>NC_083100.1:114845777-115173277 GCF_949774975.1 Lagenorhynchus albirostris
TGTTACACAATATAAAGAACAGCCTGGCACTGGCAGAGTTTCATACTGGGGGCTCAGAGATCTGGGCTCTGGGTCAAGCTCTGAGCTTATTGTGTCAAATGAGGGAGGTGAATCAGAAGATTTCAAGGCCCTTTAATTTCATTATTCTATGTCGGAGAAGCCAGGTCTCCAAGTCTGACCTGCCTTCTTGTGCTTGAGCCACTAGAGGGCCCTGCCGGTGAAGAAATGAAAGAAACAAGTGCGTTCTAAGCCTGCTCCCCAGGTCTGTGCACTGTTCTCACACCCCAGCCCCATGACTCACTAGGACACACGCAAGATGTGTCCTGCCAAGTCATTTGTAATATTGAAAAGTGGGACTCGCTTGAAAGCCCATTAATAGTGTTTAATGAATCACTAAACATCAGTACCATGGCACTCCACCCCGCCACTAATACAATTGAATTGAGTCTTTAGCTCTCACATGGAAGGATCGCCACAATATATGAAGTGAACAAAACGGTCATAGAATACTATAAATGGTATAACATTATTTATGTGAACAACCAAAACAGCAAACAAAAACCCAACCTAAGAATTCCTTCATAAAAATAGAGGCAAAAGAACTTTCTAAAAAAATTGAAAGCTAAAAGCCATAAAAGGCTGAAAATTTTGACTAAACATAAAAACTTTAAAAAATAATAAAATAAATGTAAAAACATATGCGTAGCAAAATCAACACACCATTATCAAAACCAAAAGATAAATGATTAGGAAGTTAAAAAAAAAAGTATTTTTCAACTCATATCATAGACCAAAGGGCTAATCTCCCTAATGAATATAGAGCCCCTAGAAATCAATAAGACTAATAACTCAATAGAAAAATGGGCAAAGGATATGACAATTCACAAAAGAGAAAAAAAATTTTATAAGGAACAAGGTTTTTTTAAATAAATTTATTTATTCCTTTATTTATTTTTGGCTGTGTTGGGTCTTCATTGCTGTGCGTGGGCTTTCTCTAGTTGCAGCTAGCGGGGGCTACTTTTCGTTGCGCTGCACCGGCTTCTCATTGCGGTGGCTTCTCTTGTTGCGGAGCACAGGCTCTAAGTGCATGGGCTTCAGTAGTTGTGGTTTGCGGGCTCAGTAATTGTGGTGCATGGGTTTTGTTGCTCCGCGGCATGTGGGATCTTCCCGGACCAGGGATCGATCCCGTGTCCCCTGCGTTGGCAGGTGGATTCTTAACCACTGTGCCACCAGGGAAGTCCCGAGAAAATTTTAATGACCTTAAGATGCATGAAAATATATCCTAAAGTAAGATAAAAGCAAATTAAAATTATATTGAGATACTAATTTTCACGTCTCAGGTTGCAAAAATCTGATAACATTCCATTGGTGAGGCTATGGAGGGAGAGGCCCTCTCATAGGGTGCTGGTGGGAGTATGTTAGTGTAGCTCCCTAAAAAAAGCAATCTAGCAATGTTTATAAAAATTACAAATGCATATGCCCTTTAGCCTAGCAATTGCACTTCAGAAAATGTATCCTACAAATATACTTTACTATGTGCAAATAATGTATCTACAAAATTATTCATTGCAGCACTATTTGAAAAATACTGGAAATAACCTAAATGTCCAAACAGGAATGATCACAAAATTATGATACACCTGTACAATGGAATGTTACGTAGCTATAACAAAAAACAAGAAAACTCTCTTATGTACTGATATACAAAAGATTTATAAGCTGTGAAAAAATGCAAAGTGCAAAACACTATGTCATCTTTTGTGAAAAGGGGAGGAGAACATATATTTGTAACTATATCTTTTAAATTTGAAAATCGTATAAAAAACAAAATATTGGTGTCTGTCAGGGGAAGGGAGGACAAGGAAAGAGGGTGGGAATAAGCTTTTAAGGTTTTTAATAAACACATAACATTTACTCTTGCTCCACGTGATAACTCCTATACAACTCTATTTAATTTTGTCATGTTATATCTGTGAAAATTGATAAGCAGAAGCCTCATTTAAAATGGAGTCAGAAGGTCAGAAAGGGGAGCTCTTATGCCCTACTGCTCCACATCAGTTACAAACCCGACAGAAAGAAGTATCTTTGCATGTCCAACAGGAAGTAGATTACTGCTTTACCACCCAGCAGGAGGAAGGAAGAAATTTTCCTTGCCTGGCAATAGGCAGCCAATGAGAAACGGTCACACCTTAGCCAATGAAAAGCCACTACACTTCAAACTCCCAGTTTCCTCCAATGGACTCCGTTTAACAGCCCCTCCCAATGCCCCCTTCTCTATAAAGAAAATGGACCTCTCCTTTGTTCGCTGGGTGAGATTGCAGTTCACCATAGATTGCATGTCGTGGACATGAATGAACATTTTGCTGGCAAAATAACTGGCTGTTTTATTGTTTTAGGGCAGCATATCAAATTAACTTCACAGCCCACTAACTTACAGCCCATATCTTGAAAGCTTACAGACCATAACTTGAAAACCGGAAGTGCCAGTCTCCGGTTGCCCATGGTGTGGAAGCTACCCGGACCAACCTGCTATGATTGGGCCCCATCTCTAGGCCCAGTGATCCAGGCAGAGATATCTTCATGGATTCTGGTCTTGCCTTTTATAGAAACCATAGGTGTGGGCCCTGCCCTGAGCAAAGCCTCTTCAATGCACAATTATGTGTGTGGCTGAATAATTATTCAAGTTAAGGACTCTTTGTTTTTGTTTTGTCTTAGTTGGTTTTGGTTCTGGTTTTGGCTTGTGGTGAGGACCATATCACTGGAAGTGTGGGAGCGGAGACTACCTGTGTGTCATAAAGGGGTTCAGCTTTGGAACCATGGTCGAACCAAGTGACCTTCACAGCCTTTTTTAAAAATATTTTTTATATTAGTAAAAATATATATATAACATAAAACTTGCCATTTTATCTATTTTTAAGTGCACAATTCACTGGCATTAACTACATTCATAATGTCATGTAACCATCGCCAAATATTTCCAAAAATTTTCACATCCCAAACAGAATCTCTGTACCCATTGAACAATAACTCTGCATTTTCCCTTACCCACAGCCCCTGGTAACTTCTAATCTACTTTCTTTCTCAGTGAATATGCCTATTCTAGATATTCCATACAATATTTGCCCTTTTGGAACTGGCTTATTTCACTCAGCATATTTTCAAGGTTCATCCATGTTGTAGAATGTGTCATAACTTCATTTTTTTATCGCTAAATAATATTCAATTGTATGTATATACCACATTTTGTTTATCCATTCTTCTGTTGATGAACACTTGAATAGTTGCCACCTTTTGGCTACTGGGAATAATGCTGCTAGGAAGAGCAAAATTGCAATACAAAAGCAACACTCAAAGGTTAATTTTTTTCTATGCACTAGTAATGAACAACCTGAAAAGAAAATTAAGACAACAATTCTAAGAGCATCAAAAAGAATAAAATGCTTAGGAATATAGTTAACCAAGGAAGTGGAAGCCTTGTGCACTGAAAATATAAAACATTGTTAAAACAATTAAAGAAGATATAAATAAAGAACAAGCTATCTCATGTTCATGGATTGGAAGACTTAATATTGTTAAGATGGTAATACTACCCCAAATGATCTATCTACAGATTCAGTGTAATCCCTACCATAATCCCAATAGTGTTTTTTTTTTCAGAAGTGGATAAACCTGTCCTAAAATACATATGCAATTGCAAGGAATTCCTGAAGAGTTAAAACAATTTTGAATAAGAACAAAGGTGGGGGACTTTCACTTCTTGATTTCAAAATTTACTACAAAGCTTCATTAATCCAAACAGTGTGGCATTGGCATAAGGATAGACATATAGACCAATAGAATAGAATTGAGAACCAGAAATAAACCCTCACATCTATAGCCAACTGATTTTTGACAAGGGTGCCAAGAATGTTCAGTGGAGAAAGAACAGTCTCTTCAACAAACGGTAACAGGAAAACTGGATATCAACATACCAAAAAAATGAAGTTGGACCCTTATCTTATACCATATACAAAAATTAATTCAAAATGGATCAAAGATCTAAATGTAAGGGCTAAAGGTATAAAACTTTTAGAAGAAAACATACAAGCAAATCTACGTGACCTTAGATTTAGCGATGGTTTCTTAAATATGACACCAAAAGCATAGGCAATAACAACAAAAATAGATAAAGTGGACTTGGTTCAAACTAAAAACTTCTGTACATCAAAGGAGCACTGTCAAGAGAGTGAAAAGACAACCCACAGAATAGGAGAACATTTTTGAAAATCATATATCTGATAAGGGCTTAATATCTAAGATATATGAAGAACTCCTACAATTCAGTAACAAGAGGACAAATAGCCCAATTCAAAAATGGGCAAAGGACTTGAGGAGACATTTCTCCAAAGAAGATATAAATACAAGTGGCCGATAAGCGCATGAAAATATACTCAGCATCATTGGTCATTAGAAAAATACAAATCAAAACCACAGCGGGATACCATGTCACACCAACTAGAATGACTGTAATCAAAATAATAGAAACCAACAAGTGTTGGTGAGGCTATAGAGAAATTGAAATCTTTATACAGTTGCTAGTGGGAATGTAAAATTGTGCAGCTACTGTGAAAAAGTTTGGCCATCCCTCAAAAAGTTAAACATAGGATTACCATATGACCCAACAAATGTAATCCTTGGTATGGATCCCCAAACAATTGAAAGCAGGGGCTCAAATGGATTTTTTGTTTTATAATACATTTAAAATTTTGGAATAATTTTAGATTTACAGAAAATTTGCAAAGATAGTTTAATTTCCATATATCCCTCATCCAGGTTCCCTTAATATTAACAACCTGCATTACCATTTGTCATCAGTTTTGTCAAAACCCAGAAACCAACACTGATACATACCATTAACTGAACTCTAAACTTTATTTATTTTTCAATATTATTTATTTATTTATTTGTTTATTTTTGGCTGCATTGGGTCTTTGTTGCTGCGAGCGGTCTTCCTCTAGTTGCAGCACACGGGCTTCTCATTATGGTGGCTTCTCTTGTTGTGCAGCATGGGCTCTAGGCGCACAGGCTTCAGTAGTTGTGGCATGCGGGCTCAGTAGTTGTGGCTTGTGGGCTCTAGAGCGCAAGCTCAATAGTTGTGGTGCAGGGCCTTAGTTCCTCTGCGGCAGGTGGGATCTTCCTGGACCAGGGCTCGAACCCGTGTCCCCTGCATTAACAAGCGGATTCTTAGTCACTAAGCCACAAGGGAAGTCCCTAAACTTTATTTAAATGTCAACAGTTTTTCTACTAATGTCCTTTCTTTGTCCTAGGACCCCAACCAGGATACCACGTTGCATTTAACTATCTCCTCAGTCTCCACTGGTCTATGACAGTTTCTCAAACTTCCCTTGTTTTTCATGATCTTGACAGTTTTGAGGCATCCTGGAAAAATAGTGTGTAGATTACAGCAGTCCCCAACCTTTTCGGCACCAGGGACCAGTTTCGTGGAAGACAATGTGTCCACGGTGGTTGGGGGGTATGGTTCAGGCAGTAATGCGAGCAATGGGGAGCGATGGGGAGGGGCAGATGGAGCTTCGCTTTGCTTGCCCACTGCTCACCTCCTGCTGTCCTGTCCAGTTCCTGACAGGCTGCGGACAACTACCAGTCCGTGGCTGGGGGAATGGGGACCCCTTGTGTAGAATGTCCCTCGATTTGGTTTGCCTGATATTTTTCTCATGATTAGACTGGTGTTATGGGTTTGGGGGAAGAATACCACAGAGGTGAAATACCCTCTCATTACATCATATGAATATGACATATCACAGGAGATGTTAAACTTGATCACTTGGTATATTAGTCTGCTAGGGATGCTGTAAAAAATACCATAGACTGGGCAGCTTAAACAACAGGGATTTATTTTCTCACAGTTCTGGCGGTGGGGAGTTCAAGAACAACGTGGCAGCAGGGTTGCGTTCTTCTGAGGATTCTTTCCCTGGCTTGTAGATAGCTGCCTTTTCCCTCGGTCTCTGCCTTGTCCCTCTTTATGTCTGTGTCCTAATCTCTTAAGGGTATCAGTCAGATTGGAATAGGGCTCTACCCTAATGACCTTGTTTAACCTTAATTATTCCTTCCTTAAAGGTCCTATCTCCAAATACAGTTCCACAACGGGCCACCTCAAGACCCTGGACTTCCTTTTGTCTCTAATAGTCTGGGTTGATTTAACAGAAGATACAAATTAAAAGAAGACTTAGGAGACGTTACTAGGAGTTGTAATCTCTAGTTTTAGGGACTATGCAGGAAGAAAAGTTGTTTTTTTCAAAACTAGTTTAAAGTAGCAGTGAGTGAGTTTTCCTGGATTATTGGACACATTTTCCAGGCCTCTGGATGGTAAATACATACCAGCACTGAGAGCAAATCCTGCCCTGCCCACACAGTTTGCTTCCAGCTGACCTGCAGTTCCCTCAGCCAGCAAGTGGTGGGTGACAATTCCTCTCCACCTTGCCGGCTTCAGGTATTAGAACAAATGGGACCAATACCATTGCTCCCTGCCCAAAGGGGGCTGCAGTTTCACTGGACATACAAGCTAATGGTCCTGAAACAATTATGGTTGAGATGGTATAATTACTGGAAGCTTAGTCATGACTCAAGTTTCTGGGTGTGAATCCTGGCTCTGTCACTTTCTAGCTTGTGACCTTGGACAAACTGCTTAACCTCTCTGTGCTTGGGGATATTAGTATTTATCTCATAGAGTTGTTATGAGGATTAAATGTGTTTATGTATAAATAATGATTCCTGGGACATAATATATATATAATACATATATATTAGTTATTATCATTATTATTATCAGACACTGTGAAGATACAAAGAAACTAACATATAATTCTTGCCTTGAGAAACTTACAATCCATCAGAAGTCCTACTCTAAAAAGAAAATACATGGTAACAGGTAAATCATGTGATCTGAGTAACGACTGCTTTAGAAATTGAAAGGTGGGCGAGGCTAGAGTGAACTGTAGCAGTCAGGGCCAACTTCCTGGGAGAGGAGTATTTGTGATGGTATTTGAAAGATGAAGGCCGATTTGGATGGGAGAGGGATCATGTTTTAATTATGGAAGGTTAACTATTACAACAATAACAAATTTTAGTGGCTTGAAACAAAAAACTTATTTCTTGCTCTTGTAAATGGGCAGTGGGGTCAGTGGGGGTACTCTGCACCCTGGAGTCATTCAGGAACCCAGGCTCTTTCCACATTGTGGCTCCACCATCCCCTAGGGCCTCAGAATCCACTCCTGGATGCTCTGCGTGCCACCAGCAGAGGGGAGAAGAGAGACAGTGCAGAATGGCACAGGAGGTTTTAAAGGGCCCGGGCCTGGAAGTGAAGCATATCACTTACCCTCATTCTGTGGCCGATCCTAATCACGAGTGAGGCTGAAAAGAGTATCCCAGCTGTGGGAACAGGAGGACACACAGAGCATTTGGTGCACACAGAGCATTGCAGCCAGGGGTAAGATTCCAGCATTCTAATGCTTCTTTTTTCCGAAATAAAGCTCTTAGCAATGGGCCTCTCACCCTCAACCTCTTCCAAGGGCTGGACAAAGTATTATTATCATCATCAAAATCAGCATCATTTAGCTGGTTATTGAGCTGCCACATAACCAGGTTTTGCTTTCCCCTTCCACTACTTCAACCTCCCCAGGGAAATCATATTAGTCACCAGGATGCCATTATTCTGGTCATGGGGCAGAGGTCCCCCTGTTTACAACCAGTGGCCTGGGTTTAAGTGCCAGAGGCCAAGACTGAGATTTATTCACTGGACTGCCCACAGCTCTCCAGAGAGGAGAAAGGGACTCTTATTTTGTACCTGTATGGTCAGGCCACTCAAGATAGCTGTTCTCTTGCTCTCTGTACATCCCCTGCCCAACCAGTGCCTGCTTCACCTATATTCTACTCACCTGACTGACCTTCCTACATACTTGCCTCGGGCCTCAGCTAACGATTGTTCTTATCAAAAAGACAGTGAGGGGCGTGTCCCTCTGCTGGTTTCCCTGGTAACTAATGAGCCAACCTGACATCAATTTCCCCTTATAAACTGGCCACCATGTCCTGCCTGCCGTTCACAGCACACAGTGGGGTGTCACTCCAGGACCTTGCTTCAGACTCCCCCTATCCATTAAACCATTGATGTCTCTGTCGCTGACTCTGGGCTCTTCCTTTGGTCTTAAAGCTGGGCAAGGGCAGGCCTTAGAGGCCTGCGGGGTGCAGCCCAACAGTGCCCCTCCTGCGGCCTAACCCTTGCACAAACCTCTGGGTGGGTCCCTCAGATGGCGTATGATAAAGCACAATCAGAAATGAGTCATTCCTCCTGGACAGAGATTGTAGACACCCCCCTGGCCCATAAGGACTTTGGATCTAAACTTCACCCAGTCTGGAAATGTCTATCTCACAGCTGCTGATCCAGGGAGGATGCAGTAGCTGGGCTTCCCTGATGATACAGGCATTTCCTTGGTTTGTCAGAACCAAGATCCTCTAGGGAACACAGTCCAGTAGCCCCTTCCCTGTACCTGCTCCCTCCCCCATCATCTGAGCCATATTTTCTTGCCGTTCCAGGAGGCCAATTTTGGTGTCACCTCTTCCAGGAAGACATTCCATTCTGGCTCTTGGGGGCCTCCACTTTTTCCCAGCCGTAATTGCACTTGGACCTATGAGCTATATGTTGGTTCTCAGTGGGGGCTGGGTTTTCCCCCTATTTGGAAATATTTGGAGACAATTTGATTGTACCACCAGGGGAGTGCATATAGTTGGTAGAGGCCAGAGGTGCTGCTAAAAATCCTAAAAATCCCACAGTGCACAAGACAGCTCCTCCCGATGCCCCTATAAACAATAATCTACTCTCAAGTGTTAATAGTACCAAGATTGAGAAACTCTGAACTACCCAGATAGAATGTTTTCTGTGACCTACAGTCCTGTACTGTGCATAACTGTTTCTGGGGAAACATTTAAGCCCTGCTTTTCCCCAGATATCTCTCTGCCGTTGCACTTTGGAGATCACAGAAATGAAAGGCGAAAGGGCCTTCAGATCCTGAGCTAGGATGAGCAAGTTGGAGAAGCACCTTCCCTGAAAAATCTCTAAAAATGGAAGTCTTATCTGTCTTTGAGGGAGGGGAGGGAGTCCAGGTTTGTTTGAGGGTGGGTGTGGTGTAATGTAGTGCAGTGAGCACTGGCCCTGGAGTCAGGTTGACCTCGATTCAAATCTTGCCCCTGCCACTTTTAGCCATGTGACCTAAGCAAGTTTCTTAACTTCTTTGGTTTTAATTTTCTTACTGTGAAATGAGGATAAACACCCCAAATTTGTAGGGTTTTTGATGAGGGTTGAATGAGTTCACATGCAATGAAGCCAGTACACCAAAAGCACTCATTAAGTGCTCATTCTCTTTGAGACCGAGAATTATAAAATTCTCTGAACAGTAACTCTGTCACAGAGGTCTATGCTTACTGCTGTGCTATTTTAAAGTGTTAATGGATAACTTGGCTGCTGTAGACCAGATGGGAAGTTCGGGGTTACCAGGAAACAAACCACTTCAGGTCGCTCTATGATGTGTTGGCAGAGCTGAAATGAAATACTCACTGTGCTCTGTTTTAGTTGCTATGGTGATACTACAATGGGTTTGATCATTGGACAGAAATGGAATGAAACAGATTGTCCCATGGAGGCATTTTGGCTCAAGTCAGAAACACATTCTTTTTTTTTTTTCCCGTGGACTTAAATTTTATAATGTGTATAATACAAATATTAACTTCTATCATCTTCTCATATGTTTACTTGTGGCAGGCAAATATTATTTAAAACACACACACACACGTACACACACATACACACACACACATATACACACAGCTCCCTGCATCTTGAGGAGAATCCAGGTAACTGGAGTATCCAAATTGTCCTTTGTTTGCTGACAAGTGAGGGGTGTATGGACACGAGACCGAAGGGCATGGAGGTGGAGAGTTGAAAGGCTCTAGCAAAAACGAGGTTGGTTTGGTTGCTTTGAAGAGGCGATTGTCAGCTGGTGGCCTGGATGAGGGCCTGGGGGAGAACCGTGCTGAACAATGTGAATCCCACCTTCCCAATCCCAAGCAAACTTCTGTCTCTCTTAGGAGACCATTAGTAAACTTTCCATGTCTTGTTAACGGGGTGGATTTTTCAGGGAGGTAGAAGGGGAGAGTGCAGAAGCGGTATGAGAACACAGGCTGATTGCTGCATCCAATTATTTCTGGGTTACATAGCTTCTCTTTCTGGGATATAAGTGCTAGATCCCCAAATTACTAATAAAATGACAGTAAAGTAATTTAAAATTTTGGAAGACACTATAAACACCAACTTGTAATTTGTTTAGTCTAGATTCTTTTCTATGTATAGGAATTAGAAAAGAAGCATAAAACTATACAACAATTAAAATCTGGTTTAATGAATGTCAATTAGTCCAATTCTCATGGCCTCCTTCCAGATCCTGTATTATGTCTGTCAGATACACAGAATTATTACTGGATAACTAGGCTTTCCTGTATCATTCTAAGTGGAGTTCAATTATTATTGAACATTTCTTTTTTTTTTAATTTATCTATCTATTTATTTATTTATTTTTGGATGCATTGGGGTCTTCGTTGCTGCATGTGGGCTTTCTCTAGTTGCAACGAGCGGGGGCTACTCTTCCTTGCGGTGCACGGGCTTCTCACTGCGGTGGCTTCTCTTGTTGCGGAGCATGGGCTCTAGGCGCGCAAGCTTCAGTAGTTGTGGCTCGCGGGCTCTAGAGCTCAGGCTCAGTAATTGCGGTGCACGGACTTAGTTGTTCCTTGGCATGTGGGATCTTCCCAGACCAGGGACCGAACCCGTGTCCCCTGTATTGGCAGGCGGATTCTTTTTTTTTTTTTAATATATATTTTTTAAATATTTATTTATTCATTTATTTATTATTTGGTTGCGCCAGGTCTTAGTTGCGGCAGGCAGACTCCTTAGTTGCAGCTCGCCGGCTCCTTAGTTGTGGCATGCTAACTCTCAGTTGCGGCATGCATGTGGGATCTAGTTCCCTGGCCAGGGATCAAACCCAGGCCCCTTGCACTGGGAACGCAGAGTCTCATCCACTGAGCCACCAGGGAAGTCCCGGCAGGCGGATTCTTAACCACTGCGCCACAAGGGAAGTCCCTATTTCTTTTTCTATGATAAAATTCTTTTGAAAATAGCAATTTCAGAAATGAAAAATTTCTAAGATTGTGAAGTACCATATCTAGTAAAGTCATAAATTTTGAATATTGAATAATAGAAAAGTCCATTCCTCTTGCCCACAAAAATCCAGATACATAATAATCTAGTAGACTGGCTTCCTTTAAACAGGTTTGAAGACTTTTGAAATCCAAAAACTTTTCCAGTTTCTGTTGAACTCCATCTACACCCTCTGCTAGCATTTCAGGGATCTGGGCAACTGAAAGAAAATCTGGAGACAGAATCTTTTCATGCTCCTGGAATTCAGTGTCTTTCTCCAACTCGGACACGGTTCCCCCGGAGTCATCCCCGAGGGGGTTGTTCCTCTCACCGTCCAGTGGTCCCCACAGACGTCGCCCTGATCCAGCTGCCACGCAGTGGTCCCTCGTCGCCGGGTCCCGGAAACATATTCTTAAAGGTTAGCGGACTATTTGCACCTTGAGGAGAATTGTGGAGGCAGCACTAGGCCATGGGAGAGCCCAGTCTGGCCACACATGTGACAGGGAATAACGTGCCCTGACTTCCCAGCCTCTCTTCTTGATTTCCAGGGCTTGGGGTACCTCAGCAACAGAAAACCCGAGGCTCTCGGAGAACTGCCCCTCAGGTGCTCCCTCTGAGCTCTGCCAACTGACACAGCAGTCAGGCCAGGTCCTTGAAGTCATATGGACACCGTTTGCTGGGAGGGAGGACTTGACGTGCCACTTGAGAAAGGTTAGCAACAAAACATTCAAGCCCCTTGTTTCAGTACGTTCCCTTCTGGAATCTCCCTGTAATGACATAATGCAAACAAAGCTGTGAGCACAGACTTGTCCATTGCAGTGCTGTGGACGATAGTGATGGACTGGCTGCCTCCTGATGTCCATTCAGGGATGACTGTTACACAAATAATGGAGCACTTGTAGATTGGACCACCATGCTATCTTTTTTTTTTTTTTTTGCGGTACGCGGGCCTCTCACCGTTGTGGCCTCTTCCATTGCGGAGCACAGGCTCCGGACACACAGGCTCAGTGACCATGGCTCACAGGCCCAGCCGCTCCGCGGCATGTGGGATCTTCCCGGACCGGGGCACGAACCCGTGTGCCACCAGGGAAGCCCTTTTTTTTTTTTTAATTAATTTTTATCGGAGTGTAGTTGATTTACAATGTTGTGTTAGTTTCTGCTGTACAGCAAAGTGAATCATTTATACATATACATATATCCACTCTTTTCTAGGTTCTTTTCCCTTGTATGCCAATACAGAGTATTGAGTAGAGTTCCCTGTGCTATACAGTAGGTCTGTATTACTTATCTATTTTATACATAATAGAGTGCATGTGTCAATCCCAACCTCCCAATTTATCCCTCCCCCGCGTTTACCCCTTTGTAACAGAAAGTTTGTTTTCTACATCTGTGACTCTATTTCTGTTTTGTAAATAAGTCCATTTGTACCATTTTTTTTAGATTCCACATATAAGCGATATCATATGATATGTGTCTTTCTCTCAGCACGCTGTCTTTAAAGACTGGTGGTTAAAGTTTGGTACAGTGTCAGAAAATGCTTATGATTTAATGTCAGATGAAAAAAAAAAAAAAAGCAGGAGACGAGTTTGTAAGTATCCCAAATGTGTTTCTATCAAATTTGAAGACAGGCTCTGGAGAGAGAGGTCTTATAAGTCATTTTGTTCTACAGAGATATTCTGTTTCACTACCTTTTTTTGCAAGAGGACAGTGGAATGAGAGCTGTAGAGGACCTAACCTGGTCCCGGGAGTCCCAAAGTCGGGGGCTCGCCATTTCCAGGAGCTGCTAGGATCAGCAGTGCCAATCCTGTGGGAGTGAAATGGTATCTTTCTAAACCAGAAAAACCACCATCCACGTGAAGCCCCCCCAGAAGCAAGCATTGGCCCAGGAACTGGATGAGGTTTTAGGGGCCGGGAGGCTAGCTGGAGCCGGGCAGATCTTGAACACAGTGCTTGCGGGGAGTGGGTGGGAAGCTGGCTGAAAACCTCGGAGCGCACGCTTCCTCCAAATGGCCCTTCCTTAAGTCACCTCCCAATTCACTTCCCTGCCTTTGTCCTGGGCTGGTTGGTTGTAAGCGACAGAAACTCCTTCAAGCTGTCTCAACAATGGAGTGTGCCGCAGAAGGAAGCTTCCGCGGAGCGCGCTGCAGGAAACACAGAAAGCTCGGGCAGCAGTGGCCCCTGCCTCTCTCTGGGGCCACGTGGTCTCTGCCCCTGTGGCCCTTCTACTTTACCCTTCTCTCTCCCACCAGCATTTGGCTCCTGTCCCCCAAAGAGGCCCAAGGTCAGGGCTGCTGCCCTGCTGTGGCCTCAACTCTGTCTAAAAGATGATAGCTGGTCCTCACACCTCTGCCTGGGGTTCCCTCCCAAGTCCTGGAGAAGGGATAGAACCTGACCGGCTCTAGCTGGGCCAACAGTGAGGACGCCCGAGGCCTCTGCTGGCCCAGGGAAAGCATTGCAGCTGAGCAGGTATCTCCCGTGGACTCATTTTCCACCCACCTCCAAAGCCCTCACCCTCACTTCCAGGGACGGCCTGTCCCCTCCAGCCTGGCCTCTCCCAGGACACACTGCCTGATGCCCTTTCCTTCGGAAAGATCTGTATTGCCTCACAGCAAAAATCCCTGCTGCATTCAAGTCCCAGCCCAAGCCAGCCCCCTCTGCTCCCAGGGACTCTCCTGGGAATCTAGCTGCCCCAACGGCCTTTAGCTCTGGTGTAAGGCTTCATGGCATCTCCTGTATGTGACCCCGATTAGGACATGGGGTGTTTGGGAGCACAGCCCCCGCGTGGGCTGCCTTGGAGTCCCCTTGGTGCCCGGAAAGATGCCCAGCTCCCTGGATGGATGGTCACCGTGGGATTTGGCTGGTGGCCAGCAACAGTGTGTGAAATTGGGCTCCAACGGCCCATGGAGACTCTCTGCTGAAGACGCTGGGGTTAAAGATCGGACCGCTGGGAAGCTCTGCTAGCTGGGGCTGCAGGAGCCATGTGGGAGTGGGTGTGCCTGGAGCCCCAGGACAAAGTCCTGTAATAAATTACGTGGGCCCAGAGGACTCTGCCGTTTCCTCTTGGGGCCCTTCCGCCGTGCTCTCCGACGTGCCCAGAGCCCTGGCACTGTCTCCTTGCCCAGCTCTTTCAGAGTGCTGAGGGCAGAGGGGAAGGTGGTCAACAGGAGCCCCACCCTGACAAGGTAAGAGCGCTCTCGGGGCCCTCTCTGTATGCCAGGTGCCCCGGGCCTGCGTTCTGCCAGCTGGGGGCTTGGGAGGGGAAGCGCCTCCCGGGAGGAGGGTCTCTGGGCAGCAGGTGGGTTGGGAGACACAGACCTGGGGAAGCCCTGTAGGGAACAAGGTGGAAAAAACCTCGTCCACATGACCAGGAGAGAGCTGGAGAGCCCCTGCGGCAGGCTGGAAACCAGAGCCCCAGCGCAGAGATCCACCCCGGCAGCTGCAGGGCCCCTGGGGGACTAAGCAGGAGGATGGACAGGAGGCGGCCCAGGCTTCTGCTCTAGGAAGGCAGACTCAGGAGCGCAGGGGAGAGACAGGGGCCGGGGCTGCCTTTTTCCAGCAGGAGGGCCTCGGTGGGGGGTGGGGGGGAGGCGGGCTCATGGGGCGTGAAAGACAGCCTAGGCGCCAAGGACCGGGCGCCTGGCAACGTCAGCCATGCCATAAGTGCCATGTCACTGCATGCTGGTGTTTTACCGACAAGGAGACTGAGGACCATGGGAGTCAAAGTGCCCACGCGAAGAAGCAGAGGGGGACTCGACTCCAAGACCCGGGCTCCTCTGAGCCACCACCTACCTTCTTGGACAATTGTGGACACGTGTGTTAGTCGCCTCTGAACGGCCTGGGCCCCCGGGTAAGGCAGGACCCTGCCTGCCAGGCCTCAAGGTCTTCCCTGGGAGGGGTGCTGGGCTGTGGGGAATGGAGAGCTGAGAGTAGGGCCACCACCCTGGGCCCCTCCCTCAAGCAGTCAGCGCGGTGGGCACCCGTCCCCTCCTCCCAGAGGAGGGAATCTGACATGGACTCTCTGGGGAGGGGCTGGCAGCGGGCAGGGGGCGACCCCATCCTAAGCCTCCTGACCCTACAACCAGGCCTCCCCTTCAGCCTCCACTCTGTAACTCTGCACTTGAATTTTGTTCCAACCCATAAAACCCCTGAACTCCATACAGTATTTTATTTTGAAGAAAACCAAAGCTCTGCGTGCGGAGGACAACCCCCCCCCCCAACCAAGGAATGTTTTTTTCAGAAGCACTCAGCTCAGGGACTTCCCTGGCAGTCTAGTGGTGAAGACTCCACGCTTCCAGTGCAGGGGGCGCGTGTTCGATCCCTGGTCGGGGAACTAAAATCCCACAAGCTGTGCAGCACGGCCGAAAAAAAAAAAGTAAAGATGCAGAGGAAAGAAAGTACAAGTCCAGCTCGGGCACTGCTGGCTCCTGGCAGGAACCCAGCGTAGGTGTAGGGAGGCAGTGGGAAATGCTCTTTCCATGCTGAGAGCAGCGTTCTCTCCTGCACTGTCTAATACAGCAGCTACTGGCCACATGTGGCCATGGAGCCCAGGGAGTGTGGCCAGTGTACCTGAGGGACTGAATTTTTAATTTTAACTAAGATTAATTTAAATTTCAATAGCCACATGTGGCTAGTGGCTACCATAATAGACAGTGCAGCCCTAGAGAGTGGAGCATGTCAGACTCAGGAAAGAGGTAAAGTGGAATCAGCGAGCAGAGCCAGACAAGCGTGGGTTCAAATCCTGACTCAACCGCCTACCAAGTATGGGACCTGAAGCCTCGGTTTCTTCATCGGTCAAACGCAACCACATCACTTACGTTGCAGCATTATTGTACAGATTAAATGAATGGACTACCATTGGAAAACTTTCAGCACAGCGTAGTATGAGCCCCTACTCTGTTTTGGGGGCTAGGGACGGAGGGCTGAGGGTACAGAAAGGGGCCATAGCACAGTGGGAGACCGGCATGCACATGTGGATGTATCTATCAACCTCTCTTTCATTCATCACCTGCCTTATTCAAAAGTAAATAGAAGAGAGTCACTTGAGACAGCTTACAGAGATACGTGCAATACAACAGAATAAGAAACATGAATAAAATAAATGAGAAACCAAGATGAAGGAAAATTAAGGTAAATACAATGCATCTGGAGAAAGGTTTGCAAACGAAGCTCCAGTCTATTTGCTAGACAGAGCTACCAAATGTATTCTGAGCTTCCTGGCGGATAATGCAAAAATAAAATAGCGACTAGATTAATAATGTCCTTGAGTTAAGAACAAGCCCGTTTCTGAGAAGAAGCCCATCTTTCCTGATGGGATACCATGAAGGGGGTACCAAAAGAGGAAATGCTATTGACATAAATGGTAAATTCAGGAGGGCTTCTCAAGGGCCGTCCCTGCCAAGCTCTCTCCAGACAGGCTGACAGCACCCCACCAAAGCAAAGCTTGAGGAAAAAAAATATTCTCTGGACAGGTGTAAACCATGGGTTTCAGTGCAGGGTGGTGAACATCCTTCCCAAGGGCTGGCTAGGGTCTTCTGGGACATGAGAGAGACAGATATTAGCTAGGGTGGCTGAGGACAGCGTCAAGGAGGCTGCAAGGGGACTCTTAAGCCAGGTCTGGAAGAGTGGCCTGGAGATGAGTTTGGAGAGGCAGGGACTTCACCTATACCTGCAGGGAGCCAGAAAGCACTTGAACCCAGGTGTGAGAGGGGGCTGGATAAACCTAGTTTAATTCACTCACTGTATGACTTTGCGGAGGACCAACAGCTTGCTTGCTGAGTTCCCCACAAGTGCACTGCGTCTCAAGAGTGGGAGTAGAGCCCTGCTAGGAGGAGAGAGTCCCCTGTGAGGGCCCCTTCACCGGGGCTACCCTGCCATCTCTGACTTCCCCTGCAGGGGCCAGGAGCCTGGCTCCGGGGGAACGGGATCTCTCATTGTCTCACACTGCAAGGTTTTTGGCAGTGAGGGTGGCCAGGCCCTGTGCCCTCTAAGGGAAGACGGGACCCAGGACTATACCTTCACATCCTCACCCTGGGTGACCTGGGCAGAAGGGAAGGAGCCCTAGCAGGGACCCAGGAGCATCACATCTCTGGGCCGGGGGCACCTCTCTACACCTTCTGGGCGGCCAGTCACGTGTATTCCTGGGAGTGCCACCCCTGGACATCATCCCGAATGCCGGGCAGTCCTGGGTGGGGTGGGACTTGCTTTCAACAGAGGGTGTGTCCTTCTTCAGGCCCTCTGGGGTCCTGGGCTGCAGAGAGGGGCTGAGCTCTCCCTGGGTGGATCAGGGCCCACAGAGGGGCTTAGAATCTGGATTCCCAGGCCCTTTCCTGTATGCGTAGCTGAACCCTGCCACACTGAGAGCTCCCAGCTCAGTGGGGCTGCTACTGCCGTGAGCTCTACTGCCCTGTCACTGAGCCTGGTGGCTGATCGTGGCAGGTAGTCGTCACTGTGGGGACGAGGTGAGATCTCAGGCCCCTGGACAATCCTGTGAGCTGTAAAATAAATAATAAAAGCAATCTCTGGCTGTGGAAAAGCTCATCTCCCTCTGCTCCCCCTCCCCATTCCCTTCTCCAGAAGAAACCACTGTCGATGGTTTAATATAATTACCTCTAAAAAACATGTATCTCCAAAAAACACATCTTATAGCTTGTGTGGATTACGTACTCATATACCAACATGTATTAGATGAACCACGTGAAACTGCCAATATTTGACTTTTCTTGACTGTCTGGAGTGGGTGGTCCAGCCCGGATCCCTATCACCTGCTGGACCATGCTGATTTCCACAGAGCATTGGCCCTTCCCACCTTTGCCAGCCCACGCAGGCTTTGTTTTCCTTGCAGTGACGGATTCTACACTAGGGACCTTGAGCTCTGGGAGGGTGGGGAATAGCCAGTTAGCTGGTGGCATAGCGTATGTACCTTCCAAGCCTCTCAATCTCTCACCCAACCCCAGACACCCTTTCGACCCAAAGATGCTCGCATCCCTGACTTGCGCAATGCTTTGTTGGCCCTCTAGGACAGGGGCTCCTTTTGGCCTGGCAGCCCGTAGACTAGAGTCTCAATTTGGTTTTGCCTCTTAGACCCCAGTCACCTGATCTGTGCCCCACCCACCACCTGGCACACAGCACCCTGCCCACTCTGGTCCCTCCTGGTCCCTGCAACCTTTGATTTTCTCCCCAGGTCCACTTTCTCATTCACCTTTCAGCATTTTCTTACCTACACCCCCAACACTGCTGTTCAATGATGACCCAGAAATGCATATTATGGTGTGGTTTTAGACCTCCAGCAGCTCTGAGGACGTCTTTGGGAACCAGCAGCTTACCCTTCTCCTCTCGGGTGGTAGTCATCCCCATTCTGATTCTTAAGATTAGGTAGACCCTGGGGCCAATGCAGGATACTGACCACCATGGGCTCAGCCACAGTGACCTGCCTCAGAGCTGGACAAGAGGGTCTGAGCTAAGAAGAAGCATCTCACCTCCAGGGGGCAGGAACTTGCAAATACCCCTGGGCTTCCCCTCAGGAACAACCCTTTACCTGCCATCCTGGGATGTGGGCAGGGCTGCTTCCATCCCCCAGGAACCATTCATCCATCCACCTATCCACCCACCCATCCATCCATTCATTCAGCAATGATATCGTGAACTCCTTCTGGGATGAGTAAGGCACAGTTCTGCTCCTAAGTTTCTCACAAATGTGGGAGAAACAGAAGTAAGTGATATAAGAAAAAAACAGAAGTAAGGGATGATGTAGCAAGAGCTGCTGCGTGTGAGATGTTTGTGCCTGTGTGTGAGTACATGTGTGCATGCGTATGTGTTCCTAACTCATTTCTGATCAAGTTCTATTTTTAGGTTTTTTGAGGATGATGATAGCCATTTTGACAGGTGTGAAGTTTCTCATTGTGTTTTTGATTTGCATTTCTCTGATAATTAGTAATGTTGAGCATTTTTTCTTTTTGTTAATATTTATTTATTTGGTTGTGCTGGCTCCTTAGCTGCATCACATGGGCTCCTTAGTTGTGGCTTACAGGCTTCTAAGCTGTGGCATGCAAACTCATAGTTGTGGCATGCATGTGGGATCTAGTTTGCTGACCAGGTATCAAACCCAGGCCCCTACATTGGGAGTGTGGAGTCTTATCCACTTCGCCACCAGGGAAGTCCCCAGCATTTATTCATATGCCTGTTGGCCATCTGTATATCTTCTCTGGAAAAATGTATATTCAGGTTTTCTGCTCATTTTTAAATTGGGTTCTTTGGTTTTCATTTTGTTTTTGATGCTGAGTTGTATGAACTGTTTATACATTTTGGATATTAACCCCTTATCAGTCATATAATTTGCAAGTATATTCTCCCATTTAGTAGGTTGTCTTTTCATTTTGTTGATGCTTTCCATGCTGTGAAAAAGTTTTAGGCTTAATTAAGACCCATTTGTTTATTTTTGATTTCATTTCATTTGCCTTAGGAGACGGCTCCAAAAATTATTGCTACAATTTATGTCAGAGTGTTCTGCCTATTTTCTCTTGTAGGAGTTTTGAAGTTTCAGGTCTCACATTTGGTCTTTAAACCATTTTGAGTTTATTTTGTATATGGTGTGAGGAAATGTTTGAATCTCTTTCTTTTACATGCAGCTGTCCAGTTTTTCCAGCAGAACTTATTGAAGAGACTGTATTTTCTCCATTATATATTCTTGCCTCCTTTGTGATATACTAATGGACCATAAATACATGGGTTTATTTCTGGGCTCTCTATTCTGTTCCATTGATTGATATGTCTGTTTTTGTGCCAATATCATGCTGTTTTGATTACTGTAGCTTTGTAATATAATCTGAAGTTAGGGAGCATGATGCCTCTAGCTTTGTTCTTTCTCAAGATAGTTTTAGCAATTTGGGGTCTTCTGCGGTTCTATAAAAAATTTAGAATTATTTGTCCTAGTTCTGTGAAAAATGTCATGGGTATTTTGACAGGGATTACATTAAGTCTGTATATTGCTTTTGGTAGTATGGACATTTTAACAATATTATTCTTCCAATCCAAGAACACAGGCTATCTTCCCACTTCTTTGTATCATTTTCAAATTCCTTCTTCAATGTTTCATTGTTTTCAGAGTACAGGTTTTTCACCTTCTTGGTTAAGTCTACTCCTAGTTATTTTATTCTTTTTGATGTGTTTGTAAATAAAATTTTTTCCTTAATTTTTCTTTCTTATAGTTCATTATTATTGTATGGAAAACCAACAGATTTCTGTATATTAATACTCTATCCTGCAACTTTACTGAATTCACCTATTAGTTCTAATGGTATTTTGGTGGAGAGTCTAGGGTTTTCTATATATAGTATCATCTCACCTGCAAATAATGGCAGTTTTACCTCTTCCCTTCCAATTTGAATGCCTTTTACTTCTTTTTCTTGTGTGATTGCTGAGTCTAGGACTTCCAATTCTGTGTTAAATAGAAGTGGCAAGAGTGGGCATCCTTGTCTTGTTCCTGATTTTAGAGGAAAAGCTTTCAGGTCTTCACTGTTGAATATGATATTAGTTGTGGGGTTGTCATAAATGGACTTTATTATGTTGAGATATTCCCTCTATAACAATTTTGATGAAAGTTTTTATCATGGATGGGTGTTGAATTTTGTGAAATGCTTTTTCTGCATCTATTGAGATGATCATGTGATTTTTTATCCTTCCTTTTGTTAATGTGGCATATAACATTGATCAATTTGTAAATATTGAACCATCCTTGCACCCCTGGAATAAATCCCACTTGATCATGGTGTATGATACTTTTTATATATTGTTGAATTAAATTTGCTATTTTTTTGAGGACTTTTGTATCTATATGCATCAGAAATATTGGCCTGTAAGCTACTTTTTTTTTTTTTGTAGTGTCTTTGTCTAGTTTTGGTGTCAGGAGAATGGTGGTGGCTTCACAGAATGATGTGGGGAGTGTTACATCCTTTTTGATATTTTTGGAATAGTTTGAGAAGGATAGGTATTAGCTCTTCTTTGTATGTTTGGTAAGATTTCCCTGTGAATCTGTCTAGTCCTGGGCTTTTGCTTGCCAGAAAGTGTTTTTGTTTTTCTTTTTTAATTACAAATCAGCTTCACTACTAGTGATTGGTTTGTTCACACTGTATAATTCTTCTTGACTTACTATTGGAAGGTTGTATGTTTCTAAAAATATTGTCCATTTCTTCTAAGTTATTCAGTTTGTTGACATATAACTGTCTGTAGTAGTCTCTTACAAATTTTTGCATCTCTGTTGTATTGGTTGTTATTTCTCCTCTTTCATTTATTATTTTGTTTATTTGTATCTTATTCGGTTTATTTGGGTGTCTCTTTTCTTCTTGATGAGGCTGGCTAAAGGTTTATCAATTGTGTTTATCTTTTCAATGAACATGCTCTTGGTTTCATTGATCTTTTCCATTGTTTTTTGGTCTCTATTTTATTTATTTCCTTTCTGATTTTTATTATTTCCTTCTTCAGCTGACTTTAGGCTTTGCTTGTCCTTTTTTTTCCTTTAGATGGAATGTTAAGTTGTTTATTTGAGATTTTTCTTGTTTCTTGTATTGCTGTGTATCCCTCTTAGAACTGCTATGCAGCATCTCAAAGATTTTGGAAAGTTCTGTTCACATTTTCATTTGTCTTAAGGTATCTTCTAATTTCCTCTTTGATTTCTTCATTGACTCATTGGTTTTTAGTAGCATGTTGTTTAGTCTCCAAATATTTTTGCTATTTTTCTTCCTGTAATGAATTTTTACTTTCATACCATTGTGGAAAAAAATTGCTTGATATAATTTCTTTCTTCTTAAATTTGTTGAGACTTGTTTTGTGGCCTAGCATGTGATCTATCCTGGAGAATGTACCATGTGCATTTGAAAAGAGTGTATATTCTGCTGGTTTTGGATGGAATGTCCTGTGATACGTATTCAGTCCAACTGGTCTATTGTGTCATTTAAGACCACTGTTCCCTTACTGATTTTCTGTCTGTATGATCTGTCTATTGATGTAAATGGGGTATAAAATCCCCTACTATTTTTTTTCTCTTTTGTAACATCTTTATTGGAGTATTATTGCTTTACCTTAGTGTGTTAGTTTCTGCTGTATAACAAAGTGAATCAGCTATATGTATACATACATCCCCATATGTCCTCCGTCTTGCATCTCCCTCCCACCCTCCCTATCCCATCCCCTAGGTGGACACAAACACTGAGCTGATCTCCCTGTGCTATGCGGCTGCTTCCCACTAGCTATCTATTTTACATCTGGTAGTGTATATATGTCCATGCCACTCTCTCACTTCATCCCAGCTTACCCTTCCCCCTCCCGTGTCCTCAAGTCCATTCTCTATGTCTGCATCTTTATTCCTGTCCTGCCCCTAGGTTCTTCAGAACCTTTTTTTTTTTTTTAGATTCCATATATATATGTGTTAGCATATGGTATTTGTTTTTCTCTTTCTGACTTACTTCACTCTGTATGACAGTCCCTAGGTCCATCCACCTCGCTACAAATAACTCAATTTCATTTCTTTTTATGACTGAATAATAGTCCATTGTATATATGTGCCACATCTTCTTTATCCATTCATCTGTCGATGGGCACTTAGGTTGCTTCCATATCCTGGATATTGTAAATAGAGCTGCAATGAACATTGTGGTACATGACTCTTTTTGAATTATGGTTTTCTCAGGGTATATGCCCAGTAGTGGGATTGCTGGGTCGTATGGTAGTTCTATTTTTAGTTTTTTAAGGAACCTCCATACTGTTCTCCATAGTGGCTGTATCAATTTACATTCTCACCAACAGTGCAAGAGGGCTCCCTTTTCTCCTCACCCTCTCCAGCATTTATTATTTGTAGATTTTTTGATGGTGGCCATTCTGACCAGTGTGAATTGATACCTCATTTTGGTTTTGATTTGCATTTCTCTAATGATTAGTGATGTTGAGCATCCTTTCATATGTTTGTTGCCAATCTGTGTATCTTCTTTGGAGAATGTCTATTTAGGTCTTCTGCCTGTTTTGGGATTGGGTTGTTTGATTTTTTGATATTGAGCTGCATGAGCTGCTTGTATATTTTGGAGATTAATCCTTGTTCAGTTGCTTCATTTGCAAATATTTTCTCCCATTCTGAGGATTGTCTTTTCATCTTGTTTATGGTTTCCTTTGCTGTGAAAAAGTTTTTAAGTTTCATTAGGTCCCATTTGTTTATTTTTGTTTTTATTTCCATTTCTCTAGGAGGTGGGTCAAAAAGGATCTTGCTGTGATTTATGTCACGGAGTGTTCTGCCTATGTTTTCCTCTAAGAGTTTTATAGTGTCTGGCCTTACATTTAGGTCTTTAATCCATTTTGAGTTTATTTTTGTGTATGGTGTTAGGGAGTGTTCTAATTTCGTTCTTTTACATGTAGCTGTCCAGTTTTCCCTGCACCACTTATTGAAAAGGCCATCTTTTCTCCATTGTATATTCTTACCTCCTTTATCAAAGATAAGGTGACCATATGTGTGTGGGTTTATCTCTGGGCTTTCTATACTGTTCCATTGATCTATATTTCTGTTTTTGTGCCAGTACCATATTGTCTTGATAACTGTAGCTCTGTAGTATAGTCTGAAGTCAGGGAGCCTGATTCCTCCAGCTCCATTTTTCTTTCTCAAGATTGCTTTTGCTCTTCAGGGTCTTTGGTGTTTCCATACAAATTGTGAATTTTTTTGTTCTAGTTCTGTGAAAATGCCATTGGTAGTTTGATAGGTATTGCATTGAATCTGTAGTTTGCTTTTGGTAGTATAGTCATTTTCACAATGTTGATTCTTCCAATCCAAGAACATGGTGTATCTCTCCATCTGTTTGGACCTTTAATTTCTTTCATCAGTGTCTTATAATTTTCTGCATATAGGTCTTTTGTTTCCTTAGGTAGGTTTATTCCTAGATATTTTATTCTTTTTGTTGCAATGGTAAATGGGAGTGTTTCCTTAATTTCTCTTTCAGATTTTTCATCATTAGTGTATAGGAATGCCAGAGATTTCTGTGCATTAATTTTGTATCCTGCTACTTTACCAAATTCATTGATTAGCTCTAGTAGTTTTCTGGTAGCATCTTTAGGATTCTCTATGTATAGTATCACGTCACCTGCAAACAGTGACAGCTTTACTTCTTCTTTTCCAATTTGGATTCCTTGCATTTCTTTTTCTTCTCTGATTGCTATGGCTAAAACTTCCAAAACTATGTTGAATAATAGTGGTGATAGTGGCCAACCTTGTCTTGTTCCTGATCTTCGTGAAAATGGTTTAAGGTTTTCACCATTGAGAACGATGTTGCTGTGGGTTTGTCATATATGGCCTTTATTATGTTGAGGTAAGTTCCCTCTATGCCTACTTTCTGGAGAATTTTT
This sequence comes from Lagenorhynchus albirostris, assembly GCF_949774975.1. NCBI lineage: Eukaryota > Metazoa > Chordata > Mammalia > Artiodactyla > Delphinidae > Lagenorhynchus > Lagenorhynchus albirostris. The sequence continues at coordinate 114,870,388 of NC_083100.1, forward strand.
ATCATAAATGGGTGTTGAATTTTGTCAAAAGCTTTTTCTGCATCTATTGAGATGATCTTGTGGGTTTTCTCCTTCAATTTGTTAATATGGTGTATCACATTGATTGATTTGCATATATTGAGGAATCCTTGCATTCCAGGGATAAACCCCACTTGATCATGGTGTATGATCCTTTTAATGTGCTGTTGGATTCTGCTTGCTAGTATTTTCTCGAGGATTTTTGCATTTATGTTCATCAGTGATATTGGCCTGTAGTTTTCTTTTTTTGTGGCATCTTTGTCTGGTTTTGGTATCAGGGTGATGGTGGCCTTGTAGAATGAGTTTGGGAGTGTCCTCCCCTCTGCTATATTTTGGAAGAGTTTGAGAAGGATAGGTGTTAGCTCTTCTCTAAATGTTGGATAGAATTCACCTGTGAAGCCATCTGTTCCTGGACTTAAAATTAAATTAAAATCAAAATTAAAATTAAATGTGTTAATTTCAAATACATGCTACAAGAGATACATTTTTTATTCGCTTCCCCCATACTTTGTGTTTTTGGTGCCATATTTTATATCTTCATGTTTATACCTTTACTGATTATTGTAGTTATACTTAATTTTATAATTTTTTGTCTTTTAACCTTCATACTAACTTTTTTAAGTTGCTGATCCTCAGCCTTTACTATATGTGTGCCTTTACTACTGGGATTTTTTTCTTTCCTATAGATACTTACTTCTTCTTATAGCTTTTTCTCTTCCACCTTGTGAAGACCCTTTAACATTTCTTTTAGGGTTATTTTAGTACTGATGAACTCTTTCAGGTTTTGCTGGTTTGAAAAGTTGTTTATCCTTGAATTCTAAATGATAATTTTGCTGGGTAGAGTATCCTAGATTTCAGGTTTTTCCCTTTCAACATTTTAAATATATCATGTCACTTCCTTTTGGTCTGTAAATCTTCTGCAGAAAAATCAGCTGAGAGTCTTATGGGGGTTCCCTTGTATATAACTCTTTGGTTTTCTCTTGCAGCCTCTAGAATTCTCTTTTTTCTTTAACTTTTGCCATTTTAATTATGATATGTCTTGGTGTGGGTCTGTTTGTGTTCATCTTGTTTGGGACTCTCTGTGCTTCCTGTACCCACATATATGTTTCCTTCTTCAGGCTTGGGAAGTTTTCAGCCATAATTTCATTAAATACATTTTTTACTTTCTTCTCTATCTCTTCTTCTTCTGGGACTCCTACGCTCTAAATATTGGTACACTTGATGTTGTCTCAAAGATACCTTAAACTGTTTTCATTTTTAAAAATTTGTTTTTCTTTTTACTGTTTTGTTTGGGTCATTTCCACTATTCTACCTCCAGATCACTTATGCATCATTCTGTATCACCTAGTCTGTTGTTCATTCCTTCTAGAACACTTTTCATTTGAGTTATTGTATTCTTCAGTTCTGACTGGTTCTGTTTTATATTTTCCAGTTCCTTGTTAAAATTCTCCCTGTGTTCATCTATTCTTTTCCCTAATTCAGTTAGCATTCTTATTACTACTGCATTGAATTCTTTATCTGGTAAATTATTTCTGTTTCATTAGCTGTTTTTTTAGGGGTTTTCTCTTGTTCTTTCAATTGAGACAAATTCTTCTCTCTTCTCATTTTAATTATCTTTCTCTGTCTCTATGAATTTTAGTTAAATTGTTACCTATGGTGGTCTTGAAAGTGTGTCCTTATGTGGGAGCATCCCTATACATTTTGTTTGTGCTCAGTGGCTTTGCTGGGAGAGATGGATTTGATGTGAACACAAGTGATGTCTTTCCTCAGGGTGTGTTGGCAGCTGTCTTCTTGGTAGTAGGTGGGGGTGGAGAAGGAGGGGCTAGGGCTAGAGCCAGGTGTGAAGTGGGGCTTACCCTTTGTTCAGTGGCAAACTTTGCCTTATCAAGGGTGGGGTTAGGTCTCAAGTTGCTGGAACAGAAGCCCTGAGTGTCGGGTGTGAGCTGGCTACATTCCCTTTAAGTGTGTGCTCTTCCCCCTCCCAGCACCAGCACGTTCAGCCCCAGAGGGGAGCAGAGCTGGAGCAAGAGGCACTGGGCTGGGTATTCAATGAACGTTGGGCACAGAGTATGTTGATATGGCCACTGTCAAAGATCTGGAGTGCCTCTGATGTATCACTTGTGCAATCACCAGTAATGACAGCCCCTTCCCTGCTCAGAAGCTGCTTAGTGTTTGAGCTGCCACAGAGTCTCACAGCAAAGCTTTTTCCTTGGCCATGGCAACCCTCACTCCAGTGTGGAGCTGTGACATGGGGCAAACAGTGCTGGAGTATTTGCTCAGCTCGGGTTAGGGCATGCTCTGGGGTGGTCCTGGGAAACAAGTCAGCCAGCTGTGTGGTTTCAATCTGCCCTCTCCACCCTGCTTTGGGAGTAGGCAACTGTTCATGTGCTCCTCACAAGCAAGGTACAGGATTTCCACCTCCTTCCTGTTAGTCCCACTTGCCCTCCAATGAGCCAAGGGGGCTTGTCTTCCCTTTGTCAGACCCCAGGGTTAGAGCACCCAATATGTGGCTCAAACTGCTCCCTCTGCAGGGAGAGTCTCTGCCCATGTAATCTCTCTTTTCTTCTGAGTCCCCTCCCAGGGGCACAGAACCCCACCTGACCGCTTCTCGTCCCTTCCTACCCAATTTTGTGTGTATCTTTCTTAGAGCCTTGGTTGTACAGGAGTCTTTCTGTCAGTCTCCAGTTAGTTTTCCACAAGAATTGTTCCACATGTAGATGTATTTTTGATATGTTCATGGGGGGAGGTGAGTTCTGTGTCTTCCTACTCCACCATCTTGATTTGGATCCTCATCTTTTTAAATATAGTCTTTCAGTATTATAAATTTCCTTCTAAGCACTGCTTTCACTGCATTCCACAACTTTTAGTAAGTTGTAGCTTCATTTTCAATTAGTTGAAAACACTTTAAGAATTTTCTTGAGACTTTGACTCATGTTATTTATAAGTATGTTTCTTAATCTCCAAATATTTGGGGATTTTCTAGTTATTTTGATTTCTAGTTTAATTTCTTTGTGGTCAGACAACAGACATTGTATGATTTTTATTTTTTTAAATTTCCTCAGGGGTGTTATGGCCCAGAAGGTGGCCTATCTTGGTGAATGGTCCATGTGAACTTGAAAAGAAGGTATATTCTGCTGTTGTTAGATGAAGTATTCTACAAGTGTCAATTAGATCCAGTTGACTAAAGATGCTATGCATTTCAACTATGTACTTATTGATTTTATGCCTGCCAAATATGTCAATTATTGATAAAGGGGTGTTAAAGCCTCCAACTATAATAGTGGATTTATCTTTTTCTCCTTGTAGGTTTACCAGTTTACCACATGTATTTTGATGCTCTGTTGTTACACACATACATGTTAAGTAAAGTTATATCTTCTTTGGAAATTGGCCCCTTTATTATTATGTAATTCCCCTTTATATTCCTCATAATTTTCCTTGCCCTGAAGTCAGCACTACCTAAAATTAGTATAGCTACTCCAGCTTTCTTTTTATTTAATATTTATTTATTTATTTGGTTGTGCTGGGTCTTAGTTGTGGCAGGGGAGCTCCTTAGTTGTGGTTTGCGGGCTCCTTAGTTGCAGCTCCTGATCTCCTTAGTTGCGGCTCACTGGTTCTTTAGTTGTGGCACACGGACTCCTTAATTGTGGCATGCAAACTCTTAGTTGTGGCATGCATGTGAGATCTAGTTCCCCAACCAGGGATCGAATCCAGGCCCCCTGCATTAGGAGTGCGGAGTCTTATCCACTTCACCACCAGGGAAGTCCCCAGCTTTCTTTCGATTAATATCAACATGGAATTTTTTTCTCTATCTCTTTATCTTTAATCTATCTGTGTCTTTATATTTAAAGTGAGTTTCTTGCAGACAACATATAGTTGGGAGCCTCAAGCTTTTAAAAGATGAAATCTTCAGATCCTGGTGATCATTTAGATATGAGGATCATAGGATGACTCAAGTGTTTTCTTCAACAATTGCTAGTTCCATTCACTGAGATAAAGAATGATGGGGAAAGAGCAGATTTAGGGACAGAGGAGATGTGTGGTCATGTTGAGTTTGTTGTGCCCATGGCCTATCTCCTGGAGATATCCAGAGACTAGGGCCTTGGTGGAGCTGGAGTTCCAGATAGAGATGAGGGTTTGAGACATTGACTTCAGACTCAGAAGTGCTTTGATTTTGTCAGTGGCCCTGGGAGAGGGTGGAAATGTGCAAGGGGAGTGGGCAGACTGAAGAATAGAATGAGGACCACCATATCAATGAGAATTCTTTGGTTTCAATGACAGAGTACAGATGGCTTAGCTCAAATAACAAAGTGCAAAAAGTCAAAGACAGGATTTCTGTCTTTTGTTTCATTCCCTCCTGTCCTTCCAACTTTATTCTCTCATATCAGCTATTTTCAGGACACTAGGACCATAGCCCCTGGCAGTTCTGGAATCACATTTCAGAACTTTGCAACTAGAGAAGAAAACTAATCCCCAGCTTCAATTCAGAACATCTCAGGGAAAGCCCTTTCTTGGATTGCATGCCATCTTTGAGGTACCATGATTCATGGTTCCTATCAGAAACATTTTGGACAAAGGGAGGAGAATTTCCCCCAAAAGAAAATAGGGGACGGCACATCAGGCAGACAAAAACAACCAGCATCTCCCTCAGACGCCAAGAGATCAAGGTGAGGGAAAGGGCCCTGGGAGGAGATTGAGGGGACCCCCTAAAGCAAAGGAATGACAGGGAAGTGTAGTCCTGCAGAAGCCAAGGGGGCGTGCTCAGGGAACAGGACATGGCTGAAAAAGTCCTGTCATGGACTTGGGCAATGTTAGCCCTGGAGGGGTCGCTGCAGCGTTTGTGGGTACGTGTGTGTGACCCAAGGCTTGGGAAGGCATGAAGGGTGAGATAGTGGAGGCAGCATCATGGGGCAACTCTTTCAGGCAGTTCAGCTGTGGAATAGAAACAAGAGGAGGGCAATAGCTGGAGGCGGTCATGAGGCCAAGAAAATTCATTTTAAGATAGACAAAACTTGGATCTCTATACAGGGAGGAAAACCAGAAGAGTAAGAAAGAATGAAGATGTGAGAGGGAGGGGTAATTGTATTAGTTATCTACTGCTGCATAACAAATTACTCAAAGATTTTGCAGCTTAAAATGACAAATATTTATTTCCTCACCCAATTTCTGAAATCCAAAAACAGCTTATCTGGGTGGTTCTGGGCCACGTGGTTTATATTCATGTTCTAGGGTTCATTTATATTCAGCTTCTGGAGCTGGAAGTCTCAGACCAAAGATGTTGGCAGGGGTGGTTCTTCCCAAGGCCCCTCTCCTTGGCTTGCAGACAGTTACCCTCTTGCTGCTTTGTCCTCGTATGACCATCCCTCTGCATGTACAGCTCTGGTATTTCTTCCTCTTCTTACAAGGGTATCAGTAATGTTGGATTACGTCCCACCCTCACAGCTTCAGTTTAACTTCACCACCTCTTCAAAAGGGCTTTATCCTCAAATACAGTTCCATTGTGAGGGACTGAGGGTTAGGACTTTCAACACATGAACTTGGAGAGGGGTTCACAATTCAACCCATAACAAGGTTGCAGTCAAGACGTTGGCTGGAGCTCTGGTCATCTGAAGCCTTGACCACGGCTGGAAGATCTGCTTTCAAGATCACTGGCTGTTGACTGGAGACCTGAGTTCCTCACCACATGGGTCCTCCTTGGGGCTGTTTGAGTATCCTCATGACACGGCAGCAAGTTCCCCCAGGCCGAGTGATCTCAGACAGAGCAAGGAGGAGGACACAGAGCCTTTTATGAACTAGTCTCAGAAGCTATACTCCATCACTCCGACCTCATTCTAGTTGTTAGAAGGCAGTCACTAAACCCACATCCACAGTAGGGAGAATGAGTCTCCGTATTTGGAAGGGAGCAGCGTCAAAGAATTTGTGGGAGTATTTTAACCACCAGAGTAATTGATAAAGCAAAAGTCCTGATGGAGGAGGCCAGAGAGGGCAGGGCTGGAAGGGTTAATGTGGGGCTGTCAGGGGGCCCCTTCCCCTGGGCAGTCCCTTAAATGTTCTCAGATATAGGGAAGGGCAGGGAGTGGGCAGAGCTGGAAGCTGAGGGTGATTTTTCTCTCTTTTTTCAATGACACAGATCAAGGTGTTCTGCAGAGTGAGTAGTGGGAGGGAGATTTGAAATAAGAGTGTTGTTGCTTTTTTTTCCAGGAAGAGCTGACCAGGGCCCACTCCCTGTGTCCCTGGACATTTCTGAGGTCGTAGGGGAGGTGCTGGCCCCTGTCGTCAAGATGGTGTGACCCATCCTTGGTGGGCTCAGCTTGGTACTGGGACTTTGCAAGGTACAAGGAGGAGTCAACAACGTTCACAAGACAAGGGTGGACCAGAGGGGGCCACATAGAGTGCAGCTCACTGTACTTTATTTTTGTATTCCGTTTATGGGTACTTATAAAACCACTTTGTTCCAGAAAAGATGTAAGTCAGTTTCCAGGCAGGTTGGGATAGAAATGAAGCTCGGATGCCTGGTTGATAGAATGGAGAGAAAAGCAAGGGCTGAGGGGTCGTGATGAAATGAGGGAACAGTTGGCCATGGGCGGAGGGCCTGGTGCTGGCCTGGGGTGTGGCTGGAGGGTGGCAGCTGGAGGACACGGCTTCTGAAGTGGAGAAGTTCTGGGACACAGGAAGACCAGGGCCAGTCGTGGGGGAGTGGAGGTCAGTGGAGTCTGGGGACCAGAGGAGTAGGAGTCCAGAACACTTGGCAGGTCCATCCCCCAGGGATGGCAGGACTGGTGGGGGGCACCTCTGGGACACATCCTGGTGTCTGGAGAGGGATTATGTCCATGGAGGTCAGTGCCATGGGTGAGGGGGTAGAGGGTGACCGAGCTAAAGAACGTGGGTGAGCCTCAGATTCCTACCTGGGGTGGAGAAGTGAGGGGACAGAGCCACAGTGGGCAGCGAGAGGCAGGCAATGCCCTCTGCGTCTTTCCCACCCACCACCTCATTGCAGTATGTGAGGCGCAGAGATGGACCAGCCTCCCCTTGAAAGAGCAGTAGCCTCAGACCCTTAAAAAGGAATCTCAATCTGATTACTACCGCCTTTTACATTGTAGGCACTCAACAAACGCTAGGAGGAGTAGATTGCCATAAACATATAAATGCTCACACACGAAAGAAAAATTGGAATAAGAAAATTCTTTGTCCAGCAGAACAGAGTGGCAAAGCTTCTCTGTCACATTCACCCACTACCTACACCTCCCAGCTTGGTCTGCTCAACCCAAATGTGCTGACCCCTCACATCCTTTGCACTTTTCCCTCTGCCTTTGCTAAAGTTGCAGCATCCCTAGAGAATCGCTCCCCCCTCCCTTTTATTTTGGTCTCGCGACTTGCAAGATCTCAGTTCCCTGACCAGGGATTGGACCCGGGCCACGACAGTGAAAGCCCTGAATCCTAACCACTAGGCGACCAGGGAACTCCCGAGAAGGCCCCTCTTTCCTTCCACTGTGAATTCTTACAAATCTGGCAAAACCATTGTCAAAGGACATCCTCTCCAAGGGCTTCGTTCTCTGTTTCACTGAACAACTATTTCCTGGGTCCCTCCTTGGAGCAAGTCTGTGTTAGAAGCAGGGAGCATATGATGAACAAAAAAGCCAGTACCTGCCTCCCACTGCTCAGTGGGGCAAGGCTGGGGATGGGTGGGGCTCCTCCTTGAGATCAGGGGCTCCTCCTTGAGATCAGGGCCTCCGCCCTCCGCCCTCCGCCCTCCCCCCTCCCCCTCCCCTCCCCCCTCCCCCTCCCCCTCCCCCCTCCCCCTCCCCCTCCCCTCCCCCCTCCCCCTCCCCCCTCCCCCTCCCCCCTCCCCCCTCCCCTCCCCCTCCCCCCTCCCCTCCCCCCTCCCCTCCCCCTCCCCCCTCCCCTCCCCCCTCCCCCCTCCCCCCTCCCCTCCCCCTCCCCCCTCCCCCCTCCCCCTCCCCCTCCCCTCCCCCCTCCCCCCTCCCCCCTCCCCTCCCCCTCCCCCTCCCCCTCCCCCCTCCCCCCCTCCCCCTCCCCTCCCTCCCCCACCTGCTGGCAGCTACACAGGCCTGCCTGTGTGCTCCCAGGGCACCAGGGAGGCTGCCAGGTGCTGCGGACAGGTTTGAAAGGAGGCAGGTCCAGGCTGAATCCCCAGCTGTGCTACTGATCAACGGGTCACCTTTCCTTTGTTGAGTCCCATGAGTGAAATGGGGGATATCTGTGTTTTGGGGGTGTCCGTGAGGTTTATTTATTTATTCTTGGCTGCGTTGGGTCTTTGTTGCTGTGTGCGGGCTTACTCTAGTTGCGGCGAGCAGGAGCTACTCTTCGTTGCGGTGTGCGGCTTCTCATCGTGGTGGCTTCTCCTGTTGCGGAGCACGGGCTCTAGGTGCACAGGCTTCAGTAGCTGTGGCTCGAAGGCTCTAGAGTGCAGGCTCAGTAGTTGTGGCGCACGGGCTCAGTTGCTCCGCGGCATGTGGGATCTTCCCAAACCAGGGCTCGAACCCGTGTCCCCTTCATTGACAGGTGAATTCTTAACCACTGCGCCACCGGGGAAGCCCCTGTCCGTGAGGTTTAGATCAAGTATGTTGTGTCTCTAGTTCTGCTGGCTGCTTCCCTCAGCACTCTGTGTGGTGTAGGGTGATGACTGGTATTCACGGATGTCTGACCAGACACAGCTTGAGCTTCTGGACGGCAGGGATGGTGTCCTAGGGATGTTCAGAACCACCGCACTCCCAGTTGAGCCCAGTGCCAAGTGCAAAATAGACGTTCAGTAAAGATGAGATAGGATGGATGAAGCTGAGGGCGCCTCCTCTCACACTTGCGGTGGGACCATGACTCATCCGTCCATTCATTGAAGAGTCATTTCTCGGCCCCAGGCCAGGCGCTCAGAGCCACACTGATGAACACACGTGGCTCCTGCCCTCCAGGGCTCCAACTCAGGGCCACAAGGACTGACATTCTGCTTTCTCTCTGCACACAGGTTGTCAGGAGTGGCTGCCTCAGGATGTCGGGCTTGAGACTGGTAAGAATGGCATCTCTTCCATCGAGGGGTTGTTCGTGGGAGTTGCCACAGGCTGAGTCAAATCACTCCCAAGGAAAGAAGAAGAGAGGCAATGAGACCCTATAAGGAGAATACCGGAGACAGGGAGTTTGGAGGAAAGAGACAGATTGTATTACCTAAAGAAAATGACCTTGGCCAACCTTTGGGCTTTGGCAGGGGGACCACACTTGCACAGTAATCCCTCACTTATATTCAGGGCTTAAAATGTCCTGACAAAACACACTACAATATATAAAATAGGTAACCAACAAGGACCTACTGTATAGCACAGGGAACTATACTCAGTATCTTGTAGTAACCTATAATGGAAGAGAATGTAAAAAAAGAATATATATATATATATGTATAACTGAATCACTTTGCTATACACCTGAAACTAACACAACATTGTAAATCAACTATATTTCAATAAAAATTTTAAAAATAGAATAAAATGAAAAATAAAAACAGAAAAAAAATGTCTTGACAGGGTATTTCTCATTGGTTGGATCCTTCATTTATCTAAGGAAAGACAGCACAGAGGCATCTCTAGGCCCATCTTTTCTATGGGAAGAGAAGACATGGCAGGTGGGCACATGGGATCAGGGCACAGCGCCCATTTCAGCCAATGTCCAGAAGAGCCAGCCCACCTCGGAAGACTGAGGATCAGGTCTCCCAGAAGTGGATTCTTCATGGCCTTGGGTCTTTGAGTTTCCTTGTAGTAATTTCTGTCTCAGGCTGGGGAAGGAACTTTCTGCATCATGGGTAGCAGCCAGTTGTCAGTTTTTTCTTATCACAAAGAACAAGGAAGGTCACGTAGATCTCTGCTTTCTGTAATTCATCCTCTGTTTCTTGAATCTCAACATAGACTTTACTTTCTTTGCAGCTGATAGCTTCTGCTTTATCTCTTCTCACTCACTCTTCTCCTGATTCAGTTGTTTCTGCACAGTCATCTTTTTCTTCCAATAGAGTTCATGAAGCAGCTCTATTTTCTGCGCTCGGCTTCTCATTTATTTCCTAGGAGAGCTTTGGCCAAATGGAGTGAACAAAAGTCATGTTCTAGCTCTTTTGTTTATCTTTCCAGCTCATGTTGGCCTGACACCTTATCATTAAGTGTGGACTGGAAATGGTCTTTCTCTTTTTCATCTCTGGTTAATATCAAGTTCACTGTGAGATACCCATCATCTGTCTTTTTATTTATTTATGTATGTATTCATTTATTTATTGGCTGCGTCGGGTCTTCGACGCATGCGGGATCTTCGTTGAGGCATGCGGGATCTTCCGCCGTGGCGTGCAGGCTTCTCTCTAGTTGTGGCGTGCGGGTTTTCTCTTCTCTAGTTGTGGTACACAGGCTCCAGGGAACGTGGGCTCTGTAGTTATGGTGCGCGCGGGTTCCAGAGCGCGTGGGCTCTGTAGTCTTCGGCACGTGGGCTCTCTAGTTGAGGTGCGCAAGCTCAGTAGTTGTGGCACTTGGGCTTAGCTGCCCCGCGGCATGTGGGATCTTAGTTCCCTGACCAAGGATCAAACCTGTATCCCCAGCATTGGAAGGTGAATTCTTTACCACTGGACCACGAGGGAAGTTCCCATCATCTGTCTTTGACTGATACTCTTCTCTCTTTGGTAATCTGCCCGCTGTTTCAGCTGCATGCCGCAATTTTCACACTGGAATTTTATCCTTGTTGTGAGAAAGCTTTTCTAGGTCTCTGAGGTTCCTGATGTGATTCAATTAGTTCACTGAATCTAGTACGCTTCTCAGGCTGGTCTTCTGCATCCTGTGGCAGCTGTCCCTTACTGTTCTTTTTCATTTCGCTTTTAGTTTTATTAAGTTGTTTTGGGCACACAGTTTGAAGAATCAGTCCCCCACTTCCTCTTCCAGAGAGGTGACCACCTCGACCTTCTAGTCGATTCATTGATACTTCCCTCTGTGTCTCTAAAGGACATGTGTACAGGGCTGTTTGAGTTTTCGGTTCCAGGCAGCACCTATTACTGACTTCCCACTAGGTGAGAAGGGCCTTAGCTCCTTGTCCCTAACGCCCGCCCACAGCACTCATATTGTCTCTCCTTCCTCCCGAAATTGTTAAATCCTAGCTTTCATTAGATCTACATACAGAGTTTACCTGTTTTATCTAAGAAAATGTTCCTCTCAAACGAAATTACGGTTACCAGGGGGGAAGTGACAGGGGTGGGGAAGGATAGTTAGGGAGTTTGGGACTGACATGTACATACTGCTATATTTAAAACAGATAACCAACCAGGACCTACTGTAGAGCACAGGGAACTCTGCTCCATATTATATAACAACCTAAATGGGAAAAGAATTTGAAAAAGAAGAGATACATGTATATACATAACTGAATCACTTTGCTGTACACCTGAAACTAACACCACATTATTTCTTTGTCGTTGTTTTTGTTTTTATTTTTGGCTGCGTCGGGTCTTAGTTGCGGCACGCAGGGTCTTCGTTGAGGCACGCAGGATCTTTCTTTGTAGCACGTGGGCTCTTCGTTGTGGTGTGTGGGCTTCTCTCTAATTGTGGCCTGTGGGTTTTCTCTTCTCTAGTTGTGGTGCACAGGCTCCAGGGTGTGTGGGCTCTGTAGTTGTGGCTCATGGGTTCCAGAGCACATGGGCTCTGTAGTTTGTGGCATGTGCAGTCTAGTTGAGGCACTAGAGCTCAGTAGTTGTGGCATATGGGGTTAGATGCCCCATGGCATGTGGGATCTTAGTTCCCTGACCAAGGATCGAACCCACGTCCCCTGCATTGGAAGGTGAATTCTTCACCACTGTACCACCAGGGAAGTCCCTAACACAACATTGTTAATCAGCTATACTCCAATATAAAATAAAAAGTTTAAAAAAAGAAAGAAAGAAAATGTTCCTCTCGACTGAGTCCTGCAATGTATTGTAAGTGCTGTGCTTCCCTTTGCTTAGACTTTGGAATTGTCCTTCTGCCCTATCTGCTTTGTTTTCTCTGTACTTATGACGACATAACCTTCCCCCGACCCCCGCCACCCAGCTTTCTCCCAGATATGTCAATGTCCTTTCAAAATGATTCATCTGGGAGTTCAATCAGTTTCATCCTCAGGAAGAAGTTTCTCCCAGCGTTGCTGAGGCCATATCGAAACCGGCATCTTCTACTTCTGAGGCACACATCTCAGAACTGTCCTGGGGTCTCCTTCACAACCACCCTGAAGATTTCTTTCACCTCTCCTTTGCACTGAATCCCTCTTCTTGGACCCAAGGTTCTTCTCTCTCTTGGTTTACTCCCTTGTTTTGATCAAGCACAACCTGTAATAGCTTCCTGAGAAAGGGTACATATGAAGTATTTTTAACAACTTGCATGTCTGAAAATATGTTTATTCACATTTGAATGTCAGCTGGGCATAGGATTCCATACTAGATGTAATTTTCCCTGAGAACTGTGAAGACATGTACTCCTTCTGGTTTCCAGCCTTGCTATGGAGAAGGTGGACAACATTTTAATTCTTGAGCCTTTGTATAAAACTTATTTTTCTCTCTGAAAGCTTTTATGATCTTTTCTTTGTCCCAAGTATTTTGAAATTTCTTGATGTGTGTGTTGGTGTGGACCTATATTCATTCTTTGCACTGTTGACTGAAGTTCGTCCCCTAATCGTTTTTTTCCAAAAGGCTTATGGGAAAATATTGTATCTTCAATAATGTTTGTTATCTTTATACTGGAAAGACAATTTGGCTGGGTAAAAAAATTATTGGATTTTTTTTCTGTTTTTTTTTATTATGGTAAAAAATATAACATTCAATTTACCATCTTAACCATTTTTAAGTGTACATTTCAGTATTGTTACGTATATTCACGTTGTTGTGCAACAGAGAACATTTTCATCTTGCACACTTGAAACTCTATACTCATTAAACACTATTTTCCTTCCGTCCTCCTCCAGCCCCTGACAACCACCTTTCTACTTTCTGTTTCTATGATTTTGACTACTTTAGATACTTTCCATGAGTGGAATCATACAGCATGTGTCCTTCTGCGACTGGCTTCTCTTGCTCAGCATAATGTCCTTGAGGTCCATCCACACTGTAGCACATGACAGGATTTCCTTCTTTTTTAAGGCTGCATAATATTCCATGGTGTGTAGTATTCATTGTGCTATATCATTTTATATAAGGCACTTGAGTATCCATGGATTTTGGTATCTGCAGGGGCTCCTGGAATCCATCCCCCAAGTACTTTTAGGGATGACTGCATATACTACATTTTTGTTTATTTGTTCATCTGCCAATGGGCATTTGGGTTGCTTTTACTGCTTGGCTATTTTGAATAACGCTGCAATGAACATGGGAATGCAAATATGTCTTTGATATCCTGCTTTGAATTTCTTTGGATATTTACCCAGAAGTGGGATTGCTGGATCATATGGTAATTCTATTTTTAATTTATTGAGGAACCTTCATACTGTTTTCCCCAGTGGCTGCACCATTTTACATTCCCACCAACAGTGTACAAGGGTTCCAATTTCTCTACATCCTCAATAACACTTGTTGTTTTCTGTACTTTTTTATAATGGCCATCCTAACAGCTGGATTGCTCTCTTCCTGAGATCTTTGTAGGAGATGTTTGGCCCTCGTATATGATTTGAATTTGTCCTGAATTATCTCCTTATAAGTGAACTTGTCTTTTTGTCTGCCTACCCCTCAAAAAATTATTTCTTAATTTTTTAGTCCAATACCTTTATGTCCTAGCGTTGATTTTTCTTTGTCATTATTTCAAAGAAATAATGGTGTGTCTTCAATCCATAGATTCAAGGCTTCATTAATTTCTTGAGAGTTGTCTTGAATTTTATATTTAAGTAATTTTTCTGGTTTTTCCCCCGATTTTCTTCTTTGTGCACTTCAATTATTAGTATTTTTGTCCGCCTTCCATATCTATCCTTTTTTTCCTAATCCTAACTTTGAAAATTTCTCTGTCATTTTGCTCACTTGTCTCCTCCTGTCTTCTATGATCTTTACTACGATTTTAGCAAGTGCTTATTCCCCTGTTGCTGCTTCCAGTTTTGCTTTCATCTCCGGCCCATGTTTACTTCTTTTCCTCCCTTTCTTTCTTGAGCTCTGCCAGTTCACGTCCCATCCTTTTCAGTTGTCTCGGCATCTAATTTCTGAGCTCTCGTGCCTCAGCTCTACACCTCAATAAGTTTTTTGGAAATCATGGTAAGATACTTGGTCACAACTTTCCACTGCTCTGTGGCAGTTCGTTTCCCCCTGGTGAGTGTTATTCACCTGCTCATTTCCTCCTTCTGAATGTCAGTATATTTGCATGTGTATCTCTGCTTGTTCCTTTGGGATTCCTCCTGTTTGAGCAGCGTGAGCTGTCTTGGATTAGAAAGAGGTTCATGTGGGTCAATGCCATGCTGCAGGCCAGGCACAAACCTAGTGAGATTTTAGTCTCTGTCTTTCCCCAGCCAACGGGTTTGGGTGCTACAGGGCTATTCGCAGGGCAAAGACTCTCTTTTTGCACCTCACAGAGAGATACTTTCCTGCAAAAACCTAGGCCAGGGAAGCTTCCCCTGCCACCTCCCATTAACTTCCTGGCAAGAGTGAGAAAGGGCTGGGAGCAGGGTAGGAGAGAGGGAAGAAGAAAAAGAAAAAGGAGGAGGAGGGGAAGGGGGAGAGAGCATGCCTCAGCCACCGTGGGAGCTCTTGGTTGGAAGGGACACCCCCCGGGGAGGTAAGTCTTGAGCAGGAAGGGGAAGGTGGATCAAGCGTCTGACCACCGACTCCTCTCTGCTCTCCAGGGCGACCACGTGTGGCTGAACTTCACCTCTGCTGACAAGACCAGCGTGCCCATCGGGGGCGTCATCAAAGAGACAAAGCCTGGCAAGATCTTGGTTGAAGATGATGACTACAAGGTCAGTATGGCCTCGCTCTCCTGAGGGGCTCAGCCTTCTCAGCCCCATCCCCCCACCCCTCCTGGGCCCCGAGCCCCCTCCCTTCTCTGGTGCTGCCCCCAGCACCAGGGATTCCAGAGCCCAAGTCAGGGACCCATGTGGCAGGACAGACTACAGGGAAGTCCCGTCGTGGTGAACGTTGTGTGTCTGTCTTGGGAACTGCTCCTATAGTGAAGAAGCAGGGAGTGTGTTGGCAGATGGAAAATTAGGACAATTAGGGGACCAGGAAAGCGTGAAGTGGGAAACGGGCTGTGACAGAGAGAGGGGGAGGGCAGGAAGACTGTTTGCAAAGTAAAGGAAGCTGAACAGGAAGGACAGGAGGAGGGAAGGAAAGGTGAGAAGGATGCCTGGAGGGGAGGCCCTGGAATGTGAGGAGATGGAGGAAGCCCAGCTCACGCTGAACAAAACAGCCCAGAAGAGAGAGTAGGAAGCTCAGCGTGACCGAGCTCCGTCCCCTGGGGGGCTGGGGAGCAGCAGGGGAGCGACAGTGGAGAAGGGCATGCAGAGTGAGGGGTCCAGCTGGTCATTTAAGTCCTCCTTGGGCAACCCTCTTTGCTGAGGCGCTTCAAAGTGAAGCATGTGGAGACTTCGCCTCCAAGGAGAAAATTCTAGACTGTGACCTGTGAGCCCCACAGATTGGAAGCCAGTCAAATGTTAACAATAATACCTTCTATTTGCAAAATGATGTCATGCCATTTAAAGAACACTTTCACTTGCACTCTTTTATTCCAACCATCTGTGAGGCTCCCCAGCTGCAAACGGCCCCTGACGCCAATCACTGACCCTCAGTGCACACTGACCCTCGGCCCTAGACGTGTGCTGACTCCAGCCTCGGATTGAGCCGATCCCTTGACCTTCACCACAGACCAAAGCCGGCCAGGTGCCGGCCACTAGATCGTCTGATCCATGGAGGACGCGAGGGACAGGTTGGCCCAGGACAACCCCCGCTCAGGAAAGCCTGTGCCCTTTGTTCCAGGAACACTGGATCCGAACAGAGGACCTTGGCACCCTCAGCCCCATGCACCCCAACTCTGCTCAGGGCGTGGATGACATGATCCTCCTGGGGGACCTGAACGAGGCGGGCATGGTGCACAACCTCCTGATCCGCTACCGGCAGCACAAGATCTACGTGAGTCCCTCCTGCCACGCGGGGCCCCCTGGTATGCTGGGGCCGCACGTGCTGACTTGGCTGGGGAAGCAAACTATGCCCCGGGCACACCTGGCTCAGTCCCTACTCCCCACGCCCTCATAGCATGGGGGTGCTCATCGATCTCTGCTCCCCGGTCTGAAAGAAGCAGGGGGGTAAAGCCTTCGAGCGTACAGAAAGCTGACATGCAGCATGCCAGCTCAGTACCCGGCACATAGGAGGCACTCAATTACTGCTGCCTCTTCGCTCCTCTGTGGCTGAGCGGAAGGCCTGCTCTGATGGCCGAGGGGACCGAAGGCCATGGGGCGTAGTCTTCTGCCTGGTTCCTTCCTAGGTATGTGGCAGAGACAGGGTCACCAGGCAGAAGACCTCTGCCCTCCTATGAAGTAAGTTGCGTGATGACCAGGAGGGCCGCGTAGGTAAATGCGGGTCCTTCTCCCAAAGCCTAGCGGTGGATGGGAGGGTCTCATCCCTGTTCTAATGCAGACCTCCCAGGGGAGGTGGTATTCCAACACTGACACCAGCCCTGCCGTGAGTGGGTGTGACCCGGGGAAGTCACCACCTGCCTGGGCTTCTCAGAGGGAGGTGGCTCATTGACCTCTGACCAGCCCTGATGCTGGGATGCTCAGAGGAGTGGGAGAGTGAGCAGGGGCCCCCGAATAGAGGGCTGGGCTGGGAGAGGAGAAGGAGGAGACCCTCGGGAAGGAGATGGGGATGGGACACTCTGAGTCCACTTTGGATGAGTGAGCCTCGGCTGCTGGGACCCAAACCAGCGATTATCCAAGTTGAACGGCAGCTTATCTTTTCCAAAGAGCTTATGCTTGCATTCTTCTATCTGGTGGTTGTCATAGTCCTGAGCCAGAGAGATTATCCTCTCCCTTCCTAAAATGAAAACGAAGACACGACTTCATGACAAGTCATGAAAACATGACTGTTGAGGTGGCCGTCCCCGTCCCAACCCAGAGGGGCAGGCAGGCCCAGTGGAGGCTCCAGATGAGTGGGAGGGTCCAGGAGGGGTCCAGGAGGGCTACTGTGGTGGCCCAGCCTCACGGAGGCCCCTGTGAAAGGCAGGTGAAGACTTGCTTCATACATTCACTCCATTTTTTTTTTTTTTTTGGCTGCGCTGGGTCTTCGGTGCTGCACGTGGGCTTTCTCTACCTGCAGCGAGCCGGGGCTACTCTTCATTGCGGTGCGCAGGCTTCTCATTGCGGTGGCTTCTCTTGTTGCAGAGCACGGGCTCTAGGCGCACGGGCTTCAGGAGTTGCAGCACGCTGGGCTCAGTAGTTGTGGTACACGGGCTTACTTGCTCCGTGGCATGTGGGATCTTCCCAGACCAGGGATCGAACCCGTGTCCCCTGCATTGGCAGGCAGATTCTTAACCACTGCTTTTTTTTTGCGGTACGCAGGCCTCTCACTGTTGTGGCCTCTCCCGTTGCGGAGCACAGGCTCCGGACGCGCAGGCTCAGCGGCCATGGCTCACGGGCGCAGCCGCTCCGCGGCATGTGGGATCTTCCCGGACCGGGGCACGAACCCGTGTCCCCTGCATCGGCAGGCGGACTCTCAACCACTGTGCCACCAGGGAAGCCCCATTCAGTCCATTTTTATCAAGCCTCTTCTGAATACCAGACAGAGCGCCAAACATTAAGCACGACCACCTCATTTAATGTCCTTGTGAATGCACGCCTGCCTGGGAGCTCTCTTTCCTGGTGAAGGATCTGAGCTGCTGAGGGTCTCGTCTCTTGGTCCAGAATCAGACCCCGCCTCCCCGCCACAGTCAGCCAGCCCTGGTGGCCCTCGGGGGGTGGCATCCAAGGCCAAGATCAGGGCCAGGCAGCGCTGATCCTCAGAGTAGGGGTCACTAACCACCTTCTCCCTTCCCCAGACGTACACAGGCTCCATCCTTGTGGCCGTGAACCCGTACCAGGCGCTGCCCCTCTACACCGTGGAGCAGGTGCAGCTGTACTACAAGCGCCATGTGGGCGAGCTGCCACCGCACATCTTTGCCATCGCAAACAACTGCTACTTCAACATGAAGCAGCACAAGATGGACCAGTGCTGCATTATCAGGTGAGGTCCTGGGCGGGCAGGTGGGCCAGACACTGCCTCTGAGCATCTCATAAAGGAGGGCGCATCTCCTCTCCCAAAACCTCTCCAAAGTAGTGTGTGACTTAGGGGCTCCCGTTCAACTGCAAACACCCCCCTTCACGGCCACAAAGTCCTTCTGAGGCTGCCTTCCGTCAGAACCTGCTCTTCCACTGTATCATCAGGGCCTGGACCGCCCCAGCCTTCCGTGAATATTTCCTGAGACAAGGAAGGAAGGGTGGGGATGGGTTAGTTTACAAATGGGACCCAAGATAGGCACTTGGGGTGCAAGGATCCAACAGGTGAGGCCCCTCAAAAACAACCTCAGGGAGACTTCCCTGGCAGTCCAGCGGTTAGGACTTCGCCTTCCAATGCAGGGGACATGGGTTCGATCCCTGGTTTGGAAGCTAAGATCCCACATGCCTCAGGGCCAAAAAAACAAAACATTACACAGAAGCAATATTGTAGAAAGTTCAATAAGGACTTTAAAAATGGTTCACATCAAAAAATCTTAAAAACAAAAAAACCTCAGGGCAAGTCTCAGGGAGGACAGATCTCAGGTACTTGGGCCCAGAAGGGATGTGTCCCTCTCCAGTCCAGGTGATGCTGCTGCTTCAGAGACTCGGGCCTGGCCTGGCTTCTCTGCCTCTGCCCTCCTGATACCCATGGAAGGGAGGCAGAGCGGGAAAGAAAGCGGGGAGAGGGAATTTGGCTCCAGGACACCTTGATTAGTTCTCTAGTAGAGTCATCCATTCACTCAGTCACTCATGCATTTGTTCATTCATCCACTCATCCATCCATTCACCCATTCATTCACTCATTCATTCATTCATTCGAGGTTCTTTTGTGCTCCAATTCTGTCTCCTGTCCTGTCCTAACATGAGGAGACAGCAGCAAAGGAAAGGGACTAAAATCCCTGCCTTGTGGACCTTACATTCTAGAAGAGGAGACAGGCAATAAACAAGCAAATTGTTTCAGCGGGTAATAAGAACTTTGAAGGAAAATACTGCAGGGAAAGAGGAGAAAGAGAGTGATGGGGCCGCTGCTTTAGGTAAAAGGGCAGATCAGGCTGGCCTCTCTGAGGAGGGGACCTTGGAACAGAGACTGGAACGAAGTCCTACAGCTTAGGTTATCATGTTTCACGCTGTCAGCAACTCTCTGTAGTAGATACTCCTATTCCTGTTTTACTGCTGGGGAAACCTCCCACCGGTTGACATTCTTTTCTAGAGACGCACAGCTGTTAAACAGGGAATTTAAACCCAGGGCTCTGGGAAAAGAAGACAGAGCGATGTCTTGCCAGGAAGCCTCACCGCCAGGACAGCAGCGCCTGTAGAAAAGCACACAGCACCCGGGTGGCTGTTTGCGTGAGCATCGCTTGAGTCCAACTGCCTCCCCGGGGCGCGAGAGAGGCACCTGAGCCCTCTTCCTTCGGAGTGATCTCTACATGCAGGGGTGTCCTCCTGACTGGCTCCCCTGGCATAGTGATCAGGGACAATTGGATGAAAACTTTTTAAAAAAATTAACATTTTCAGAGGAAACCGTATTTGTCTGAGGTTTGCTTCAGAACAGTACAGGAAGGGAAACAAAACTGGTCAGGAGTTGCATTTCATATCCGTGACTCATTGATTTTGTGACTGGAAGTCTTAATCTCTCTCACCTATGTCTTTCCTCCCCCCACCCCTGACCCTCAGGCAACCACCTGCTTGTCCTCTGTATCTATAACTTTGTTGATGTTTTGTTCTGTTTGTTCATTTGTTGTGTTTTTTAGATTCCACCGGAAATCATACAGTATTTGTCTTTCTCTGACTTATTTCACTTAGCATAATACCCTCTAGGTCCATTCATGTTGTAGCAAATGGCAAGATTTCATTCTTTTTTATGGCTGAGTAATATTCCATCGTATATATATCATTTAGTCCCTTTACATTTAAAGTAATTGTTAATAGGTATGTCCTTATTGTCATTTTGCTAATTGTCTTCAGGTTGTTTTGTAGTTCTTTCTGTTCCTTTCTTCTTCTTTTGTTCTCTTCCCTTGTGATTTGAGGACTATCTTTAGCGTTATGTTTGGATTCCTTTATTTTTCTCTGTGTGTCTCTATTATAGATTTTTGGTTTGTGGTTTCTGTGAGGTTTATATATTGCTATGTAGATATGTATGTCATATATCATACATATAATCATGTATATAATCATACGTATACATGATATATAATACATAATCATACATATATACATGATTATTTTAAGTTGCTGATCTCATAAGCTAAAACATATTTTAATAACACTGCATTTTTACTACCCCCGCCCATTTACTATTTTCCACATCATATTTTATATCCTTTTGTTTTGTATATCCCTTGACTACTTATTGTGGATTTAACTCCTCTTGTCTTTTAACCCTCCTACTAGCTTTGTATGTGGTTGACTTACTACCTTTACTGTATATTTACCTTTAACCATGAGCTTTCTTCCTGTCATAATTTTTATGTGTCTAGTAGTGGCCTTTTCTTTTTTGCTTAGAGAACTCCCTTTAACATTTTTTGTAAAGCTGGTTTGGTGGTGCAGAATTCCTTCAGCTTTTGCTTGTCTGTAAAGCTTTTTATCTCTCCGTCAGATCTGAATGAGAGCCTTGCTGGGTAGAGTATTCTTGGTTGTATGTCTTCCCTTTCCTCACTTCAAATATACTGTGCCACCCCCTCTGGCCTGCAGAGTTTCTGCTGGAAAGTCAGCTGACAGCCGTATGGGAGTTCCCTTGTATGTTACTTGTTGCTTTTCCCTTGCTGCTTTTAATATCTTCTCATCCCATTATCATTTTAATGACAATGTGTCTTGGTGTGGCCCTCACTGGTTGATCCTGCTTGGGTCTCTCAGTGCTTCTTGGACCTGGATGTGTGTTTCCTTTCCCAGATTAGGGAAATTTTGAGCTACCATGCCTTCAAATATGTTTTCTGCCCCTTTTTCTCTTCCCCTTCTGGGACCCTTGTAATGTGAACGTTAATATGCTTGATGTTGTCCCAGATTAAACTGCCCTCATTTCTTTTCATTCTTTTTCCTGTTGAGCATCAGTGATTTCCACTACTCTGTCTTCCAGCTTCCTGATCCATGTCTCTGTATCATCTGATCTACTCCTGTTCCTTCTAGTGTATCTAGCTGATGGGTGGGGCCAGTTCCCGCCATGGCTAGCTGCAGGGTCTGGGATGTCCCAAACCTGGCTTCGGCCTGTTGGTGAGGGGGGCTGGATCTCAGGGTGTCCTGGGGCTATTGCTGGCTCACTGTGGACAGAACTGGGTTCCCAAGGTGTCTCAGAGTTGGTGTCAACCTGCTGGTAGGCAGGGCCCGGGGATTTCCAAGGTTGGTGTTGGCCTGTTGGTGGGTGTGGGCTGGTCCCAGGGGTCCTGAGGTTAGTGCCGGCTCACTGGTGGGTGAGGCTGGGTTCCAGGTCCTCTGGTGGACAGAGCCAGGTCCTAGGGCAGCTGTCTGGGGGGTCTTAAGGCAGCCTCCTGCTGGTGGGTGGGGCTGTGTCCCCACCTAGCAGTTGCTTGGCCTGAGATGTCCCAGCACTGGCAGCAACAGGTTGCTGACGTCTTGGCACTAAAGAGCTAGAGGGAGGATTCCACAGTGGCACCCCCCAGCCCCAGTGTCCACTTGCTCAACAAGCTCCCCAAACGGCTGCCACCAGTGTCCGTGTCCCCAGGGGGAGCTGCAGTTACCCCTTGCCTTCAGGACACTCTCCGAGATCACCAGGTCTGACCCAGCCTCCTTTCAAATCACTACTTCTGCCCCAGGCAAGCAGTGTGAGGTTTTGTGTGCGCCCTTCAGGAGTGGAGTCTCTATCCCCCACAGCTCTCTGGCTCTTCTTAAAGTAGGTCCCATGGGCCTTCAAAGGCAAACATTGTGAGGGTTTGTCTTCCTGGTTCAGGAGCCCAGTGCGGGGCTCAGACCCCTCTCTCCTTGGGGAGAACCTCTATAATTGTAATTATTCTTCCACTCGTGGGTCACCTACCCGGGGGTATGGGTCTTGACTGTACTGCATCTCTGCCCCTCCTACCATCTCATTGTGGTTCCTTCTTTGTTGTTGTTGGTTTAGTTGTTTTTTTGTTTTTGAGTTGATATAATTTAACTGTGAACTAAATGTATTTTATTCTTTAAACATAATGCCATTTAACATTTAGTCCCAAGACAATTAAGCAAATATTTTTGTTTGCTTTGTTTTGTTGTTGTTGCCGTTTTGGGGTTTTTGTCTTTTTAATTTTATTAGAGTTGATTTACAATGTTGTGTTAGTTTCAGGTGTACAGCAAAGTGATTTAGTTATACATACACATATATACATTCTTTTTCAGATTCTTTTCTCATGTAGGTTATCACAGAATATTGAGTCCAGTTCCCTGTGCTGTGATTCCTTCTTTATGTATTTAGTTAAAGAATTTCTTTTCCTCTAGTCGTCCAGTTTTTGTCATCAATAATTTCTCTGTAAATAGTTGTAATTTGGGGGGACTTCCCTGGTGGTCCAGTGGTAAAGAATCCACCTTACAATGCAGGGGACGTGGGTTCGATCCCTGGTCAGGGAACTAAGATCCCACGTGCCGCGGAGCAACTAAGCCTGCACACCACAACTACTGAGTTCACACGCCTCAACTAGAGAGGCTGTATGCCACACACTACAGAGCCCACGCGCCCTGGAGCTCAAGCACCACAACTAGAGAGAGAAAATCTGCCCACCACAACTAGAGAGAAGCCCGTGAGCCACAAAGAAAGCTCCCACATGCCTCAATGAAGATCCCGCGTGCCGCAGCTAAGACCCAACACAGCCAAAAATAAAATAAATAAATAAATAATGAATAAATCTTTTAAACAAATAAACAGTTGTAATTTTGGGGGGCTCATGGCAGGAGGCAAGCTCAGGGTCCTCAAGGTCCTTCTCTAGCACTCTCTTGACCACTGCACTGCCCTAAAATATGAAAAAAACTGGCTTTCATATTTTACCATTATGAAATTAATATATATTCACTATGAAAATTTTAGAAAATTTCAGAAAAATATTCTCAGCAAAAATATTGCCAGACATTTTTGGAAGAAAAAGCTTCCTCTACCCACTTGGTTAAAATTTGACTGAATACTGCCTACATTTACCACTTCACTTAACTAGTAAGCGTTGCTCGTGTGACTGCAGGCTCTGTGCAGACCTGGATTAAGTGTCTGCACAATGTTCTCTGACTGGATGGACTGTAACTAATTTCCCCCATTTTTGTTGCTTCCCATGTAATCGCAATGATAAATAAATAACACTTCAATGAGCAGGAAGCTTTGTGGAGAAGGCTTTTTCTGATTTTAGGAGTCTTTCCTTAGACTGATGGCGGAATAATTTTGAAGCGTTTTGATACCTATGCCAGACTGCTTTCCCGAAAGGCTCATGCAGTTCCCCCTCCGGCCAGCATGAGCTCACCGCTCACAGAGAGAACGTTATTATCAGGGCATTGCATCACCTGGTCTTATTCATTCATGGAGTTACTGAACACTGTGCCAGGGACCCTGGAATGAACCACATACAACCATACCTGCATAGTCGAGCAGGAAAGATGAACACACTAATAAACTAACACAGAGTAGGCAGGGGACGTCAGGCAGAACGCAGTGGGATTTCTGCACAGGGAGAGAGCATCCTTGTTCAGACCGGCCCAGAAAGCGGGCATGTGATGGGTCTGCAGGAGAGCTGACAGATGTTGAAAACTAGTTGTTCTACTGACTGACGTTCCTGCATGCCCTCTTTGCAGTGGCGAGTCTGGAGCAGGGAAAACAGAGACCACCAAGCTCATTCTGCAGTTCCTGGCCACCATCAGCAGCCAGCGTTCGTGGATTGAGCAGCAGGTCCTGGAGGCCAACCCCATCCTGGAAGGTATGCAGTCACCCACGGGACCAGCCTCCTTTCCAGGACCTGTGGGCAGGCACCTTCCTGCCAGGGGGTGCCTGTGGGGAAGGGCAGGATAAGCCATCCTCTTTTAGCGACTTCTCAGGATTTCAAAAGGGCTCCAGGGGACTTCCCTGGCTGTCCAGTGGTTAGGACTCTGCGCTCGTCCTGCAGGGGAAGCGGGTTCGATCCCTGGTCAGGGAACTAAGATCCCACATGTCGCGCAATGCAGCCAAAAACTAAAAAATAAAATACAAAGGGCTCCAAGATGAAATCAATTTGCGAAATGCTGGGAATGGATTATTGATACATGGAAGGATCCCAAAGGCATTCTACTGATAAGAGTAGACAGATCCTCTATTCTTTTCAATTATGTGTGCAGGAGAGGATGTGTGTGCAAAGGATCTCCCTTAATGCAGTCACATCATAAAACCCTGCAGAAATGGAAGCTCTGTGGAATGCACTTTGGATCGTGCTGCAGCCCAAATGCCACCTGGTCTAAGCTCCTTATCTGCGCTCTGACCCGTGCCAGCTCTTGCCACTCTCTCTGCGAGCTTGCCCTCTCTAACCCAGCCTCCACCCTACAGCCTGAGCAATCTTTCTAAAATGTAAATCAGCCTCCACACTCCCTCAGAAGGTTTCCCCCTTCCCCCGTCACCTGTGGGACTAATGCCAAACTTCTTAGCTTGGCATTCAAGGCTCTGCGCTACTTGGCTCCGCCTGCTAACGGTTCCACTGCTTTCCTCCTGTATCCTAGGGTCCAGCCGAATTTCCCTCCCTGGAAGCACACCCCATGCTTTCTGACCTCCGAACCTTTAGCTGCACTTTGCCTTCCTCTTAGCGAACCCTTGGCTGCCGCCACTGCCCAGTGTAATCCTACCCATCCTTCGAGTCTGGGCTTGGCCACCTCCTCTGAGAAGCCTTCCCAGAGGATCCCAGTAAAAGTAAATTTTCTCTTCTCTGCTCCCGTCATGGGCATCATCCGTCGGCCCTCAGCCTTCGGAAATGCCAAGACGATCCGAAATGACAACTCAAGCCGCTTTGGGAAGTACATCGACATCTACTTCAACTCCAGTGGGGTGATTGAGGGGGCGTGCATCGAGCAATTTCTCCTGGAGAAATCCCGGGTCTGCCGGCAGGTAAGGCCTCTGCCTGCTGCACTGGTCCTGGGGGAACCTCCTCCCACCCCAGGATGGGAATCAGGGGATTGGGGAGGCTTCCAAGAGGGGTCCCTTCCATCACTCTCACCCCTCCTTTCCTCCGCCCCAGACTCCCATAGGCCTTAGCTTGCTGTCATTGAACCCTGGTCCGAGATGGGCCAAGGACCCTTAGAATTGGATAATGATGGTCCTTCCCCAATATTCCAGGAAATGATTTATTCAGGGATTTTCTCTTTCGAATTTTCCATCTGTATAGTTGGCCTCATCCTTTGGTGCTTACTACTCTTCACCTCTACTAGAATTAATTCTGAGGCCAGGCCAGTCCCCATCTGGGGGTGGATGTATCATCAGGTGTGCCGGGGCCCCTGGCAGGAGGACCTAGATGACACTGTCCAAAAGACCACCTGCAGGAAATGAGGTGGCACGTGGTCTGTGTCGTCAACACAGGGCCTTGTACTCGCAGGGGCCCGGTCTCGGTTTGATGCTCTGTCGTTGCCATCTTGAAATTCTTAATAACTCTTTAGCAAGAAGCCCCATGCTTTCATTTCGCACTGCGCCCCACAAGTCAAGGAGACAGTCCTGGGTAACAAGGAACCCAAAGTGTGGCAGCCACATCGGCTGAGTTAACACGGCTTTGTTGGGGGTAAGGTGCTCTCTCATATGATGGTATAACCCCTAACACGTGTGTGCACGAGTGCACATGTACCACACACACACGATGTTTCAGATTGGGGATATGCCACCAAAGGGACTGGCGCTGTGTGTTAGGACAGACAGACACCTGGGCAAGCTGAAGAAGGAAGCTCACCTTTAGTGACCCCCCACCAGGTGTTTCCCCTGCATTATCTCATTAGACAACAACCATGAGAGATGGGTCTCTTTCTCCCCATTGTAGAGATGAAGAAACTGAGTCCAGGTAAGTTAAGTCACTTACCCAGGGTCACAGAACTAGTAGAAGGTAGTCTCTCCGACTCCAAAGTTTGCCCTTTCCAGAAGCCTGTAATTCTTCGCACGGTGGTTGGTGAATTCAGAGAATTTGTTCCTCAAAGAGGTACCCCAGAATGGACAGGAGACTTCTAGAGCAGATCAGAGACAAGTCCTGTCCATGAGAAGATTAAAAAATCTTGGCATATCTATACTGTGGAAGGCTGGGTCAGCTAAAAGGCTGAGGGGGTGTGTCTGTGTCAGTGTAGACAGACGGCTAAGAGACCCGTTTAGATGAAAAAAAGAGGAAGCTGAAGAACAATAAGTATGTGCTTGCCTAAAAAATAAACTTTTTATAGATATACTCTAAGTAAACACATTAGTGATGTCTGCAAAGGAACACAGACCATCAAACTGTTCTGAGGAGGTCATTTGCGGAGTGGCAAGTTGGGGCAGAAAGAAACTCACCCTTTAACGCTCTCTACTTGGAATTGTTTGATTTTCACAACGGGGATGTGAAATAAAGTTTAAAAATAATGTTTAGGGCTTCCCTGGTGGCACAGTGGTTGAGAGTCCGCCTGCCGATGCAGGGGACACGGGTTCGTGCCCCGGTCCGGGAAGATCTGACATGCCGCGGAGCGGCTGGGCCCGTGAGCCACGGCCGCTGAGCCTGCGCGTCCGGAGCCTGTGCTCCGCAACGGGAGAGGCCACAGCAGTGAGAGGAACGCGTACCGCAAAAATAATAATAATAATAATAATAATGATGTTTAAAATTGCAGAGGCCCAGCTAGGTAAACC
Source organism: Lagenorhynchus albirostris (assembly GCF_949774975.1). Lineage (NCBI taxonomy): Eukaryota > Metazoa > Chordata > Mammalia > Artiodactyla > Delphinidae > Lagenorhynchus > Lagenorhynchus albirostris. Next base: position 114,897,386 of record NC_083100.1, read on the forward strand.
TGTGGATGCCAGGTCCTGGGGGTCACAAGGTGAATAGGAAGGCTTCACCGTAGACTGTCAAGAGTCCGGGGTTCTGAGTCAGAGGGCCCGGGTCTGAATCTGGACTCACTGCCTCATCTGTGACTCCGGGCTGCAAGGAGCGGTCAGGATGCAGGGAAGCCCCGGGGAGTGACGAGTTCCAAGGCAAGGTGGCCTTTCCGCGCAGAACAGTCAGGATGAGCTGGCCTTGGAGGAGGACAGCGACCAGGCATGGCCATCCCTCAGGTCAATGCCGGAGCGCTACCCGCTGAGGAAGAAGGAAGCTGGGACAGGTGTGGGGGCAGGAGACAGTCCTGAGGCCCCGTAGCCTCAGGCGAGATGCTTACAAGCTCCCTGGAACTCCCTCCCCACTAGGCCCCGGAGGAGCGGAACTACCACATCTTCTACTGCATGCTCATGGGCATGAGCGCAGAGGAGAAGGACCTGCTGTGCCTGGGCGCGCCCTCCGAGTACCACTACCTGACTATGGTGAGGCCCGCCCTGCGCCTTCCCTCCTCCCCCCTCCCCTTCCCACCCTGCCCCCGCCCTGCCCCGCCTCTCCCTGCCCCTTCCCCCCTCCCCTTCCTACCCCTTCCCTCCTCTCCCTGCCCCTCCTCTCCCTGCCCCTCCTCTCCCCTCCCCGCCTCTCCCTTCCCCTTCTCCCCTCCCCTTCCTACCCCTCCCCTCCTCTCCCCTCCCCTCCTCTCCCCTCCCCGCCTCTCCCTTCCCCTTCCCCCTCCCCTTCCTACCCCTTCCCTCCTACCCCTTCCCTCCTACCCTTTCCCTCCTCTCCCTGCCCCTCCTCTCCCCTCCCTGCCTCTCCCTTCCCTTTCCCCCTCCCCTTCCTGCCCCTCCCTGCCCCTCCCCTTCCTACCCCTTCCCTCCTCTCCCTGACCCTCCTCTCCCCTCCCCGCCTCTCCCCTCCCCGCCTCTCCCTTCCCCTCCCCCCTCCCCTTCCCGCCTCTTCGCTCCCCTCCCTGCCTCTCCTCTCCCCTCCCTGCCTCTCCCTTCCCCTTCCCCCTCCCCTTCCTGCCCCTCCCCTTCCTACCCCTTCCCTCCTCTCCCTGCCCCTCCTCTCCCCTCCCCGCCTCTCCCTTCCCCTCCCCCTCCCCTTCCTGCCCCTTCCCTCCTCTCCCTGCCTCTCCTCTCCCTTCCCCGCCTCTCCCTTCCCCTCCCCCCTCCCCTTCCTGCCCCTTCCCTCCTCTCCCCTCCCCGCCTCTCCCCTCCCTGCCGCTCCCTTCCCCTCCCCCCTCCCCGTCCTGCCCCTTCCCTCCTCTCCCTGCCCCTTCCCTCCTCTCCCTGCCTCTCCTCTCCCCTCCCCGCCTCTCCCTTCCCTTCCCCTCCCCACCCCGCCTCTCAATAACAATGAGGAAGACGGAAGAAGGGCCGGCTCCTGCTCAACGCTTGGTTTACAGCCTCATAAAAGCCCAAACTGTGGTCGGGCCCCTGGGCAGGGACTGAGGACTCCCCTTTTCCATTCTCCACTCCAGCCTTCCTGTGTTTGGCAGCCACTTTACGGCCATCAGAGGCTTACCCTTGTCCGTGTGCTTCCTTGTTTCCTACTGAACCCATGGTCCCACCCCACAAGCCTCAACTTTCTTTGGTCCTTATGGACAGAAGGCTCTGAAACCCTCATTTCATTCCACTCACCGTCCTCGTAGGTGGCCCTAGAACTTGAGCTCCAGGAGAGCAGGGGCCCTGCTCGCTGCGTCCCCATGCACGAACAGTGTAGCACAGGCGGCCATCAGGCTCACCTTGCTGCTGAAGGAATGAATGAAACCCACATCTTGACCCTGTGTCCTGCCTAAGCCCTCTCTCCTGGGTCTCTGCCTGGAGGCCTTCATCATCTCTTGCCTAGACCATGGTGCTAGCTTCCTCCTGGGTGCCCCCCTCTCTCCAGACTTGACCCCAATCTATCGTCCAGCCCGAGACCTCCCACAGAGCAAGTCTGACAGACCACGTCTCTCATTACAGCTCTTCAGGGGCTCCTTGTGTCTCCTCGGCAAGGTTTCCAAGTCCCTCCAGATCCCACCATCCACCAACCTCTCCCCCTCAACGGCGACGCCAGGCTCCTTGCAGTTTCCACCCGTGCCTCCCACCTCACTGCCCAGCTCTGGCCGTTTCTCCCCTGTGCTGCTGTGCAGCTCAGCCTGAGGGACCGCTCAGATGCCTCCTCCAGGAAGCCTTTCCCCGGCTCCCAGGAGGCCGGCCCAGCCCCCTTTGGTCTCAGCGCCTGTAACAGCCTATGACCCGCCATTCTCTTTGTGCCTCCCCTCCTGGGTGCAACAGCACCCAGGGCAGGGCCTGGTCTCTCCATTTCTGAATTCCCAACAAAGAGCCCAGGGGCTGGTACGCAGTGAGCCTTGTTAAAAGACCGAACCGTGATGTTCCCGCCCCCACCACCACCAGAGGGTGAGGCAGGCGTTACCCCGGATGGCTGACAAATAGAGGCTCAGAGAAGCCTAATGACTTGGCCGTGGCCACACAACTGTCAGGCTACCATAGCACGCTGCGTCTGTGTCACCACCGTTCCGCCTCTGTGTATTTTCTTTTTTTTAAATATTTATGTATTTATTTATTTTGGGCTGATTTGGGTCTTTGTTGCTGTGTGCGGGCTTTCTCTAGTTGTGGCGAGCGGGGGCTACTCTTCATGGTGGTGCGCGGGCTTCTCATTGTGGTGGCTTCTCTTGTTGCAGAGCACGGGCTCTAGGCGCGCGGGCTTCAGTAGTTGTGGCACGCAGGCTCAGTAGTTGTGGCACCCGGGCTTAGCTGCTCTGCGGCACGTGGGATCTTCCCCGACCAGGGCGCGAACCCATGTCCCCCTGCATTGGCAGGTGGATTCCTAACCACTGCGCCACCAGGGAAGCCCTTCTGCGTGTTTTTTGAGCTTGGGCCTCCAGGTGGCCCCTTGGGATCCACCCAGAGCCAGTGCAGGATCACTTACCAGGGCCCTTTGGCTGAATCCCTGATGCACCCCTGCCTTGCTGGCCCTACAGTGGAGGAGGTAGGGTGTGGGGTGGCCTCAGAAACCTGATGGGCCCGATCTTGCAGGGGAACTGTACCTCCTGTGAGGGGCTCAATGACGCCAAGGACTATGCCCACGTCCGCTCAGCCATGAAGATCCTCATGTTCTCCGACTCCGAGAACTGGGACCTCAGCAAGCTGCTGGCCGCCATTCTCCACCTGGGGAATGTGGAGTTCGTGGGTAATGCTGTTTCCACCCAGAGTATACCCCCTGGGGAGGAAGAATGGGGAGACTGGGACAGAGGAGGAAAAAAATCCCTGCGGGTCCTCACCCAAAGGACCCACCAAAGTCACGGCATCTTGGAAAAGTACATTGAAAATTTTAGCTATGATTTTGGAGGCCTTGTGGGGTTAGGGGGAAGATGCCAAAGCTTAGGGCCCTCCAAAGGTGAAGACTCTGATCAATCACCCCCCACTTTTGGCTGGGAACCCAAAGGGTGAACCAGAGCAAGCAAAGCCCTGCGTGAACTTACAGACCAGTTTGTAGGCGTCCAGTTGGTCTGCGGATTAAGGTGTCCTGGCTTGTTAGTGCCTCCAAGCGCCTGAGTGACAGAGTTGCTGACAAGCCTCTGTGAAAGAAAATAGCATCAACCTAGATCCCAAATTATTCCTTTAAACAGTTTCAAACACAACATCCAGTGTGCCACCAAAAATAAACAAGAACAAGGAAATGAGATACCATGAGCCAGAATCAGCAGACATGATAGACAATAGAAACAGAGCCACGTAGATTTCAGAGAGTGTAATTACTGAGCACAGACCACGAAGCAGCTATGCTTGCTTTGTGCAAGAAAAGAAAAAAACCAAGCTTGAAAATTTAGACAGGGAACTGGAAACTATAAAAAAGTGACATTACAGATTTTAAAAGGAACCACATAGAAATTCTAAAGTAAAAAAAAAAAAAAAACCAAAAAAACCAAAATGAACTCAATGGATGAGTTTAACGGCCAGATTTTTTTTAATATATATTTTTTAAATTATTTATTTATTCATTTTTGGCTGCATTGGGTCTTCATTGTGGTGCGCGGGCTTCTCACTGCGGTGGCTTCTCTTGTTGCAGAGCACAGGCTCTAGGCACGCAGGCTTCAGTAGTTGTGGCACGTGGGCTCAGTAGTTGTGGCGCACGGGCTTAGTTGCTCCACAGCATGTGGGATCTTCCCAGGCCAGGGCTCGAACCTGTGTCCCCTGCAGTGGCAGGTGGATTCTTAACCACTGCACCACCAGGGAAGTCCCTAACGGCCAGTTTTATAATGTGAAAAAGGAGGAAATGTCAGAAGAAACTCTGTGTACAGCATGGAGAGATAAAAAGATGGAAAATATAAAAGAGAGAGTAGAAGACCTAGAAGATACAGTGAGAAGATGTAGTATACATTTGATTCGAGTTCTAAAGGAAAAGAGAAGGATGGGGCATACACAACATTTGAAGAGATTATGGCTGGCTTTAGATCTAATGAAAGACACCAATTCATAGAGCAGTGAGGAAAAGATGGACTTTTCAAAACACTGTTCTCGAGCGATTGGGTATTCATATAGAAAACATGAACTTGAACCACTGTCTCACAGGATATGAGGAAATCTACTCCAGGCAAGTTGTAGCTAGGTGACCATGTGATGAACCAGACGTGGGTGCTGACGAGCAGGGGGCTTCAGGTCATGGAAGAGAATCAAATGTGATATTGAAGAAATGAAGCCAAGTGAAAGAATACAGACAATTATAGATCACACTTACACAAAATTTAAAAACAGGTAAAATTAAATGCTACAAAGGGATGCAGGTAGTTAGATGACACACAGGTAAACAGGTAAAAGTAAATGCTGTTTAGGGATTCATATGTAGGTAGTAAAAAGATAAAGAGAAAATAGGGAACTGGTTTCCATGGAGGTCAGGAGAATACTGCCTCTTGTGGAGGAACTGATCTGAGCAGGAAAGGATGTAGGAGGCTCCGGGTGTTAGCGAGGCTCTGGGTTTTGGCTTCAGTGGTCGTTACACAATGTTGACTTAATAATTATCCGTTATAACATGCCCTTGGATTTTATCCATTTTAAAAAATCTGGGGCTTCCCTGGTGGCGCAGTGGTTAAAAGTCCGCCTGCCGATGCAGGGGACGCAGATTCGTGCCCCGGTCCGGGAAGATCCCACATGCCGCGGAGCGGCTGGGCCCGTGAGCCATGGCCGCTGAGCCTGCACGTCCGGAGCCTGTGCTCCGCAACGGGAGAGGCCACAGCAGTGAGAGGCCCGCGTACCGCAAAAAAAAAAAAAAAAAAAAAAAAAAAAATCTGTATGCTTTATTTTACAGTTTTTTAAAGTTTAAAAAAGAAAAAAAATACAGAAACAGCATTCCTTCCTCCTCCCAGCTCAGCAGCCCTAAGGTGGAGGGACCCAAAGCGGGGGGACTTGAACTAGGAGGTGGGTCAGGAGACTTGCAACAGAGCTGGGCCTGGCTTCCAACCACTCCTCCTCCCAGCTCCGTGCTTGCTTGACCAAACGAATGAACACGCCTAGGTTTCTATGGACAGCAGAGTGGATGGAAGGGGACTGATGGCTGATTTTCTCCCTCAGTAGACCCCACATGCCCCACCAGCACCTTCTCCCTCCAATAACTTCAAACTCCCCTTTGCATCAGGGTCCCGATCTCAGCAGAGGGGGACATACCCTGTTAACAGTAGTTACAGCTAAGGTGTTGATAGGTCCCCAGGGAGGCCTCGGCTCTCAGAGGGGGTACTGGGAGAGGCAGTGCTTCCCTCCTGGGGACGGTTGTCTCTAAGTGTGCATCTGGGGCTGCCTTCCTGAGGCCTCTGTCCCATCACTTCAGGCCAATTTGCCTCTCAGGGTCATTGCTTCTCTCTGCAGCTACGGTCTTCGAGAACCTGGACTCCTCTGATGTGATGGAGACGCCCGCCTTCCCCACCGTGATGAAGTTACTGGAGGTGACTGGGCTGTTATGTCCGCCAGCTTCCATTTTCGTGAGGAGCCCCGGGGGTCTGGGCTGACAGCCCTTCCCAGGCTCTAGTTCCTTCCTCCTACCCCTCTCCCAGGCTCTCCGCTCACCCCCTGAGCTCCCTGGTGGAGCGTTGCAGGCCCTGGGGGTGGGAATCAGGGTGGGGCCGTGGAGCTAACCATTAACCAAGTCCCGGAAATGATCAGTTTGACTTGAACGTGTGTTTCTTCCCTTTTCCCTGACCCTCCTGCTCTTCTGTGGCCTTTACTCAACTTTCCACCCCACCCAGACCCCAGGCTCTCCCCACTCACACAATCTGATGTCCTTACATCAGAAGGTCCCTGCCCCGTGTCCTGGTCCCCGGGGCTTCTCCATGAGTTGTGCTATTCTGGGCCGGTGGAATGTGCTCAGACCACTCACCCTACAGGTTATTAAGGAGACCACATAGAGCGTTGACTTGGAGGATGAGCGATGGAGCATTGTCATGTCCTCCACATCACACCCCGCTGGCAGGTCCAGTGGAAAATTACTAGAATCAGAAGGGGTGGGGGAAGCAATCACATTAGGTGGGCACGTTTTGCTCCTAATGTTCTTCATGTGGTTCAGGGTTCTCAGAAACCTTCCATTTTTGCTGGTTCAGTCTTCCCCGCATGGTGGGAGGGACTCCATCCAGACTCGTCTTGCTCCCTTGGGTCTTCAGCCTCCAGGCAGGAGTGACGTCAGCTGGGGCGTATCCAGATGTCAACGGCCGGGCCTCAGAGCCCTTCCTTCCCACTGTTTCCCAGGGTCCATCCAATGGTGGGCCCAGCCGCAGGAGACCAGCACAAGACTGGTCAACCAAGCAGCCAGCATGCTCGGGGCCCACCCAGCTTGTGCATCCTTCCCCAACACTGATACCCCAGTGCTCAGACTGACCCTGGACCGGGCCCTGCCCAGCATCCCGACTCTGGCCCTAGTCACAGGCATCTCCTACCCTCAGGCCTTGGGCATAGGGTATTTGGTCATGAGACAAGATGTTGGCGCCAGGCCCTGCTCAGTCAGCTGTGATGCCAGCCCCCACCCGCCTTCCAGGTGAAGGACCAGGAACTCCGAGACTGTCTGATCAAACACTCCATCATCATCCGTGGGGAGTTTGTCACCAGGCCCCTGAACATCTCCCAGGCTGCAGACCGGAGGGATGCCTTCGTCAAGGTGCAGAGCTGCGGGAAAAGGGGCCCGCATGTCAATCTGTTGAGCATGGCTCCTTGCCTTGTGGGTGGACAGCAGGAAAGGGCAGAGATAGCTGGGCAAGTCCCAACTCTGCCGGTCACCTGCCTGGTGACTGTGGGCTGCCTAGTCTCTCCAGGGTGGTTTCTTACCTTAAAGTAGGGATGATCTCCTTGAGTAGGTCCATGAGATCCAGTGTGCCTGCAGCCTTTCCAGGTGAACTTCCTCTTGTACATCACAGCCTGTGGGCTCTACCCCATGTCTCCACAGGGCATCTATGGGCACCTCTTCCTGTGGATTCTCAAGAAAATCAACGCCGCAATTTTCACCCCACCTGCTCAGGACCCCAAAAACGTGCGAAGGACCATCGGCCTCCTGGACATATTTGGTTTTGAAAATTTCCAGAAAAATAGGTATGGAGATGGGTGCACCTGCTTTTGGAAAATGGAAGATAAGCTTAGCTCTTCTCTGAGCCAGCTGGAGGGTAGCCACTCCTCCCCCTCTGGGCTAGGAGCAGGACCTCTCACCTCCGCTCACAGACACCAGGGTGAGTCCCTCAGCAAGACTATGGCTTTCCTCAGTGAGGTGGTCCGTGCGCATCCCCTGGCATCCACAACATGTCTAGAAAAAGCCACATAACTAAAAGCATCCCTGAGAGTCAGGCTAAAAGCACCTCAGCATTCATCACCCCTCTTGAGCCATCCACTCTCCTCGTGAACTAGAGTGAATCATCACATGTGGTTAGGGTGAAAATGGAAATCAATAACACTGATGCAACTGCATCTAGGTGGGATATCATACTAGGTAATGGGGTTTGTGGCCCATCGCCAACTCTTCAGTTTGGCAGGGGTAAGGTGAGGCAGGACACTTCTGATCCAGTGTCCCAGTCTGGAGGCTGAAGATCTGGAGGCAGGAGGCAGTTCAGAGAAGTAATTCCCAGCTGAGACTGTGATGAAGGCTGGGGGTGGGGGTAGAGAGGGGTGGTGAGGGGAGCCAGGCAGTGGGGCCAGATGAGGACAGGTGTTGCTCTGGGGCATTATCCGGGGGCTGGAGGACGAGGAAATGAGGAATGGGAACAAGCAAGCAGGAAGCGTCCTACATGCGTGACCTAGCTTACCCAGGTGAGCCTGGTTCATTTAAAGGGATGGGCTGGATGGAGCCTAGAGTTGGTCCTATTACCGAACTGAATTCAGGTCTGCTCACCCAGTGTGCAGCAAAGCCAATCTACTGACACTGGGCTATAGTGAAGGAAAACACAGCGTTTATTGCAGGGTCAGGCAAGGAGAACGGGCAGCTCATGCTCAAAACACAAACTCCTTGATGACTTTCAGGGAAAGTTTTTTAAAGGCAACTTTAGGGGTGAGGATCACAGGGTACGTGGTCAGCTTGTGGACTTTCTTCTGATTGGTTGGTGGTGAGGTAATGGGGTGAAGTTTCAGGTAGCTTAATCATCAACCTTCTGGTTCCAACCAGTCTGGGGTCTACATACTTGTGGTCAGCGTGTAGTCACCATCCTCCACCTGGGCAGGGGTCTTAGTTTCTGTAGAAGAACTCAAAGAGATGCATCAGATTGTTGTGTGTACCCCTTGAGGAAGAACTAGGACTCTGTTTTATCATTGCATTATTGTTTCTTGACTGCATTTCCTCACTTCCCTAATTAGTAACTGCTTGAGTCTGCTCTTTGGAACTCAGGGGTGGCCTAGGAGACTAAAGCCTTTCTCTACAAACAAGAAACGGGGGACGCAGGGGGGCTTTTGTACCCAGGAGGGTCCCTCGGGGTCCTGCTTGGTTTCAGTTCCAAGTGGAGGCCTCTGGGCACTATTAGAGGAGCCAAGGGGCTGTCCTGACCTTGGCATGCCCCTGCCTGAGGCCCTACCTCCAGCTGAAGTCTGAGAAGGTCCCTTTGTTGCAGGAAGGGGGACCGCTTCCAGGGCCCAAGAGTGGGCCCTTGTCTAACACTTGGAAATGAATTGTCCAAGGAGACACATGTGCTGACAAAGAAAGAGACTTTATTGGGAAGAGGTGCCCGGGTGGAGAGCAGGAGGCTAAGGGAACCCAGGAGAGCTGCTCTGCCACATGGCTCACAGTCTCAGGTTTTATGGTGTTGGGCTTAGTTTCCGGGTTGTCTCTGGCCAATCACTCTGACTCAGGGTCCTTCCTGGTGGCGCACACATCGCTCAGCCAAGGTGGATTACAGCGAGAAGGATTCTGGGAGGTTGGTAGGACATATGGACTGGCGTCTCCTGTCTCTTTTGACCTTTCCCGAATTCTTCCGGTTGGTGGTAGCTTGTTAGTTCCACATTCCTTACCAGGACCTCCTGTTTAAGATAACTCATGCAAGTGGTTACTATCGGGCCTGGCCAGGGCGGGCAGTTTCGGTCAGTGGTTTCCCTAACAACTTGACCAGGATTGTCAAGATACAAGCCATTCCGAGTGCAAGCACACGGGGGTGACAGCCTCCCAGGACCAGCTCTCTGCAGGCAGGTGGGATGGGGTAGGGCTGGCAGAACTCAGTCCAACGCGATGCAAACTCTAAGTAAACTAAAAAGTGATTCTGATCATTGGTTTCTGGCCCTGAGAGGGGCCGTTGAGCAGAGCAAGCACACTTTTGGACCCTGTGGAGGTGGATGAGTAGTTGGTTGTAGGGGATCTGGGCCACAAGCTGGGTTTGCGACAGGGCTGCAGTCCGGGGACCACATGGAGGAGCAGGGCCATGTCACTCGCAGCACCCAGTCACTGGCCCGACCGGGGTTCACCGAGCACTCTTGTCGACTGAAAAAAAGTGCACAACCTCAAAGTTGAGAGTCATGTTTTATTCAGTGGACATTCTTAGGACTTGAAGCCCAGGAGACAGCGTCTCAAATAACTCTGAGGAAACTGCTCCGAGGAGGTGAGGGGGGTCCCAAGGCATATAAAAGTTTTGCAACAAAAGGCAGGTAGTTGGAACATCAAAAGATTATCGTTAATTAAAGAAAATCGGACATCCCAAGTTAAGGCATTTAGTGCTTTTCTATGTATGGGAAGATGCAAGAGTCCGGGCTCATTGAAATCATTCCTTTGATACGCACCTCAGCTCTCTGGGGCCAGCATCCTGTGCTTTCCCATCCTGAGTCTCCTCCGGGTGCATCGTTGTGGGTGGCTGCAGTCTGATGACTGCTAGATGGTGGTCATTCCTTGTCTCCATCCTGAGTTCCCTCAGGGCTCGTAGCTGTGACACCCTTTGTTTACTGATATGACAGGCAGCATTCTTAGTCCACACTCTGCAGGCAGTGTGTTAACTCTCTTGGGTTAACAGACCTTGAACAAAGAGTCCCGGGTGCCATGCGGCTTTGCATAAATGGGCAACCCATCCTGAAAAAGAAATGCCTAATTGAGACCCAGAGGGTGAGCAGACCAAGCAGGTCAGAGGAAGGAGGGGAGGGGCTCACACGTGTGAAGAAGACTCAGAGGTAAGGAGGGGCCAGGTGCCTTCCCAGCACTGTGAGAAGTCCAGGGTGCCCCTCAGCCGCTCCCTGGCAGAGACGGGCAGGCTTTCTACTGTGTCACTGTCTGTCTGGATCCCAACAACAGTGGGCGCCCAGGTCCACGAGGATTCGAAGCAGGGGGAGAGCGGGATCAGATGTGCTCCCTCTGGTGGCTGTGGAGGGTGACTGGGGGGGTGAGGCAGGGAGAGCCATGAGGACGCTGTCGCTGTGCTCCAGGGGAGGAAGAAGGGTGGCCTGGATTAAGGTAGCAGCAGTGGCGGTGAAAAGAAGCAGACAGGTCTGTGTTGGAGGAAGCGTGGACCAGACATTGGCAACTGACTGGAACCGGGGAGGAGGGAGAGAGGGGTGTCAGGCATGACGGGCTGGTTTCTGACCTGAGCTAGGGGCGGTAAGTGGCGGACCCATTTCCCAAGGTGGGGAACCCGGGAGGGAGAACAGGTTGGGAGGATTGGGGTGGGGGTAGGGAGTGTGTCTGGTTGATGCGAAGGAGCCCATCCAGAAGCTCATCTTAATACCAAAGCCACTGCCCAAGGCTGCTCGGGTGGCTACAGGACACTTGGTCCCCCAGGGATTGTCTCCGTGTCAGGATAGGCAGGCCTGGCAGAGGACCGCAGGGGACCGGAGGGAGACAAAGGCAGGGGCCCCCTCATTTCTCTGAGTCTGTTTGCTGTGGGGTGGAGGAGGTGATGGAGGCGGAGGTAGAAGAAGAGGGAGGCTGTGTGTCAGCGTGCGCGTGTGTTTGGGGATATGCAGCTGGGTGCCAGTGGCCGGCGGCAGCAGCGATCGAGCCAACCCTTTCCCGCCCGGGGTGGCCCTGTCCCCACAGCTTCGAGCAGCTCTGCATCAACCTGGCTAACGAGCACCTGCAGCAGCTCTTCGTGCAGCACGTGTTCACCATGGAGCAGGAAGAGTACCGCACCGAGTGCATCCCCTGGGACTACATCCGCTACAACGACAACCTGCCCACGCTGGACCTGCTGGCCCTCAAGCCCTTGAGCATCATCTCCCTCCTGGACGAAGAGAGCCGCTTCCCACAGGTGCGCCCCTGGGCCCGCCGCCCCTCGGGTGGAGACCCCACACGTGGGAAACTCCAGGGCTGCTGGAACCTCTGCCGGGAGTTAGCAGACAAGCCCCAGCCTTCCAGCCTTCCTCTCCTTCAAGGCCTGCCTCCTGCAGGGAGGCACCTGACTCTACCCTCACTCCCACTCCCCAGAATGCATTATTTAGATTCAAGAACACACCCCAAGAGGGGGCTTGTTCAGCCTTGTAGGTCAAGGGCTGCAGAGGGTTCAAGACAAGGAAACACTTTCATTCTCACTTTGGAGGACTCTGCCTGTCCTTGGGGAGATGGATTCTCAAAGGTAGTCAGGAAGAGCTGTGATCTACAGAAGGGAGAAGCTCTGGTCCCTGGGCAGTTGTAGGGAAGGGTAGAGCGGGAAGCTGGCAGTGAGGATCGCCCGACCCAGTCTCTACTCCCGCCTCTGTCCTCGCTCACCGCAACAAGCTGCCGCCACCTGGGCATCCGTTTGCTGTCTGTAGAAAGGCCCTCAGTCATTCAGTCGTTTTGCCCCCTTGAGGGAGCCCCTGAGACCTGGGAGTGTGCCAACTGACCTCCCAGTGGCTGGACTCTGGGACCTCAGCCCATAGGGTGTCCGTTCTTCCAGGGGACAGACATCACCTTGCTGCAAAAACTGAAGAACATCCATGCCAGCAACAAGGTCTTCCTGCAGCCCAAGAACATCCACGATGCCCGATTTGGCATCGCCCACTTTGCCGGCGAGGTGTACTACCAGGCAGAAGGTGGGTGCAGCTCCTCTCCACAGCCCCTTTCTTCTAAATCCCGAGCACTCCAGGGAGGCCAAGGAAAGAAGGCTGAGGGGACGAGGTCATTTTGCAGAACCAGCAATGGGACAGAGGGAATGGAATGGACCAGGCATGTTTGTTTGTGTTTTGTTTTGTGGGTAATAGCTCTATTGAGAGAGAATTCACATACCGTAGAATTCAGCCATTTGAAGTCTACAACTCAATGGTTTTTAGTATATTCACAGAATTATGCAGCTGTTGCCATGATTTTTTAACTTTTCCATCACCCCAAAAGAAACTCCTATTAGCGGTCATTCCTCATTTCACCCCAGTCCTAGGCAACCACTGATTTCTGTCTCTATGGACTTGCCTGTTTTGGACGTTTCACATAAACGGAATCGTACACCATGTGGCCTTTGCGACTGGCTTCTTTCACTTGTCATAATGTTTTCATGGTTCTTCCACGTTGTAGCATGTGTCCGTACGTGTGCAAATATTTTCTCCTATTCTGTGGGATATCTTTTCACCCTCTTGGTAGTGAAAGTGTATATGCTGAGATAAGGTCAGGCCTGGTTTTGCCTTTGTCCAAGACAAAGATGTTGGCAGGACTGGTTCCTTCTGATGTCTCTCTTCTGGCATCTTTATTGTCTCTGGGTCCTAATCTCTTCTTCTTCTTTTTTTTTTTTTTTAATAAATTTATTTATTTTTATTTTTGGCTGTGTGGGGTCTTCGTGGCTGCACGCGGGCTTTCTCTAGTTGCGGCGAGCAGGAACTGCTCTTCGTTGCGGCGCGCGGGCTTCTCATTGCCGTGGCTTCTCGTTGCGAAGCACGGGCTCTCCACGCACAGTCTTCAGTAGTTGTGGCGCACAGGCTCAGTAGTTGTGGCACAAGGGCTTAGTTGCTCTGCCGCATTTGGGATCTTCCCAGCCCAGGGCTTGAACCCGTGTCCCCTGCATTGGCAGGCGGATTCTTAACCACTGCACCACCAGGGAAGTCCCTTATCTCCTCTTCTTATACGACACCAGTCAGACTGGATTAGGGCCCACTCTAACAGCCTCATTTTATCTTAATTATCTCTTTAAAGGCCCTTCTCTCCATATATAGTCACATTCTGAGGTACTGGAGGTTAGGGCTTCAACATATGGATTTTGGGGGCAAACAGCTCAGCCCATACATTGCCCTCCCTGATTTCTGGAGGCTCAGTCCTTAGGCTGGAGGGCCCTCTGGCCCTAGAAAATCCTTCCAAGGCCCCAGAGCAGGGCTGGTAGAGGGGCCCTGGGGTTCCCAGGCCCTCAGGGTCTCCTTAGTGAGTGACAGACATGCTTCGTTCTTAAACCTACTCTGTCCAAGCACACACATATGCTCACACGCATGTGCACACAATGCCTATGGGCACACATTCATTTCCAAGACCAGTGCAGTTTAAACTTATGATGAAGAGGGAAATTCGTCTCAGGACCTCAGAATCAGCAAGTCACCGCCCGCCCATCCTTGAAGCCAGGAAGCCAAATGGTGTTTAATTTCTTTCGTTTCCCCGTTTTGGGCTTCCAGGAAGAGCAAAGCAGCTTCTGCCCCCACGCTGCTTCCGCAGGGGCGTTTTGAAGTGGCCGTTCCTGCACAGACCGGCCAGCTGGGAAGGGTGGGCCTCCAGGTGGGAGTGCCCAGGTCTTCTTCTCCAGACTGCAAGCTGCCTGGACGTGGCCAGGTTGCCAGATTTTCAGGGATTATGAGGGGTGGGGAGGTTTCTGTACTTTCTCCTTTTCCTTCTCTTCTTCTTTTGGCTCCTTTATGTAAACATGCAGTTGCCTCGATCATACTTGCCCAGGGTCCCCAGAAATTCAGAGCCCTGATGAGAGCCTGCAGGCACTGCCCTCGGGGAGGTCTAAACTGCACATGGAACGGACACTCCGTCTGCTGTGCTGCTAGTGGGTTCCTGGGTGTATGTGGCAGTGACAGCGGTGGCTGGGATTGCTGGGATGTTGAGGGGCATGGACTCGGTCTTGCCCGTGGTCCACCCGGGGAGCCGTGGCTGGTGGAGCAGATGGGAAGTCCTCAGGCCACCCCTGAGCCAGGTGACAGGGCGGAAGGGAGCCCCAAGGAGGGCCCCTCGCCCCACTTGTGGCACAGGAGAGCCTCCCGGAGTAGATGACGGTTGAGCTGGCCTGAAGCACAAACCAGAGTTGGCCTGGGTGGGACGGGAGGGTAGAGGGCCCCAGGGAGCTCGTGGAGGCTGCAGGCCCCCCTGGAAGAGATGAAACCCCCTGGGGGGGGGACACAGGGCCTGGGGGAGAGATGAGGTCTCCCTGGGGTGGGGTGCAGGCCCCAGGGGAGAGAGGAGGGAGAAGGCAGGCACTGGCAGCAGAGGAGCAGAGGAAAGGTAAGAGGGGTGACGGGCGATGTGCCGTCTCAGGAAGGTCCCTGGGGGCAGAGGGGCCAGGCAGGCAGGGAGGGCAGGGGGGGGCAGGCTAATCAGGCGGAAGGACTGGTGGCGGCTTGGATGGGGGCGGCAGTGGGGATGGGGGCTAGTGCCGGCCGTGGGATGTGGCTGTGGCCGTGACACCGGCCGGCGCCGGTCCCCGGTGATGGAGGCAGGCCTGGAGGGGTGGCCTGCGGGACTCCTGTCGCCCCTCGCCCCGCCCCTCGCTGGAGTCAGCAGCGGTGGCGGAGCTGGGTGGGAGACTCTGCTTCCCTGTGTAGAGAAATAACTGAGGACATGGAAGGAGACGTGCCCCATGAGTCCCCCCGGCAAGCTGGGTGCGTGCGAAAAACCCAGAACTGCAAGCAGTCCTGAGTGCTTTGGGCGCTGATCCATGAAATGTCCTCAGTACAATCAGAATAATGGGAACACAAGGAAATGTCCTTGCGTTGCTTTTGCGTTCGAGGACGAAGCAGGGCACGTTCTTAAGAAAGCCCACCGTTTATTGTATAATCAGTAAAAGCATATCTGGCTGCTTCGGTATTTCTGGAATGTTGAGAAAACAAGTCTTAAGATGTAAACATAGGTAAAGCTTAAATAAAAGCCACCACAGCAGGACGAGACGGCGCTGTATTGCCTGAGAGAGCAGCAGCCCTCTACTGTTGTGTTTCTGCACAATTCATCTCGTGTGGTGAGCTTACTTTCAACCCTGACATAAGAAACTACAACACTCTGCAGGCTTCCTGGAGAAAAATCGGGACGTGCTGAGCACGGACATCCTCGCCCTGGTCCACTCCTCCCGGAACGAGTTCCTGCGGGAGATATTCGGGCTGCAGTCCTCGGAGCACAAGCGGGGCCGAGGGACCATCGTCCAGGTGACGGCAGGCAGCCAGCTCTTCAAGGTGGGCTCGGTGGCCCTGCCCAGCCGGGGGCCTGGGTTCTCGGGTCGGGAATCCTCAGGCGGGGGGCAGAGGTGACTGAAAACTGGGAGAGGGGCTTCAGGGGCAGCGGGCGGGGCGGGGTTGGGGGAACGGGACTCTGCCTGCTTCCCAGTGAGCGGTGGACTCTAGACGGCCCACCTGCTTTGGCTTCTCTTGTTTCTTTCTATATCGTCTCTGTGTGTGTTTTGTGTGGTGTGTGTCATGTGGTGTGTGTGTGTGGTGTGTGTGTGTGTGGTATGTGGTGTGTGGGTGTGTGTGTGTGGTATATGGTGTGTGTGTGGTATGTGGTGTGTGTGTGTGGTATGTGGTGTGTGTGTATGTGGTATGTGGTGTGTGTGTGTGGTAAGTGGTATGTGGTGTGTGTGTGGTATCTGTTGTGTGTGTGGTGTGTGTGTGTGTGGTATCTGATGTGTGTGTGTGTGGTATGTGGTGTGTGTGGTATGTGTGGTGTGATGTGTGTGTGGTATGTGTGGTGTGATGTGTGTGTATGGTATGTGTGGTGTGTGTGTGTGTGGTATGTGGCGTGTGCGTGTGGTATGTGGTATGTGGTGTTTGTGTGGTATGTGGGGTGTGTGTGTGTGTGGTATGTGGTGTGTGTGGTGTGTGTGTGTGTGTGTGTGTGTGTGTGGTATGTGGTGTGTGTGTGGTATGTGGTGTGTAGTGTGTGTGGTGTATGTGTGTGTGTGTGGTATGTGATATGTGGTATGTGGTGTGTGTGGTGTGTGTGTGTGTGTGGTGTGTGTGGGGTATGTGGTGTGTGTGGTGTGTGTGGGGTATGTGGTGTGTGTGTGGTATGTGGTGTGTGTGTGGTATGTGGTATGTGGTGTGTGTGTGTGGTATGTGGTGTGTGTGGTGTGTGTGTGTGTATGTGGTATGTGGTGTGTGTGTGTGTGTGGTATGTGGTGTGTGTGTGTGTGGTATGTGGTGTGTGTGTGTGTGTGGTGTGTGTGTGGTATGTGGTGTGTGTGTGTGTGGTATGTGGTGTGTGTGTGTGGTATGTGGTGTGTGTGTGGTATGTGGTGTGTGTGTGTGTGTGGTGTGTGTGTGGTATGTGGTGTGTGTGTGTGTGTGGTATGTGGTGTGTGTGTGTGGTATGTGGTGTGTGTGTGTGGTATGTGGTGTGTATGTGTGGTGTGTGTGGTGTGTGGTGTGTGTGGTGTGTGGTGTGTGTCTGTGTGTGGTGTGTGTGTGGTATGTGGTGTGTGTGTGTGTGTGGTATGTGGTGTGTGTGTGTGGTATGTGGTGTGTGTGTGTGGTATGTGGTGTGTGTGTGTGTGTGGTGTGTGTGTGGTATGTGGTGTGTGTGTGTGTGTGGTATGTGGTGTGTATGTGTGGTGTGTGTGGTGTGTGGTGTGTGTGGTGTGTGTGTGTGTGTGGTGTGTGTGTGGTATGTGGTGCATGTGTGGTATGTGGTATGTGGTGTGTGTGTGTGGTATGTGGTGTGTGTGTGGTATGTGGTGTGTAGCGTGTGTGGTGTGTGTGTGTGGTATGTGGTGTGTGTGTGTGTGTGTGGTGTGTGTGTGGTGTGTGTGTGATATGTGGTGTATGTGTGGTATGTGGTATGTGGTGTGTGTGTGGGGTATGTGGTGTGTATGTGTGGTGTGTGTGGTGTGTGTGTGTGGTGTGTGTGTGTGTGTGTGGTGTGTGTGTGGTATGTGGTGTGTGTGTGTGGTATGTGGTGTGTGTGTGTGTGTGGTGTGTGTGTGGTATGTGGTGTGTGTGTGTGGTATGTGGTGTGTATGTGTGGTGTGTGTGTGTGTGTGTGGTGTGTGTGTGGTATGTGGTACATGTGTGGTATGTGGTATGTGGTGTGTGTGTGTGGTATGTGGTGTGTGTGTGGTATGTGGTGTGTAGCGTGTGTGGTGTGTGTGTGTGTGTGTGGTATGTGGTGTGTGTGTGTGTGGTGTGTGTGTGTGTGTGGTGTGTGTGTGGTATGTGGTGTATGTGTGGTATGTGGTATGTGGTGTGTGTGTGTGGTATGTGGTGTGTATGTGTGGTGTGTGTGGTGTGTGTGTGTGTGGTGTGTGTGTGTGTGGTGTGTGTGTGGTATGTGGTGTGTGGTATGTGGTATGTGGTGTGTGTGTGGTATGTGGTATGTGTGTGGTATGTGGTGTGTGGTATGTGGTGTGTATGTGTGGTGTGTATGTGTGGTGTGTGGTGTGTGTCTGTGTGTGTGTGTGTGTGGGTGGTATGTGGTGTGTGTGTGTGTGGTGTGTGTGTGTGTGTGGTATGTGGTGTGTGTGTGGTATGTGGTGTGTAGTGTGTGTGGTGTATGTGTGTGTGTGTGTGGTATGTGGTATGTGGTGTGTGTGGTGTGTGTGTGTGTGTGTGGTGTGTGTGGGGTATGTGGTGTGTGTGGTGTGTGGGGGGTATGTGGTGTGTGTGTGGTATGTGGTATGTGGTGTGTGTGTGTGGTATGTGGTATGTGGTGTGTGTGTGTGGTATGTGGTGTGTGTGTGTGTGGTATGTGGTATGTGGTGTGTGTGGTGTGTGTGTGTGTATGTGGTATGTGGTGTGTGTGTGTGTGTGGTATGTGGTGTGTGTGTGTGTGGTATGTGGTGTGTGTGTGTGGTATGTGGTGTGTGTGTGTGTGTGGTGTGTGTGTGGTATGTGGTGTGTGTGTGTGTGTGTGGTATGTGGTGTGTGTGTGTGGTATGTGGTGTGTGTGTGTGGTATGTGGTGTGTATGTGTGGTGTGTGTGGTGTGTGGTGTGTGTGGTGTGTGGTGTGTGTCTGTGTGTGGTGTGTGTGTGGTATGTGGTGTGTGTCTGTGTGTGGTATGTGGTGTGTGTGTGTGGTATGTGGTGTGTGTGTGTGGTATGTGGTGTGTATGTGTGGTGTGTGGTGTGTGATGTGTGTGGTGTGTGGTGTGTGTGGTGTGTCTGTGTGTGTGTGGTGTGTGTGGTGTGTGTGTGTGTGGTGTGTGGTGTGTGTGTGTGGTGTGTGGTGTGTGTGTGGTATGTGGTGTGTATGTGTGGTGTGTGTGGTGTGTGGTGTGTATGTGTGGTGTGTGGTGTGTGTCTGTCTGTGTGTGTGTGTGGTATGTGGTGTGTATGTGTGGTGTGTGTGGTGTGTGGTGTGTGTGGTATGTGGTGTGTGTGTGTGGTATGTGGTGTGTGTCTGTGTGTGTGTGTGGTATGTGGTGTGTATGTGTGGTGTGTGGTATGTGGTGTGTATGTGTGGTGTGTGTGGTGTGTGGTGTGTATGTGTGGTGTGTGGTGTGTGTCTGTGTGTGTGTGTGGTATGTGGTGTGTATGTGTGGTGTGTGGTATGTGGTGTGTATGTGTGGTGTGTGTGGTGTGTGGTGTGTGTGGTATGTGGTGTGTGTGGTGTGTATGTGTGTCTGTGTGTGTGGTGTGGTGGCAGCAGCACTGAGGCTCCTGGCCAGGGAGGTGGGCAGCAGAGAGCCCCAGGTGCTCCCCAGAGCAGCCTAGGACGCCCCAGCAGGGTGCGGGTCTGCGCACCCCCAGCAGCCATGCCTTCACCCCTGAACAGTGACTGTTCCAGAAAAGCCCTGTGAGTCACCTGGCGAGGAGCTCCCCCACGCCCAGGCAGGGAGATGAGGCCGGCTCAGGGGCTCAGGAACTGTGGGTGCAGCAGAGGACACCCCCTGTCCTCTCCCCCGCATGCTGCACAGTCAGCTCTGGCCACACTGAGGTGCCCTTGACCTCTCATCATCCCAATCCCCACCTCTACTCCTGAGGCTTTAGCGCCCAGGGCCCGCAGCACAGCCACGTGCAGAGCCAGCCCAGGGGGGCACCAGGGAGCCGCGAGGCTGTGCAGGAATTGCCCAGGTCTGGAACCAGGCGGAGCTGGGCCAGACCCTCTGCATTCACAGAGCCAGCCTGGACGTCACAGCGGAGGCCGGAGCACAGCCTACTCCTGGCCCTGTGGGGACACCAGAGCATGTCCCACAGGTTTCAGGGAACAGAATGACAGTGGAGGGAAATGCACATTATTTTATAAGCCAGGACAACAGGAAAATGCTACCCATCGTCATCAGGCCCGCCAGTGATCGCATCCTGCTTTCAGAGGTGTCAAGTGGTGAGCTCGCGTCTCCAGACTGACGCAATTTGGCAGTACACACTCGAGAACATTCGACCTTGGAAAGGTTTGATCAAGGAGCATTGTCCAAGGCCAGCATTGCAGAAAAACACACACTACTCTTGGCCCGGGGCTTGGGCTCTTGTTTTCTCTTGCATCCATCATTTTAATACATGTATTTTAAAACTGTATACATTTACTATAATGCTTACAGTGTACAGTATAAAACATTCAAAAAAAGCATATAAAACCGATACAAACACTGAAAATGTAGAATGGTGAGGTAAAGCATTCGCTCCTCACCCTGGTGCATCACCTGTGCGCCCCACTTGGGGGGCCCCACCCCTAGACAGGAGGCTTGCCCTGTCTTACTTGGCTCTGGGTCCCCAGTGTCTAGCTGGGCACCTGCACACGTAGGCACTTGGGGAACCTGTGCTAGATGAATGAATGAGCGATTGGATGAATGTAGCCCTGCCCACCTGCGGGACCTCGGCAGAAGCCCTCACTGTGCCGTGGGTCAGCTGTGCCCCAGGCCAAGCTCCCCAGCCCCCCACTTGTGCCCTGTGCTTTTGCCTGCAGTCTGCAGACTCCAGCAAGCGGCCCTCCACCTTGGCGGGCCAGT
This sequence comes from Lagenorhynchus albirostris, assembly GCF_949774975.1. NCBI lineage: Eukaryota > Metazoa > Chordata > Mammalia > Artiodactyla > Delphinidae > Lagenorhynchus > Lagenorhynchus albirostris. The sequence goes on from NC_083100.1 coordinate 114,917,882, forward strand.
TCAAGCAGTCCCTGGACCAGCTGATGAAAATCCTGACCAACCGCCAGCCCTACTTCATCCGCTGCATCAAACCCAATGAGTACAAGAAGCCACTGGTAATGCGGGGAGGGAGAAGGCCTCTACTGGATGAGTCTGGTGGCATCTGGGGTCATGTCACTCCCCGCACGAGTGTCAGGGCAGCTTTAGAGCTATCTGCCCCCATTTTACAGATGTGGGTACTGAGGCAAGGTGACCAGTCTAGGCCATTTGAAGGTCTGTGACCTTCAGGGCTTTGGATCACCCGGACCTCAACGGTCTCAGCCCTGCCATTCGCCTGCCATTGGCCAGGTGTGTTGCTTCTCTGAGCCTCAGTTTTCTCTTCCTTAAATTCAGGACCTGCCTACCTGCAGGGGGCAGCAAGGATTGCACATGACATTTTTGCCACATCTGCATACGTAAACCACACTCCATAAGGGGCAGCAACCAGTACTGTGATTTTAGAGACTGACACCAACAGCTGGTCACCGAGACCTGAGGCCATGCAGCCCTTGGAAGGCGGCTTTATCTGCTTATGTGTGGGGCGGGGTGGGAGCCTGCTGCCTGCCCAGCCCCTGACACGTGGGCTTGGGAATCCCACCCAGAGGCTGCAAATACAGGACTCCAGAAACTCGGAGACGCCATCTGAGAGGAGATAACATGATTAAAAAAAAAAAAATCTTAAGAAAAGAAATAATATTACATTAAATGAAGTGCCTTTTTGAAAAGTATAAAATCATATGAAATTCAGGCTGGCCCAGGAGATCCAAAGTGTGTCTTCCTTAAAGGCACAATGCACAGATGTTAGAGAGTAACTGTGCTCCCAGAGGTCCTCTACCCACGCCCACAGGTGGGGGCCTGAGGGTCATTCTCAGGTCTTGTGGGTGCCCCCGGCTGAGACATTTCTGGGAGTTGGTAGCTGCTGTGCGGGTGTAGGGGAACCCAGGCTGAGGGGCCAGGAAGGCTCACGGTAGGAACCCTGGCTCAGCCACTCAGGAGCGTGGCCCTGAGCCTCTGGCAGCCTGTCTCTAAGTTGGAGCTAAGTGCCACCAGGTAGGGCTGTTGTAAAGATTAAAGGCAAAGCACAGACCCACCGGAAATAATACATGGGAGCTAAGGAGTTGCCCAGAACTAACTACTGTGCGGCCCTAGATGCCACAGGCGCTTGCCTCTGTGGCCCTCTGTGTTTCCAGGTGCTGGTGGGCTTGCCGGATTGGAGGGCTTGCCCCTAGTCCCCAGACACTCCTGGTTGGAGGTGGAGGGGGGCTCTCGAGGGTCCCAGGCATGCAGAGTCTTGGGGCCATGGCTGAGACCCCATACCCCTGTGCAAAGCATCGTGGCCAAGCTCCTCTCCAAATACCCATCTCTGGAGGATGGACAGACTAAGTTTAGAATATTTTCTGACTCAAAGTAGGAAAGGTACTTATTCCTTCCACTAGAATGTGAGAGGCACGATGGAGGCCCAGCCCGAAGGACTGCAGGGGCACCGGTCACCCCGACACAGGCAAAGCCAGAAGGAAGCCGTGTTCTTTGGCACCGTTGCTTGGGGGCGCTTCAAAAAATGTTAAATGTGGCATATGTGCAAAAACACTTCGATACTCCTCATACTTTGCATATTCTGAAAATGCGGGAAGCATCTGGTGTTCTTGTGGATGTCCCAGTTCGTATGTTATCGACTGTTGAGCTCCTTGGAAAACACTTCCAGGACTTTGCAGCGACTTCAACCAAATATCTCCCTTCAAAACAGAACGTTCATGAAACCAAGCGTTTGCCTGGTTCTCCTGCATCTGGTGGACAGCCGAAGGGTTGGTGGCAGGGAGGTCCGGAAGGGGGAGGCCCGCGCCATCAGCCCCTCTCCTCTGCGCCCGCAGCTCTTCAACCGGGAGCTATGCATCTGGCAGCTGCGCTACTCAGGCATGATGGAGACGGTGCACATCCGCAAGTCCGGATTCCCCATCCGCTACTCGTTCGAGGAGTTCTCGCAGAGGTTCCGCGTCCTGCTGCCCAGCGCCGTGCGCTCGGAGGTGTGTGTCCCCGCAGCCCGGCACACGGGCCCCGAGAGGCGTGGTGCGCATCCGCAGAACCCAGCCGCCTCTGGGCGCCCACACGGCCGCCGTTCCAAGCGGGCTGCCCACCTGATGCCCAGGGCCCCTCCCTGGACTCCAAGCTTTGAAATGACCCCCGTTCCTGCTTCCCTTCTCTAGACGAGGCTAGCGGCTGAATATGTTCCTTCTAGGAGCATCCGCAGTTAAAAGCAAACACTCTCTTTTACGTGGCAGAATGTCACAGAGATAAGTGGCCAGGGAGCAGGACACTTCCTGCTTCCTAGCCTTCCCCGAACACTCAGCCATCCTGAAGTTTGGGCTGCCTGTGTCCAACGGCCACACTGAGGCCCCAGGCCCTACAAGCTGTGGTGGCCTCTTCGGCCCCTGGGCCCCACCCTTGATCCAGGGTGCCCAGTGCCTGTGCCCCTGCCCAGGAGCCCCTGACGGCGCCCCCTGTGGGAGCAGAAGGACCCCGCTCCCTAGGAAGCCCCCGAGGAGGGACCTCAGGCTCACGGCATGACTCCACAGAGCCAGTCCTGTTTCTCTTCGGCAGCTTCGGGGCAAGTTTCGCCAGATGACCCTGCGCATCGCCGAAAGCAGGCTGGGCACAGACAAAGACTGGAAAATGGGAAAGACCAAAATTTTCCTGAAGGTGAGACCCTGAACGTGCTGGTCCTCAGCCTCCGGAAGCCTGTGTGGCTGGTCTGGTGCCCGTGGGCGCCTGCGCCGTGCGTGGCCCCTGCCCTCAAGAAAGCCACGCTAGGGAGGAAGGGAGGAGGGCGCCACGGGGAGAGCGAGGCCGTGAAAGCCCGGGGGCTTCTCAGAGGAGGACATTTAGGGCAAGGCCTGAGGAGAAGGAGGGACTGCCTCCAAGCCACCGCGGGAGAGCAAGAAGGAGCTGAGGGAGGTCTCCCACTGTCCCGGAGAACAGCCCTTCAGGCCCGGGGCGACAGTCTGCAGTCAGACCTGGGGAAGCCCCGCCCCTGCCTCCCTGGAGAGGCGGGGCTTCAGGCAGGAGGCAGTGTGCCCCCTCCCCCCATGACAGCTCCTTGGCCGGCCAGTACAAGCAGCACCATCTCCCACCTCCCACCTCCCTCTCCATCAACTCACAGGGAGGCTCAAGGTCACGCAGAGGCAGCCTCCCGCCCTTGAGGCTGGCCTTCGGGCCCTCCAGGATTGCGAACTGGGTCAGAGAGCCACAGGGAGAGAACCTCTGTGTCTCCTAGCCTCACACCCCTTGGGCAGGTCAGCAGGGCGAGAAAGAGAAGATCAGGGCTAGAATCAGGGCTCTGCCAGCCGGCCCCGCACCCCACCTCGTCCCCACTGCCCTTCCTGAGGCCTCCACTCTCTCCTCCTCCCCCGTAGAGCCTGCCCAAACGTCCTTGTCTGTCCTCCCAGCCGCAGCTCTCCAGTGGGTCTGTCCGTAGGTCCATGCGTTAGTCAGGTCTGCCTGTGCTGGGACTCTGGGGCTTGACAGGAAGGAAGAAGCAGAGGGGTTTCAGACCCCACTGGGGAGGTGAGGCTGGCAGAGGGAAGAGGTCTGGAGAGTCCCAGGGCCGCTGCCCAGGAGAGTGCGGTATGGAGAGTGGGGTCAGTGTGGATGGATGGCCAAGGAGGAGAGGAGAGTGCCCGCCCCTCCATCCCTCCCCCTCCCTGGCTGCTCCGTGAGGCCACAGTCGGGGGTCTAGTCCATCTCTGTGTCCCCAGGGCCCACCCAGGCACACGAGGAGACCCAGTGCTTGCTTGATGCAAGACTGATGGGGGCAGGAAGGGCCACCAAGCCCCTGGCCTCTGCTCATCACTTACCAAAGGGCTGTGCTGCGCTCTACTCTGCAAAGACAGTCCCTTCCTTCCGGGCCCGGGATCCAGGGGGAGCAGGGAGGTGGGCCAGGGAAAGTCACCGCTCAGGGATGAATACGGCTCATGACCTCAACACTCTGAATTCTATGCAAAGGCTGGAATTCATGTTTATATGGAAACAAGCATGCATCTGTATTACAGCTGAATGAGCGTTGCACATGAATTTTGGGAAATAAAATACAGCTTTGGGGAAATGTTTTGCCCCCCTCTTGGGTTCTCCAGAGCAGAAGTGAAATTTCCCAGATCGAATTAACAAGAAGAAAGAACTAAAATGGGAAGTTCTTGGATTGGGGCTGGGGATGTAGCTGCGCTTCTCTGCTCTGAGCCACATCGGTGGCAGCATGAGGGCCCCTTCCCCTGCCTGCCCTCCTAGGAGCCCCCCTTCCCCTGCCCGCCCTCCTAGGAGCCCCCCTTCCCCTGCCCGCCCTCCTAGGAGCCCCCCTTCCCCTGCCCGCCATCCTAGGAGCCCCCCTTCCCCTGCCCGCCCTCCTAGGAGCCCCCCTTCCCCTGCCCGCCCTCCTAGGAGCCGTGTGGGAAGAGTCTGAGACACCCTGACTTCTGGCTGCAGGTGGGCGAGTAGGGCTGAGGCAGGGCAGCTGCATGATGAGATCTCTCCCATCCCAGGAAAACCAGGAAACCCTGCTGGCGGTACAGAGGAGCCAGGCCCTGGACAAGGCTGCAGTCAGCATCCAGAGAGTCCTGCGGGGCTACAGATACAGGTGCCTGCCCTGCCCCCTGCCAGCCCATACACCCACCCGCCATGTACCCCCCAAGGGCCACATGTTCCCGCTGGTCCCCCTCTCGGGGTAACCGAGGCAGAAGCACTGTCAGGACCTCCTGACCAGGGACACTGCAGCCTGTGTTGGCCAGAGAATTCTAATACATTATTTGAATCTTTGGGGTGGAGGGCAAACTCCACCACGGAAGCAAGAGCCCAATGAAGCGTCAGCTCTGGTTTCGACTATATCTCGGCGTTCTCCTTCAGTTGTCTTAGAGAACGTATGGGTTTGGTTTTATGAGGTGGCTGGTTTTGGAGGGAAGGAAAGAACTGTCTTTGACTCAGTTCCCTGGTCAATAAGAAGATAACGCTTGAATTTCAGTGCAGGTTCAGTAAATCAGCCATATTACCGCCTCCCTCCCCCTCACCACGTCCAGGGGGCTCGGCAGGTCCCATGGTGCCATTCCCTGCTGTCCTGTCGGCCCGTTGCCAACCATAGGAAGGCCTGGAAACCCAGATAGGACAAAATGCGAGAAAGTGGCTGAGCCACGGGAATAGCGGCCATGGGCACCAGCAAGCAGGGTCATGAGGCGGGGAGGTGTGGCTTAGAAGGCCATACAGGTTCAGGATTCCCCAGTGGTCTCCACTGCCATTGTTGGGGGTGAGCTCATTACTACCCATCAAGGATGACTTCCTACACAACCCAGGTGAGGGTGGATGTCTAGGCTTTCCACTGGGCATCTTCTGGTGTAGGTGGGGGAACCACAGTTGTTTACATGGTGTTTCACTGGAGTAGACTTGGTTATTATCTAAAAGTTTTCTGCCTTGCTAAACTGCCCCTTTCTTGATCCTTTTGGTAGAGAGAAGCCTTTTCTTGGGGTCTTTCTGGTCTGTGCCCATTGTCATTTCTGGATTGCCTACTTCTTCAACTCCTAGTCTGGGATATGTGAGGCAAAAAGGAATCCAGAGAAGTTACCACCGTGTCTAAGATCCTTAGCTGGTCTTCTTTCTTCTCTCCATCTTTCAGAGTCTTCTTAATGTTTGTTTTATGTATAATGTCTAGGGGTTTTTAGTTGTAGTTAACAGGAGGAGTAAGGGAAAGTATGTCTACTCCGTCTTCCCAGAAGTGATCACCATTGGTAATTAATGGTGTTCTTGCTGTTCTGGCCAATGCAATTAGACAAGAAATTTAAAGAAAATATAGAAATCAGGGTTTTTCAACTCCAACATTATTGACGTTTTGCTTGGATAACTTTTTGTTATAGGGGGCTGTCCTGGGCATTGCAGGATGTTCAGCAACATCTGAACTCTACTCACTAGATGCCAGTAGCATCCTCCTCCCCAACCCCCGGTCATGGCAACCAAAAATGTGTCTAGACATTGCCAAATGTGCCTGGGGGGCAGAATCACCCCCAGTTGAGAACCACTGGTATAAAAATTAGAAAGGAGACAAATTCTCTTTATTTTTAGATAACTCAGTTGTTTACTTTGGCCTTATATTAGAATCATCATGTGAGTGTGTGTGTGTGTGTGTGTGTGTGTGTGTGTGTGTGTGTGTGTGTACACGCACCAAAAAATATTGAATAGACAGATATACAGATATATATTGTCCACCCATCAACAAAGATTCTGACTTAATTGGACTGGACGGCACCCAGGCATCAATAAATATTGAAGTTCTCCAGATGATTTTTTTCTTGTTCTTTTTTGTTTGTTTGTTTTGGTTTTTGGTTTTTGTCCCCCAGTTTTATTGAGATATAATTGACTTACAGTACTGTACAAGTTTAAGGTGTACCACATAATGATTTGACTTATACATATCATGAAACGGTTACCACAATAAGTTTAGTGAACATCCACCATCTCATACAGATGCAGAAACAAAAGAAAACAATTTTTTTTTCCTTGTGATGGAAATCCTTCTTAGGGTTTACTCTTTTAATAACTTTTATATATACCATAGAGCAGTGCTAACTATAGTCATCATGTTGTACATTACATCCCTAGTACTTAATCTTATAACTGGAAGTTTGCACATTTTGACCACCTTCATCCAATTCCCCCTGCCCCAACTCCCCGAAGATGATTTTTAATATGATTGAGATCTACTGTCCTAAACCTAAGAAAATACCCTGAAAAATTATTAGAAGTGTTAAGAAAACTCAGTTAAGTGTGGGAGAAAAGGTACATCCCTATGCACCTCTGACTCCCCAGAGGCGAGGTTTCAGGTTACCTCCTCCAGTTTTCAGCCCTCGTTCCTCTGTGTGGAGGGAGCAGTCTGCTGGAGCTTGCCCGGCTGCCTGGGTCTGGGGGCAGCCCTCTGCTTTGACCTGCCCCCAGAGAGGAGCTCTGGTCCTGAGACTTCTGACCTGATTTCTGGTAAACCCCTGGGCTGGTGGCCAGAGGAGGGGGCAGAGTCTGACAACGAATAAAAAGTTGGAAATGGGTTTTATCCCTTCAGAGATCTTTGGGAGAAATGAGGAAATTTACTCTCCTCGCTCTAAAAACTGGACTGTCCTCGGGAATTCCCTGGAGGTCCAGTGGTTAGGACTCCTCGCTTCCACTTCAGGGGGCACAGATTCAATCCCTGGTTGGGGAACTAAGATCCCGCAAGCTGTGTGGCGTGGCCAAAAAAAATAAAGAAAAAAAAAAGAAAAAAGATCAATTTAAATAAATAAATAAGAACTGAACTGTCCTCATTCACAAATTTAGTTGTTGGCAGTAGATTTTAAGTTCCTAACCTGTCTGTCTTTCAGCCTATAAAGGCTTCTGGAAAAGAAATATTGTAGGCATTCATTTCCTCTCTTCCTTCAAAATCAGTTTTTCCCCCCAAAGGCTTTAAAATGTCTGTGGTTGTTACCACTGACTTGTATTTCCGCTTCTAGGAAGGAGTTCCTGAGGCAGAGGCGGGCAGCTGTGACCCTCCAGGCCTGGTGGAGAGGCAACTACAGCCGGAGGAACTTCAAGCTGGTGAGAGGCTCCACGTGGGAGGCGGAGCCTGCGGGAGCAGCCGTCCAATTAGAAACGAATGTGGACGTTTGTTTGTGACTGTGAGAGCTGGGGCAGGAAGCATCCCATCAGCCACAGGCATGATCCAGACCTCAGCACCCCACACACTCTTCTTAGCATAGCGTCAGGTCACACAGTTTGCAGGTTTCAAAGCGTTCTCCTGCAGAATTGGGGGCATCTCCAGGGCTAGAATGAGATGACCTGCTCTGAAATTAGATGGTGGCTTTTTTTCCCAATTTCCAGGCAACAGAATAAGTTAATGGATTGATTATTTTCTGTTTCAAGCATTTTTTCCTCATTTTTTCCTTGACCCCAGGCACTGCTAACGAGTGTCTGCGCAACAAGCAAACCAGAGCAACCTTGAACCGTGTCCTGTGGGGCCTGTTTGACTGCTTGCCTTGGTCACGGCTGCGACTGTGGTTGGGACATGCCGTGGTCACGTCGGCAAAACCGACCCACACCTGTCCTCATTCCGTGCTCACAAGGGCACATTGGCAGCTGACATGGGTGGAAAGGCTCCTTGGGGCCTGTTGCTCTGTGTGCATCATTTTATTTTTTTTCCTAAATTTCTTAGGTGTAGTTTTTTTTTTAATACATTTATTTATTTTATTTATTTATTTTTGGCTGGGTTGGGTCTTCGTTGCTGCGCACGGGCTTTCTCCAGCCGTGGCTCGCGGGCTCTAGAGCGCCGGCTCAGTAGTTGTGGTGCACGGGCTTAGCTGCTCCGCGGCATGTGGGATCTTCCCGGACCGGGGCTCGAACCCGTGTCCCCTGCATTGGCAGGCGGATTCTTAACCACTGCGCCACCAGGGAAGTCCCCATTTTATTTATTATTAAGCCAACGCTGTATGCCGAGGAACCGAGGCATGGAGAAATTAAGTCATTTCCCCAAGAGCACGCAGTCAGTAAGCAGCAGAGCTGGAGTTGGGAGGTGTGTCTGTGTGACTTCCAAACCTGTAAGATGAAGCATGACCCCTCACACCTGGCAGCCGTTAGGTTGGTCTTTCAGAAGCCAACAGGAGCCATCCCAGAGGCTTAGGGACTGCTGTGGCCTAGGGTGTGTTTGCAGCATAGAAGCAGATACTCATAGTTTATTATTTCCTCTTTATCTTCAAGATCCCTGAGGGATTAGCTTGATGGAGCCGGCCATAGGCCTCCACACAGGTACTCCAGCTCCACACAAGCTGGCTGCACTTGGCGGCAGGTGTGAAAAGCAAGGCCTCTGGAATCGTATCACGCATGTGACACGCAAACCAGTTCTCTGTTACTGGTAGAACTCCCAGGAAACTACTTTATTATTGACGCCATTTAAAAAGACTTCGTTAGCACTAATTTGATGCCAGGCTCTGTTCTAACCGCTTTACAAGTGTAACTAACTCATTTAATATGCTTGTACTCACAGGCACATAAAATTTTAGCACTAGCGCTTATGCCGTAAAGCAGGTAACTGTAAAGCTAATTTGTAAGGACACCTTGCCCCTTGCTCTCTGTCCCCTCGGGAAGGCCTTTCTCTGCTCTGTGCCCTGCTGGGCCCAGGCCTCTCTGTGAGTGCCCGTCCTTCTTGCCTCCGCAGATCCTCCTGGGTTTCGAGCGTCTGCAGGCCATTGCCCGGAGCCACCTGCTGGCAAAGCAGTACCAGGACATGCGGCAGAGGATGGTGCAGCTGCAAGCCCTCTGCAGGGGCTACCTGGTGCGCCAGCAGGTCCAGGCCAAGAGGAGGGCAGTGGTGGTCATCCAGGCGTACGCCAGGGGCGCAGCTGTCCGGCGGAACTTCCGGCGGCAGAAAGCCAATGTAGGTGGTCACTGCCCTCTCGGGCAGATGGGAGGTGGCTGGGCCCAGGTGAGGGAGGGTAGGCGGAAGGAATGGGCAGCAACATAGGGCTCTCGCCAGACACTCCTGCCCCGTCCAGGTCCCAGAATACCAAGAAATACCAAGAGGAGCCTTCAAGAGAGTCCTGGCAAGAGAGGTGGGAGGGCAGGGAACAGGGGAGCGGCACCGAGATGCATATCCCTGCGTTTTGAAATGTCACCCTTGCGTGATCCCATTTCCTCCATTCGGAGAGCACCTGAGACAGCCTCACTCCTCAGAACTTGCTCATTTGGCCGTGGTGATAAGGAAAGAGGGCCTAGGATGAAGTCTCCCCCTGCTCCGTAGATGAAAATGGGTCCACGGGGCACAGTGCTAGTACAGTGGCCAGAGCAAGAAAGAGTGCAGAGCCCCAGACATGTCAGCAGCGTGTTCCTGCCCCCACATGGCCCCGGAGGGGCCACAGACCAGGGCAGGCCCAGGGCCCCCTCCCAGGGGAGCCTTGGTACTCTTTGTGAAGGGACCAGGTGGGCCTGAGTGGGTTTTGCAGCTAGGTTCTGGGGGTGTTCGGGCTTTGGCGTGGTACCCTGTGTGGACAAGCAAGCACCGCCCCTCTCTGGACCTCTAATTATCTGCTGGGAAAGGAGAAGCCCAGGCTGGTGGATCTCCAGTCCCTGTCGCTTTTAAAACCTAGGATTTTAGAGGGAAATGTATTGATTTGGACAAATATGGCGGGAGGAGGTTTATTTGGCTCCCGGGAGGGGCTTGCCCCAGCCGGGCCTGTGGTAACCGTGGCCCCCCCGGGGTGTCTGTGCAGGAGTCTCTGGTCATCCCTGCTGCAGAGCAGAAAAGCCCAAGCGCTGTCCCCAGCAGGAAGCGTAAGTCCATCTACGACACTGTCACCGACACGGAGATGGTGGAACAGGTGTTCGGCTTCCTGCCTTCCCTGATGGGCGGGCAGGAAGGCCAGGCCACACTGCACGGCGAGGTAAGATAGGCCCTGCCGGCCCAGCAGCGAGGGGGGCTGTGTCTAGGGGCCAACCTCTGGGCTTTACTGAAAAGCCAAGACTCAGCTCGGGGAGCCGATGGAGTAGGTAGGTGTTGAAGTGAGTTCTGCGGTCCTGGGCGAAGATGCAGGGAAAACAGGAGCGAGGGTCTCTGTGGTCAAACCCTTTCAAGTTGAGCAGGTTTCTTACCTGCAAGACTTCCTAGAGCCCTTACTGCGCGAATGTCATTGGGCTTTCAATCGGGCAGCGTTTCCCGCGTGCGTTTGGCCCCCGTCACAGAGCACCTCGGTGGCTGCCGCTCTGCAGTGTGTGACCTGGGGACCCGAGGTAGAAAGCGCACGGCAGGAGGAGGGCCTGTCTGATTTGGGGGCAGCTCCGGAGCTGTCCCGTTGACTCGCACCGCATCCTGCTCTGGGCCAGTGACCTAGGGGCCCCCCAAGGTGCTCATGCCTCCCCCTCCCCCCGCCCAGGCTCCCCCCCACCACCAACACAAATCATCTGTGCAGTGCGGCCAACCCGGCCCCCCTCCACTGGAGGAGCATTTGACAGAAGCAAGCAGGAAGCGGGTAGGGAGTGGGGGGTGTCTGGAGAGCCCAGGTCTGCAGGCAGAGGGTGCCAGGTACCTGGGGCTTTCACACCGAGGCCTGCCCAGCACCCGGCAGCCCACCAGGGGCCCACCGAGGGTGAGGGTCGGGGAGGTCCCCAACACAAGAGGCAGTGGATAATTCTGCACCCCGTCAATAACCAGACAGACCCTTCTTGGGGCTCTCTGGCCCCCAAAGATGCACATGCTGCCAGCTCACATCTTAAAGGACAGCAGACCCTTGTCCCTCTCTCTCACTGGCACCCAGGATCTGGAAGAGAGGACCCAGCAGCTACCCGAGGTTGACCTGGACACGGTCCCCATGATGGAGGAGCCCGAGGAGGACGCAGACGGCCTGGCCGAGTACACCTTCCCCAAGTTCGCCGTGACCTACTTTCAGAAATCAGCCAGCCACACACACATCCGGCGGCCCCTCCGATACCCTCTGCTTTACCACGAGGAGGATGCCGACTGCTCGGTACCTGGTTCTCTGGTTTCTAGTGGCTCAGGCCTCCCCCTGGTTCAGCGGGAACCAGGCACGGACGGGGTTCTGTGGGCTCCCCGCTGCGTGGAGCTGGCTTCCAGCTGGGCACTCTGTCCCCGTCTCCCCAGGCCGCCCTGGCTGTGTGGAACATCATCCTGAGGTTCATGGGTGACATCCCGGAGCCCGTGCTCTTTGCCAGGAACACCCTGCGTGGTGGCTCGGTGATGCGGCAGACCCATGACACCCCGGGCAGGGAGAGCGGTGCCCAGCCTCCGGCACACGGCGGATCCACACAGGTGCGCAGTGGGCGGGGGCACAAAGGGCGTACTCCCTTCTGGGGTCCCCAGGCCCCGGAAGCTGGACCGGAAGGGGGAGGCAAGACGTGGAGTGAGCATCACCTGCTGGACCCAGGGACCCCCGAGGCTTTTCAGTCTTGAATGGCGCTCAGGAACTCATGAGTCAGGCATCACACCCAGGGCTTTATGAATTAATACAGTCATCACAGGAGAGGATCTCCCAGGCTCTGAACACTGGGTGTGACCTGAACATTGGACAGTAATGCTAACAACAGATGTTATTACTGACTGGCGACGTGCTATATGCCAGTTGCTTGTCTTCAGTTAACTTCCAGTGGAGCCGTCCCTACAAGGTAGGGATTATTAAGTTTACTGTAGCTAGAGAAACTGAGAAGTGAAGTGACTTGTTCCCAGATCACAGTGAATACGTGTGACGCAGCTGGGCTTTGAATCCATTCTGCTGAATTCAGAGACCAAATTCCTTACCCATGTTCTGCCCTGTCCTCTGATGGAAGGTTAATTCACATCCATTTTTGGTCAGAAGTCCTTCCTAAAGCCCTGGTTTCATGATGTCATCTTAGTGGAATTAACCAAAATAGTCCAAAGGAATGACACAGCAGTGATAGCACTCGGGCCCACCAGCATCAGGAGTCCCGCGATCGCCTATGATTCTGACACCAATTCCAATGTATGTGGATTTTTCCCCACACCAAGACTTCTCAGTACCAGCTGGGTGTCCTACAGTTCAACTCAATCCTGACACTATCTGTCTGGAGATAGCGTCTGATTCCACAGATGAAGGGCTCCATCCTTCAAGATGACCCCTGCTTCAGCACAAGTCCAGATTGTTCCTCATTTGCTGACCCACTGGCTATAATCAGAGGTTCCCACGACACCCTCCTTGGGTTTAATTTGCGAGAGTGGCTCAGAGAATTCGGAGCAACATTTTACTTACTACATTACTGGTTTATTATAAAAGGATACAACTCAGAACAGCCAGATGGGAGAGATGCATAGGGCATGGTGTGGGGAAAGATTAAGATGCTTCTATGGGGAATTCCCAGGTGGTCCAGTGGTTAGGACTCCATACTTTCACTGCCGAGGGCCTGGGTTCAATCGCTGGTCAGGAAACTAAGATCCCACAGGCCACACGGTGCAGCCAAAAAATAAATAATAAATAATACGAAAAAAAAAAAGAAGCTTCATGTCCTCTCCAGGTACCACTCTCGCTAAATCTCCAAGTGGTCACCAACCTGGAAGCTCTCTGAACCCTGTTCTTTTGGGGGTTTATGCAGGCCTCATTACATAGATACGATGGATGAAATCATTGGCCGCTGAGCCAGCTGAACTCAATCTCCCGCCCCTCCCCCCTCCCCTTGTCCCCTGGCAACCAGACCCACCCTTAGGTGCTTTCCAAAAGTCACCTCATTAACATAAAAAGACACCTTTATCATAGGAAATTCCAAGGGTTTTAGGAGCTCTGTGCCAGTAATGGGGACAAAGACCAAATATATATTTCTTATTAGAAATCACAATATCACAGTGCCCCATACCTCAGCTCAGATAGCTGTGAGGTCCTGTGTGCAGACCAGCTGCATAGACACCTAAGGGAGTCTGCAGCCTGGCATCACGTGGCCAGATCTGGTCCAGGGATTACATGGAAGTTGCCCAAACTCAAGCCCTGACTCCCTGACCTCTAGAGATGTGGGCTCTGCAGAGTGTAATAGTCATTCATTGCTGTGTAACAAATTACCCCCTAAATTTGACAGCTTGAAACAGCCCACATTCGTTATCTCAGACAGTTTTTGAGGGTCAGGAACAGCTTAGCTGGTTAGTTCGGGCTCAAGGTCTCTGGTGAGGTTGCAGTCAAGCTGTCATCTCCAAGCTCGACTGGGGCTATGGGATCTGCTTCCAAATGGCTCCCTCACATAGCTGCTGGCAGGAGACCTCAGCTCTGGCCACCTGGGCCTCTCCGTGGTGCTGCCCGAGTGTTCTCACATATGCTTCCTCCACAATGAGTGACCTCAGAGAGACAGCAGGAAGGAAGCTTCAATGCCTACATGCCACGGTGGGTGAGAATGTCAGGAGGCAAGGGCCACTGGGGACCACCTTGGAGGCTGGCCACCTCTCAGGGAGGGGATGCTGGGAGGTGGTCCAGCCACTGGCACCTCTGGAAGGTGAGCACAGGGAGGACTGGCTTCCCAGAGGTCAGATCTCGAATGTTCCTTCCTGCACACTTATTAAGCACCCACCGTGTGCCCCCCGAGGAGGAGCAGTGGGCTGAGTGAGCCTTGCCCACCCTCGCCCGCCAGCCTACCATGTTTTATGTTTGTCCCCTGTGTGGCAAACCAGTTTTAGCCCAGCCAGAAGCTGGTGCCCAGCCCTGGACCCGGTCCCACATTGAGCTCTAATTTTGGCAGGAACTTCTCATGACACCATCAGGACAGGGTGTGACCCCTGCCTAAGGAGACCAGCAGATCACGATGGCTGGGGGCAGACCCCCCCCCACCCAGACCAGGCCCCGCAGCTTAGAATCTTCTCATCTCTGGGAAAGCCCTACCTTGCAGTGGGTGGAGTGTATTCCAATTCATCCACCAAATTGTCACAGAGAATGACCATAGCCTGGGGCTGTCCTGGGCACCTGGGCTCAGACCCAGCCCGCTTGGCTGGCGAGAGGTCCAAGCTTTGGAATCAGGACAGTCCTGAGCCCTCCCAGAGGGCGGGTGACTGGCCGAGCAGCTTTTGCCCAGTTTCTCACTTTCCCTCGCCTGTTTCCTCACTCAGCTGTGAGGATGGCAATGCACACCTGTCAGTGTTGCACAGCTCGGTCAAGATGAGGGGCTGCTCGGCGCTTTGTCAATCGGCTGGGAAATGGCTGGGGGATCTGGAGACTAGCCCCACCCTAGGCACTGTTGGGTCAGATTGGGAGGTGCTACCCCAGCTCACCATCCCTCAAGAACTCTCTCCATCCACAGAGGCCCAACCACAGGGACAGAGGGACCAAGGACATCTCCTCCATGAATCTGAAGCGGTCCTCCAGGGTCACGGGCCAGGTGAGCCCAGGGACAGGGGACCTGGGCCTGTCCCCAGCTCTGCTGCCCGCTGGCTGGCCTGCGGCAGCATTCCAGGCTTTCGCCCCGGTTTCCTCCTTTGCAAATGGGAAGAATCTCAGGTGTCCTGACTGCCGCCTTTGGGTTTCAAGGTGGCCAGCCAGCTGAATATCAGGGAAGAGGCATTTGATCCTGACGAACCCATCTCAGACCGACCCATGTCCAATCTGGAGAAGGTGCAGTTCATTGTGGGTTATGCCATCCTGCGGCCCAGCCTCAGGTCAGTCCCCACCCCCGTCGCACCCCATTCAGAACATGGGACCCCTCATTGGCTCTCAGCCCATGGCTGCAGCCCTACCCTGCTCCCTACCCTGGGGCCTGCCGGCTGGGTCTCAGGACAGCAGACGTTATCATCAAGGGTTCTCTATTTGCTCTGGGTTAAAACCCCTGGGTGAAACCCAGTTTTAGGAAGACAAATTCATCATGGGCTGGTGATTCATTTGATAACCAGCTTTAATGCAAGTCCGTTTAAATGGGCAAGTCCCTCATTTATGTTACATATATTTTACTTTATATACAATTTGCTTTACAGGAATTGTGTTTTTATAGAAATTTAAAGAACCATGTATACTGCTTTCAGGGACAGACTACTGTATCTCAAGGGTTCACATATTTTAAGTTATTATTTTTAACCAAATTGGGGGAATTTGGGGCATTATTTCTTCAAATGTTTTTTTCTACTTCATTCTCTCTCTCTTTTCCTTTGAACTCTAATTAAACCTATGGAAGACTTTTATATTATCCCTCACATCCCTGAGGGTCTGTTCATCCCTGCTTTCTTTTTTTCTCCTCTGTTCTTTCGATTGGATAGTTTCTATTAATCTATCTTCACATTCACTGATTTTTCTTTGGTCTTCCCCAGTCTGCTATTATACCCATCCAACATTTTTTTTTTTAATTTCAGATGTTATATTTTTCAATTCTAGAGTTTGCAATTGGTTCTTTTTTATAGTTTCTGTTTCTCTGCCAAGATATCCTGTTTGTTCATTCACTATGAGCATAGTGTCCTTTATATCTTTGAGCACAGTTATGATAGTTATTAAACCTTTTCTGATAAATCCATATCTGGTTCATCTTGGGGCCAGTTTCCACTGATTGCCTTTTCTCTTGAGAATGGTCATGTTTTCCTGTTTCCTCATATGTCCAGTACCTGACTGTTATTTTCTCAGAAATCTAGTACTTTGGGATTGTATCCTAGACATTTGGGGATGATATGTTTAGAGACTCTGGAATCTGTTGTATTCCTTCAGAGAGTGTTGACTTTTCATTTTGGCAGACAATTAACTTGGGTGGATTCAAACTCTGCCTCCCTTTGGTGAGCAGCACCTGGAAACCCTGTTCAGTTATTTTAGCCTTTGCTGGACTACCTGGAGTCTTCCCCACACATGTGTAGATCAAGGGTGAGCCAGAGATTCAGGAAGATTTTATATGCAAAATGTAGGACTGCTCTTCTTTGGCTGTCTTCATTACAGGATTTCTCTTTTCACTTTCAACTGCTGTGGGTACCCAAACTCTGTCTTCTGGTTCTTCAAGCCAGTAAGACTAGCGTTTTAGCTGCCTGCATGACACTAACATGGCAACTCTTCCAACTTAGTTGGTTCTACTGGTAATTCTCTCATGGTTAGTCCTCACTGGCCACCACACCCTCCAACATGGCAGACCCATATAAGATGATTGTGGGTTCTTCAGATACCCTGTAGACATTTCCACACAGTCCTGACCCCAGCTGGGGCCAATACTGTCTCAGAGATCCCTTGACGTTCTCTGTCATCTCTAGACCCTAATGGAACATACCACAGCCTCTTAACCACTGGGACCCTCTGGAATGATGGTTGACCTGCTTGTGTGGATCCCAGCAAGATGCCTGAAGCCCAGCTCCTTCCATGGCCTCCTCTTGGTCAACCGACACCCATCCACGCTTGCCCCACCAAACTGTACAAGTGCAGTTCTCAGCTCTTGACTGTTCTTTCTCCATCTTGCCCATCAAGGGTGGCTTAGACTTCTCTAGCAGGAAGCAGACACTAGTCTCTTGTTCATGGAGACCCCCAACTTTTATCTCCAGGGGACACAAACGAAGCACTCTCAAGAGCTCTGTCATCATGCCCCATTCCAGTACCCTGGGGTGGTTCAATGGGCTGCTGGGGCTCATCATGCCTCAGATGGGGAGTGAGATGGGTCCCGTCTCTAGCAGACAATCTCCATCTCCATTAGCAGTTCTCCTGGGTCCCCCCTCACTCCCCCTCACTTAGATGTAGTGAAGATGAGCCAGAGATCTCTCTACTCCCATGAAGTCGCTTCCAGGAATCACCTTTCAAATTTCTCACCTTCCTTTATGCAGGCTGGAGATGGCGTGCTGGCTGGACTGGTTCTGCCATCTTTTAGTAAATCCTACAAGAGTGTATCTCTTTAGAATATTGAGTATTATCATCTGTTTATCCTTGGCTTTGGAGTCTTAGCCAAATTCCAAGACAAAGCAAATGCCCCACTTCACATCCAGCCACACGTTTGATAAATGTTTATTAAGTACCTGCTCAGGGCCAGGCCCTGGCCTGTGGGCTGGGGATGTAGAGATGAAGACAACGTGTCTCTGTCCTCAAGGAGTCCATCCTTTAGTTGGGGAGCATGGGAGGACCCGGAGACCCACAATAACTGCCTGTGCTAAGGTGTTGATCCAGTGGGGGCACCGAAAAAGAGTAGGGCCAGGTGGGGTGGGAAGGAGGAGGGGTGTTCGCTAGACAGAGGGAGAGGGTGATCAGGATCACAGAGTTCTGAAACAGCCTGAGGGTCTGCAATTCCGGATGATTTGTCCCAGCTGGGGCCCGGAGTTTGAATTCAATCCTTAGAGCACAGGGAAAAGCTTTAAGAGAAGACCATGATCATAGATGACTTCCAGAAAGATCTTCCTGGCAATGACATGGAGGGATGGAGCCTGGGGGTGGGAGGCCAGGAGAGGGCTGCTGCAGAGCTGATGAGGGAGCCCAGGGAGCAGAAGTGGAGAGCAGGGGACAGAGAAATTTTCCAGGAGACAGATAGTAGGATGTGGTGGCTGATGGGTGGAGTCTGGGGTGGCCCCCAGATTTCCCATCTGGGAGAGTGGTTGATGGCAGTGCCTGCAGAGGCTGCAGAAGGAGGAGGTCTGCTGGGACTGACTGTACTGGCCCAGGAAAGCTGGCCGTGCACATCTCTTCTGAACTCTGTGGTCAGCAACGTGACATTGGTAGCTTGAAATCAGCACTGGTGGGAATATTTACACCACAGAAATTGGCAAATGCAATGAATTTCAGGGCTTTTTCCCCCAGAAGAGTTGGTTGTTAAACATTTAGGAGCATACCACTGTGTAATTAGGGGAAAGATGCTGGTCTCTGGATGTGTGAGGTTGGAGAGGCTAATGTGACACTTTTATAAGTCGATAGAGGCTTGAGTCAGCAGGGAAGAGTGGAGGAAAGCCCCTTCCCCAAGAGGACACAGAGAAGAGAGGCTCATGAGCCTGTGGGAATGGGAACTGATCAGGAGGTGAGGAGTTGAGGGGTTCTCCCTTGAAGTCCCCACTCTCCTCCCTGCAGTGGCGGGGTGGGGGGTGCTGCATTCAGGGGAAGGGGGAGGACCTCTAGGCAGAGGGAAAGGTTTGAAATAACTGTGAGGTTGGGGAAAGGAACAGATCAGAGTGGGCTGATCTACTAGGAGCAGGGCTTTGGCTGGAGACCCCTCGGCCCATCCTGTAGCTGTGACCCACAGCTGGAGGGTCAAGGTGCTGTGAGCAGAGTGGGTGAGGGCGGGAGCAAAGGCCCAAGGGGCCGAGATGACTGACTAGGAGGACGGAGGGCTGAGGCCTTGGGAAGACAGGAAACAAGGGCTATCAGGAACGGGGGCGCAGAGGGACTTCCCTGGTGGTCCAGTGGTTAAGACTCCACGCTCCCAATGCAGGGGGCCCGGGTTCGATCCCTGCTCAGGAACTAGGTTCCATGTGCCGCAACTAAGACGCAGCACAGCCAAATAAATAAATAAATATTAAGGGGGAAAAAAAAAGGAGTGGGGCTACAGAGCCCACTGGGGAGACATTGGAGGGAGCACAGTCCTGGGAGATGACAGGGTCCACGGTGGGCCTGGATGTGAGGAGGTGAGGGTGTGCAGCAAAAGCAATTGGAGGCGAGGAGGCTGGAGGTCCCCCTGCAGACATGTCTGCCCCTAGGGGTGCAGAAGGAGCTGTGTGCCCCTGTGCCCCGTTCTCCTCTTCTCCCCCAGAGCCAGCCCCCTGCCTGGCCTCCCAGCGCTCCGTGTCTTTTAGGGACGAGATTTACTGCCAGATCTGCAAGCAGCTCTCGGAGAACTACAAAACAAGCAGCCTGGCCCGGGGCTGGATCCTGCTTGGCCTGTGCCTGGGCTGTTTCCCGCCCTCCGAAAGGTTCATGAAGGTGGGAAGGGCCGGGGGCAGGGGCTGAAGGCGGGGGCAGCACGGGTGGGCCCGGGGCCCTGGAGCAGGTCCAGACATCCTGACGCATGCATGGCCCAGTTCTCCTGCTACTGCAGGCCAGGATGGGTATCAGTGCCTGGGCTTCTTTGAGCCTCAGTTTCCCATCTGCAAAAAAGGATGCTCCTTCCAACCTCTAATCAGGATCTGCAGAGTCATCTTACCTGGGCTCAGTCACCAGGAGACAATGAGACAATCAATGGGTGCAGTGGGCATTGAAAAGGCAAAGGGGTCTGAGGAGTGAGCACCAACCAGAGATTGGCTGCAGCATCTCTCTCTAGGCCTTAGAACTAACAAGGGAGGTGCTTTCAAGTGTTGGAGGCCCCAGCCCTTGCTACTCTAATATACCTTTTGGTTCTGATGATAAAAATAATATGTAGGGGGCTTCCCTGGTGGCGCAGTGGTTGAGAGTCCACCTGCCGATGCAGGGGACACGGTTCGTGCCCCAGTCCGGGAAGATCCCACATGCCGCGGAGCGGCTGGGCCCGTGAGCCATGGCCGCTGAGTCTGCGCGTCCAGAGCCTGTGCTCCGCAATGGCAGAGGCCACAACAGTGAGAGGCCCACGTACCGCAAAAAAAAAAAAAAAAAAAAAAAAAAGTGTAATATGTAGGATATGAAGAAAATCTAGAAAGAAAATAAAAGTCATCCCCACACCCAGAGGTAACTTCCATTACAATTCCTGGCCTTTTGTGGTGTGATAGGGTCATACTTGGAATCACATAGAAAACAATATCACTACCTCTTGTCCCTTCAGGGACAGCAGGAAGTGTGGTCACCCTGGCCATCTGCCCTAGGCCCTGGGCCACCCTTGACACCAGTAAACCCTTCCAGGCTGCATCTCCTCAAAGAATCTCTCTGAGAGACAAAAAAGTTTTCAATGCCTTGTTTCAGCATCTTATCAAACATATTTTGAACATCGGCTCTCCTGCAGCTTTCACTTATCTTATGTGTCTTCTCATGTCATAAACTGTTCCCAAATGGCTGTGCTAATGCCATCTGTTAGTGCTGTCCCAGCGCGTATTTCACTCATTGATGGACATTTAGGATCCATCTTCCAATTGCCCATCACCATAAACACCACTATGATTAAAAACTATAGGGACTTCCCTGGTGGCACAGTGGTTAAGAATCCGCCTGCCAAAGCTGGGGACATGGGTTCGAGCCCTGGTCCGGGAAGATCCCACATGCCGCGGAGCAGCTAAGCCCCTGCGCCACAACTACTGAGCCTGTGCTCTAGAGACAGCAAACCACAAACTACTGAGCCCACGCACCACAACTACTGAAGCCCATGCGCCCTAGAGCCCATGCGGCACAACTACTGAGCCTGCATGCCACAGCTCCTGCAACCCGCATGCACTAGGGCCTGCGTGCCATGACTACTGAGCCCACATGCTGCAACTACTGAAGCCCGCGTGCCTAGATCCCGTGCTCTGCAACAAGAGAAGCCACCGCAATGAGAAGCCCGCGCATCGCAACAAAGTGTAGCCCCTGCTCGCCACAACTAGAGAAAGCCCACGTACAGCAACGAAGACCCAATGCAGCCAAAAGACTAAATAAATTTAAAAAATGAAAAGCAAAAAAACCTATATATCTCCCTTTATCATAGGTTTGAATTATTAAGTCGAAGAGTGTACTTTTTAAACTATGTACTATTTAAAACGTATTGACAAATGACTCCTCAGAAATGCCGTGCAATTGATATTTCTTCTCACAGTGTGAGAGCCCCATGTCAATGCACCTTTGCCAACACTATTATCATTTTTATTTTCATTTAAAAATTTTTTCCAGTTTTACTGAAATATAATTGACATATAACATTGTTCAAGTGTAGGGTGTACAGTGTAGTGATTTTAGATAGGTGTGTATTGCAGAATGATTGCCAAGTAAGGTTAGTTAACACATCCAACATCCATAGTTACAATTAGTATCACAGTTTCTAGAATCTGGACAGTAAGTAGAAAGTGTTCTCTATTCTAAGTGTCTTCGTCCCCTTCCCTTCCTCGCCCACCAGTATCTGCTGAACTTCATTGGTCAAGGGCCAGTCGGCTACGGGCCCTTCTGTGCTGAGCGCCTGAGACGCACCTGTGCCAACGGGGTGCGCACGGAGCCGCCCTCCTGGCTGGAGCTGCAGGTAGGGGCGAGAGACGGTCCATGTGGGGTGGTGCCAGCCGTCATGGCTCTTCCAGCTCATGGGGCTGCCGGCAGGAAGTGTGCACTCCGGGCCCGTCCACCGCCTTCTGTGCCTGTGGTCCCTGGGACCCTCCCCAGGCCTGGTCCAGCCTTCAGAATTGCACCCTTGCCACCAATCTAAATCGGCATTCCTTTAGGGCCCTACCAGCTGAAGGGGAAAGTAAGTCTACTCAGTTCCTTAGCTGCAGGGTGTGAGTGGCTGCTTAAAGCGTTACCCCTCCCGAGGACATACGCATTTTATATGGCCAACCAAGGTTGTCTGCCGTGGTGGCAATGTTGTTTGTGTCACCTGTGAGCTCCTGCAGTATCCTCAGGAAAGGACCTTCAGAAGCAGGCAGGGTTGAGGGGACACCCCTGCCCCGCACTATACCTGCAGCTCCTGAAAGGCACTCACTGTCTGTGCCCCATGGTGCCCTATACCAGGGTAACCTCCCGCCACACCCCCTCCCATCCTCGCCCTGCCACCCGAGTCCACAGGGCCTCCCCACTTCCACCTTACCTACCTGCTCTGCCCATGAGCCTTGGAGTTGCATGTGAACCTGCCTTAACGGTGTGGTGGTGCTCACGCCCTGCTGTACACAGAGAGGAACAGTGGCTTCCTTGGACCCAAAACGTTCCAGAGTACGAGACCCAGCCATTTCCGAGAGCTTCTTGACTTTCTGTGATTCTGAGTCACCCAGCCAGAGTTCAGGGATCTCATGTTAAAATTGGGCCTCCCACTTGCCGGCTGCATCCCAGGGGCGCGGCCCTGGCCCCGTCTGTCAGTTCAGTAGCAGATGTCCGTTGGCCAGGACTTCTGTTAACTCCCTGCCGAACCGGGTGGGGCTTCAGAAGGCTCCTCCCCCTGGAACCCACGGGGATGAGCCAGCAGAGGCAGCGTGTTGAGAAGAGGGGATGGTGGACCGGCCTCCCATCCCAGGGTTCCGGGAGCACCAGCGCCGGCAGCTGAGTCCAGGAGCCTCCCGGCTAGAGGACCTGAGTCTTCGTGTGTCCCCAGGCTGTCAAGTCCAAGAAGCGCGTCCCGATCCATGTGACCTTGGCGACTGGAGAGAGCCTGACCGTCTCGGTGGACTCAGCCTCGACGTCTCGGGAAGTCTGCCTGCACATCGCCCACAAGCAGGGCCTCAGCGACCACGTGGGCTTTTCCCTGCAGGTTGCCGTGTACGACAAGGTACTGGCCAGGGGGTCCCATCCACCACCCGCCTATCAGCCTAGCCACCGCTCGCCTTGCCGGCTGCCAAACACAGATACGAACACAAACTCCCGCTCACAGACATGCCTCCCAACCAGGCAACCTGCCCACCTGCCCCAACACTCATGCGCTCAGCCCAGTGGCTGTACCTCGGCCCCAGACGGTGTCACAGGCACGCTGGTAGGGCCCCCCCCACATCCTGCTCCAAGCCCCCCACGCTGGGAGCTCAGACTCCCATGTAGCAGTGCGGAGGTCACACCAGCAGTGCCCCACCTGAACCCCACATCGTCGCCCCCCCCAGATGCCCTGACGCCCATGCCCACAGCCTCAGACCGAGACGTGCTCACGCCAACCAACCAATCAGAGTGTTCCGACCCCGTCACGTGGGCATGTGCCGCCTGTGGGCGGGGCGGGCAGGGGGACAGTGTTGGGGGGGTGATTGACAGTCCACGCCACATGGGGAGGAGTCCCTCGGGCGTCCAGCGGGCTCTTGTCCTGCGTGTGCCAAGGGCAGGTGGGGCAGCCTGACATGCAGCAGTCACTCACCCCTGCCGCCCCGATTCTGGCCTCAGTTCTGGTCCCTGGGCAGCGGGCGCGACCACGTGATGGACGCCGTGGCCCAGTGTGAGCAGCTGGCCCGGGAGAGGGGCGAGAGCGAGCGCCAGACGCCCTGGCGCCTCTACTTCCGGAAGGAGTTCTTCACCCCGTGGCATGACTCCCGGGAGGACCCGGTCAGCACCCGCCTCATTTACCACCAAGTCCTCCACGGAGTCCGGTCTGGCGAGTACAGCTTCGAGAAGGTGAGGGGACCGCGGCCGTCAGGGCCCTGAAGACCCACCCATCAGACAGCCTGAGGAAGCGCCCTGTTCCAGCGCAGGGGCGGCGGAGACAGAGCAAGGGCAGCTGGGCTGCGGCCACCAGGGATGGCCGTGGGGAGCTGGAGGGCAGGCCGCCAGGGGAGAGGAGCGGGCCCGGGGGTACGTCCGCCAGTGCAGGTCCCTGGGCCCCTCTGGGCGCAGCTGTCCCTGCCCGGCCGCCTCCATCTCGTCCCTCAGCCATAGGTTTGCTCAAGCCGCTGGGGTTTGGGGCACCTGCAGCAGGTGGGGAAGCCCTCCCATCAGCCCCGAGCCCACCTGGCCTCACCACGGCAGCTGCTTATGGGGCAGCAGGGCCTGGGGGTGAAGAACATGGCCTTGGAGCCCCAGCACTTGAGTTCAGGGCCCACCTGTGCCTCTTCCTGGCAGTGTGACCTTGGAACTTTAGGTCACCTCTCTGAACCTCTGGCCCTCAGCTGGAAAGTGCAGAGTCACCTGAGCTTTCCGTATGTTTGTGAGACTCGAGGGAAGGGAGCTTGTGCACCTGAAGCCCTAGGGCAGCACTGCCCCTGTTCAGTGGGTGCAGACCTCCCGGGCCTGAATCGGAGGGTGCTGCCCTGGGGGTCGGAGGCAGCCACGGCAGCCCTGGAGGCCTGCCTGGAATGGGGCAGTGGGCAGGGAGAGGCAGGGGTGAGGGGAAAAGGGGGCCCGGAGGGCAGGCAGCTGGGTGGCCGGGCAAGGTTCTGGTCTCCCGGGAAGCCCTGGGCTGCTTGGAGCAGGAACCCTGCTCTGTGCTGTGCATGCTGGGGCCTTACACAGGCTTCCACCCACACGAGCCCTGCAGAGGCCATACAGGGGTGGCCACTGGTCACCTTTGCTCAGTGAGGACTGGGGGAGACAGGGTGAAGGCCTCGCCCACCCTCACCCCACTCAGACAGCAGTGTTTGGGGCTCCACCCAGGCCTCAGAGCTCCCTCCCACACATTCTCTGGCTCCGGAGGGCTGAGAGAGGGGCACAGGGGATCCCCCCTTGTCCTCAGGCAGAGGCCCCGCAGGGCTCAGGCCAAGGCTGCTGGGAGGTCCCTGCCTGCCAGCCGGAGCCCAGCCAGCGTCGGGGCCCAGTTGGGGCCCGCGGAGGTTCTGCCGTGTTGGGGGAGGGGCAGGTCCTGCCTAGCGGAGGTGGCTGGTCACCTCTGCTGCCCCGGGGCGAGAGCGTCCTGGGGGAGGGTGGGCTCTCAACGCCCGCCCCCCCCGCTGTGTGTCCCCCGGGCTGTGCAGGAGAAAGAGCTGGTGCAACTGCTGGCCCAGTGCTGCGCCGTGCAGCTCGGCGCCTCGGTGAGGAGCCAGGCCGTCCAGGAGCTGCTGCCCAGCTGTGTCCCCCCGAAGCTCTACAGGACCAAGCCCCCAGAGAAGTGGGCCAGCCTGGTCACCGCCGCCCTCACTGAGGTCAGCTCCCCAGAGCCTGTGCACTGGGGCTGTGCAGCTCTTTATGGGGGCCCTGGGGGCCCTGGGGTGTGTAAAGCGGATGGAGACCCCGTGACGAGTCCCCACTCATGGGGGGTTGGGAGACTAACTTGCCGCTCAGCAGAGCCCTGTCTCTTCAGGTTGAAAGAGTCTCGCTCAGGTCCACTCCCTCTGACAGGCCCGTTCCGTCTTCCCTCCTCCTTCCACGGTGGCATCCTGCCATAGGTCAGGGCAGCTCAGCCCTGCACTGGTCTCCACTGCAGTGTCGGGCTGGGCCCTGGCCTTCCGGCGCGGGAGGGCATCCCCAGCTGCTGACCGCGAGTGCGCCCTTGCCTCGGCACCAGGCCCGCCCTGTGAGGCCCCATCCTGGCCCCAAGCCTTACGGTGTCCCCTTGCTGGGCCCTGTGTGCCCGGGGCTGGCTCTGGACAGCAGGGAGGGCTGCCCCTCTTCTACCCCTGCTTGGTCAGCCCGCACCAAGTGAAGGCGGCTCCCGGAGGCTCACAGCCTCATCCCCAAGCCTCTACCTGCACCTCCCAACACCCACTCATGTTCTCGAGATCACCTGCACCAGCAGAGGTTTCTGCTGCTCCTAAACTTCCACCCCAAGAAGGGACAAAGACAGGCTGTCTGATTCAGTCCCCCTGTCTCTCTTCCCCTCCCCACAGGGCTGTCCCAAACCCGGCCCTCTGTCAGAGCCTCCTTCCTCATAGGGTGCTTTGCTCTGCAGCGTGGCCTGAGGGTGCAAAGGCATCTCTGAGGACCTGGCTGGCTGGTGCAGCTGCTGCAGGAGAGCTGTGCACGGGGGGTTACTGAGGATACAAGCCTTTGGTTAATGCCTCCCCTGCATTAACTTGCACTGGGGGCCAAGAAAGAACACGACAAGCAGTGGGAGATACGAAGGCAACAAGGCGCTTGTCTGTCAGGGGTTGAGAGCCCAGTGGCAGGGGGATAAGCCCCGGGGGAGTGGCAGCAGGGGCCATCCAAGTGCAGAGAAGGGCAGGGAGGATGACCAAGCAACACGCTTTCCATTCTGGCAACACAGGAGGAGGTGCTCAAAGTGGGTCCGTAGACAAGGGTCCTGTACGCCTGCGGCAGGGGATGCAGCGTGGTCTTTCCTGCTCTTAGGGTGTCACAGTGCACAGCCCTTAGGAAAGGCTCTAAGAAGTCCTGCAGGACAGAAGCCTGATTGTCTTACCCAATGTTCCCCGCACAAGCTTGATCGCATATGCTCTGTTCCACAAGGCAGTGGCTAGCATCCCTTGGGGACAATCCTTGAACGGGAATTTGGGGAAGCAAACCCTGTTGGTTGTTCCCGTTGTTTCCCAGCCTGAGTGGATGTGTTTACAGGGGAGAGACCATGGACGTTTTAGGGCTAGTACGAGACGGAGGGGAACAAGAGATGCACACAACCCCAGATGAACATGAGTGAGAAGTGGCTTCGTAATTTGGGAAGGGGCAGTTGGGGTGAGAGTAAAGAATTAGGAAATTCACACCACACTTTTTCCAAAGTGAACATAGTTTCACTGATTTTTTTCCATTAAACACTTAAAACCTGGGCATTACCAAATAAACCAGAAAATACAGACAAATACAAAAACAACAGGGAAATCACCAATAATGTCACATCAAAGAGCTCATCCCTCTTAAGCTTGTGACGTGTGTCCTTCTAGACTGCCTTATTCACATGTACACAATGGAGACATGCATATGATTGGAGTGAGAGAAACACGCCTTTTTTTTTTTGGCTGTGTTGGGTCTTCGTTGCTGCACATGGGCTTTCTCTAGTTACGGCGAGCGGGGGCTACTCTTCCTTGCAGTGCGCAGGCTTCTCATTGTGGTGGCTTCTCTTGTTGCGGAGCATGGGCTCTAGGCACGCGGGCTTCAGTAGTTGTGGCACACGGGCTTAGTAGCTGCGGCTCACGGGCTTTAGAGCGCAGGCTCAGTAGTTGTGGCACACAGGCATAGTTGCTCCGAGGCATGTGGGATCTTCCTGGACCAGGGCTCGAAGCCGTGTCCCCTGCATTGACAGGCAGATTCTTAACCACTGCACCACTAGGGAAGCCCAAAACATACCTTTTTAAAAAATAAAAATAGGATTATCATTAGATAACTTTAAAACATGCTTCTTTACTTCACTTAATAGTTTGCGGCCCTACTTCTGTGTCACTAAATACCGATCTCTGTTTTGAAGGGCTGCATAGTACTGTATTCATGAGTTATAATTCACTTTACTGATTCCTACTGATGAATGGTAAGGTCATGCCCCATGTTTCACTGTTAAAACAGCAAGGTGAACCTCTTTGTAGATACACCTTTTCTATGTTTGCCAGTTATTTCATCAGGATCGATTTCTAGAAAAGGGATTTCAGAGTATGTGACTGTTCTAAAATCCCTGACACCCGTCGCATACTGCCAGGTCTCAGGTGGGATGTATCAACTTACATCCCCCAATCCAGTATCTGAATGTTACCCAACCACCTTTTAAAGTAGGAACCAGAGAAATAATATTTTATTCAACAAATTAACAAGAAAGCTCAGTTGGATGTTACAGGCAGCGATGAGCACAGAGCAGTGAGATGGGGAGAGGAAAGGGTGAAAGGTGGGGGAAAGCCGAGGACCCTGAAAGACGCCTCCCGAATGTGCAGACGAAGAGCTCCGCAGAAGAGAGGCAGAGGGGCACCGGCAACACACAGACACACACACCGTGGCTGGCCTTGGGCACGGGGCAACATGCAGCCCCTTGAGGCCAGTGTTGGCGAGAGACGGGGGCCTGCAGACAGGGGCCCGCAGACACCTGCACGTGACCCTCACAGGCTTCCAGGCTGAGGCAGGAGCCTGGCCCTACAGCTCTGGAGCTCTGATGCTGAGGAGGGGAAAGCCTCCCTTCCTTCTCAAGACCGCCCACCAGAGCCTCCCACCCAGCCCTCGCCGGCACTGGCCTGCCTTTAGGCAGAGGCTTCCCAGAATGATCGAGCAAATGAGCACCCTGGGCGCTGGGTGAGCAGTTAGGTGGGGGGTGATGGGCGATGGAGGTGACACGTCACCGTGTCCTCCGAGCAGGCCCCGTACACCCAGAAGCAGACGACGCCGCTGGCCGTGCAAGAGCAGGTGGTGAACACCGCCTGCCTGAAGTGGCCGCTGCTCTTCTCCCGGCTATTTGAAGTCACCACACTCTCAGGTAATGGTGTCTGACCGGGTACGAGGGTGCCGCTGGGCCCACACCTCGGGCCAGCCCAGGCTTCACACTTCTGTCTCCTTCCGCCAGGCCCCCGACTGCCCAAGACTCAGCTGATCTTGGCTGTTAACTGGAAGGGGCTGTACTTCCTGGACCAGAAGGAGAAGATGCTCCTAGAACTCTCTTTCCTGGAGGTCATAAGCCTGATCACCAACAGGTGGGTGCCCTGAGGGAAGAGGCCCCAAATCTCTCTCTCCCCACAACCTCAGCCCGTGGGGGCTCCAGGAGAGACAGGGAGAGGAGGAGGGACATCGTCCCTGGGAGCCCGGCTGGCTCATACCACGTCCCACGCGTGGTGTGATGGCCGCTGGATCGGGACCCACCTTCCACTGTCCCAGGGCCAGCACTGTGTCTGCACATCACGCGTTGCCTTCTCAGGCTTCCTTTAGAACCCAGCCCCCCCTGGAAAGGGGCACATAAGCTTGCAGCCTCCAGGCTGTACGTTCACTTACAGGCTCCTTCCCTTCTCACGGGGCGGGGGAAGCACTCACTCGGAGGTACCAGCCGTCTGGGAGAGGGAGCGAGGGACAGGGCTGCGTGTGCAGGGCACAGAGCAGCAGGAGGGCGGCCTTGCACGCCTGGTGGGACCTCGGATGCCCTGTCCCTGTGCTCTCCACGGCTCTCACCTTCTGAGAAGGCCTCCATGCCCTTCGGGAAGGCCTGCTTGTGCCCTGCCAGAGCCCCTGATTGGTTAAAGCACAGCCCGGTGTGGCCACTGTGGTCAATACCAGTGTGTGCAGGGCGCAGGCTGGCCACCACTTACTGAGGCTGACCGTGCTGGGTGCTCTCTGCTATGCCAGTAAGTCCCCCCAGCACCCCCAGTCTGCAGATAAATAAACGGAAGCACATAGAGGCTGGGTAGCTTGCCCAAGCTCACCCAGGCTGGCGCTCCATCTCAGCGCCACCGTTCTTTGCGGTGGCCCCATGGTGGCCCTCCACGCTGGTCACCACCTTGCCTGCCCGGAGCTGACCCCACAGACTGGGGCTCAATACCACCACTGCGTTTGGAGCCCATGGGAGCCTAAGCTCTGGCCCACCTGCCCACACACACAGCGGGGCCTGGGACTGGGGCAGACTTACTCTCAGCCCCTGGCCCTGCCATGGCTCTGGACTCGCTGCTCGCTTTCTTCATCTGTAACTCAGGCGGGTCACCCCGCCCAGGCTGTCGAGGGGCTGACCCAGGGGGAGGGTGGAGTAGACCTCTGGTCACATTGCCCCCTTTCCCCCTCAGGGAGGCCCAGGGTGGGCAGAGGCTGGTGCTCGTGACGCTGCACGAAGAGGAGTTCAAGTTCAGGTCCCCCAGCAGCGTGGCCATCGCTGAGCTGGTGGCCATGTTTCTGGAAGGCTTGAAGGAGAGGTCCGTGTTCGCCATGGCCCTGCAGGACAGGAAGGCCACAGGTACCCAGCCAGGTGGGGAGGGGACCCGGTGAAGGTGGGTGGCTTGCTCGTGCCAGGTCCCGGTGATGACGTGGCAGGCGGGGCACAAGGACTCAAGCAGAGAGAGGGAGAGAGGCCACCAAGCCCTCGGGGGGCAGCGGTAGGCAAGGCCTTCCCATGTGCAAGATGAGGAGACTCCAGGAGGGGGTCTCAAACCCTCCAAAGTGAAGTGCGCTGAAGACTGTCCTCGTGCTGGAAGCGTGGGGAGGGCCAGCGCCCTCACCTGCAGAGAACAGCTGGGCCACCCGCCCGTGCCTTGCATACCATCCCCACAGCTGCCCTGTTGTCCCATTTTACAGGCAAGGACTGGAGGCTCAGAGAAGGGACACAACTTGTCCAGGGCCACACAGCTCAGGAGGGGGGTTGGGGGCGGGGTGAGCCCGGGCAGTGGAGTCCTCGGCCACGGCTTCCCTGAGCACGGCTGGAAATCAGGCTTCAGGAGGGAGGTAGCAGGGGAGGGCTGTGCACAGGGTCTTAAGTGCAGTAAGAAACGTCAGCAGAAGCTTTGCCCCTGGGGCCCATTCCATCCTCACAACAGCCCCAGGAGGGAGGGATGACTTTCTTCATTTTACAGTTGAGGAAACAGGCTCAGAGAGGTCACCCAGCTCCCGGGCAGGCTTGGTGACTGCCAGCTGGTATTCTGTTCCCTTGGTCCACCTGCCTCCCGGCTTGCGAGCCATCTCCTTGTCAGGCGTCTGAGCAGGTCTCCCCAGTTCCTGCCACCCCAGGCTCTGTGCCTGTCCAGGCCCCCTGAAGGCCAGAGCTCTGGGAATCCCACCACCAGCTCACTGTCAGGGTGGCCTTGGGCCCACTGCTCTGCATCTCCGTTTCCCCACCGGTCAAAGG
Organism: Lagenorhynchus albirostris; assembly: GCF_949774975.1. NCBI lineage: Eukaryota > Metazoa > Chordata > Mammalia > Artiodactyla > Delphinidae > Lagenorhynchus > Lagenorhynchus albirostris. The sequence continues at coordinate 114,948,464 of NC_083100.1, forward strand.
AGATGGCCCACAGGGTTCCAGCCCAGCCTGTGGCCTCCGCTGAGCCCTTGGGAAACGGCATCTTCTCTGCCCCGTGTGTGTGTCCGTGTGACCTGGATTTGTAGAGGATGCCACCCTCCTGCCCTTCAAGAAGGGGGACTTGCTGATCCTGACAGAGAAGCAGGGGCTGCTGACCTCTGAGAACTGGACCCTGGCCCAGAATGACAGGACCAAGAAGACAGGGCTGGTGCCCACGGCCTGCGTCTACACCATCCCAACGGTCACCAAGCCCTCGGCAGAGCTGCTGGTAACTCATGCTCCCCTGCCCTCAGCTGGGTACCCGTGGGCACCTGGGGAAGTGGCCGAGATGCCCGGCCTGAGGTCCTAGCTCAGGGGCCTGGGACCCACCTCACGGATCCTGGGCAATCACGTCAGCTCTGCCGGCCCCATCGTCCCTCTGGGGTGACGGAGAGGCAGGAAGTGCTTGCGCAGTGAGTGCCTGGTGCAGCGCTCAGCATTTAGTAGGTGCTCAATCAGTGGGCATTCCTTCCACCCCTCCCACCAGGGACTGTCCTGGGGATGCATCCGTCCTTGTCTCAGCCACATTTAAACCCTGACCCGGGGGGCCACCCCACCCCAGTGCCCAAGACCAGCCCCCCAGGGGGACAGGACAGACAGGCCTTCCAGCGTGCATGTATTGAGCGCCAACTGCGTGCCCCGCGCCTGCAGTACTGGATTGAACACAGTAGTGTCCCCGCCCTCAAGGAGCACTGGGACGAATGACGACTTGATGGCAAGCGAACGGAGTGCCACCAAGGAGGAGTACCTGTTGTTATGGGAGCAAATCCTAGGGCGGGGGCCTGCCCTGTCTGGGAAGCCATCCCTGAGGCACTGGCACTTGTGCTGAGGCCGGAAGCAGTGGGCCTGAGAGCCCACCTAAGGGAAGGGAAACAGGCTCAGAGACACTGAGTCACTGATCCTGGGTCACACAGCAGGTGACACAAGAAAGGTAGACCCAGGCCTATCCAGCCCCGTGGTCCGGCCCCTCCCGAGTCTCTGAGGCAACTAGGCTAGGAGGAGCTAGTGGGCAGGGGCTCCTGGACACCCACAGACCCGTGCCCTCACAGAGCTTGCTGGCCATGCCACCAGAGAAGCGGAAGCTGGCAGCCCAGGAGGGGCGGCCCGCAGAGCCAGCCCCCGAGGAGCAGCCTGAGGAGAAGCTGCACACTTTGGAGGAATTCTCCTATGAGTTTTTCAGGTGACTGCCCTGCCCACCCCCAGAACCCACCCCAAGCAGCCTCGCTCGCGCTCCCCGGGGGCTGGAGGCCATGAAAGCAGGTGCACTGCCCGCCTGGCCTCTCTGGGCAGGGAGGGGACCCTCTGACCCTCCCCCCACCACCCCGTTTCTGAGCTGAGAGCTGTGGGCACAGAGGGCATCCCCGTGGAGACCTGCACCGGAGCCCGGGGCTCTCTTGCCACTTTGTGCGTGGGGCTCATGGTGGGGAGGGGACAGAGAGGGGCACGGGCAGAGGAGGCGTGAGGAGGGCCCTCACCCCCGCCTCGATCCCTGACAGGGTCCCGGAGAAGGAGACGGTCAGCAGAGCCGTGCTGCCCCTGGCCCGGCCCCGGGGCCGCCTGTGGGCCCACTCAGCCGAGCCGCTGCGGCAGCCTCTGCTCCGGCGCGTCCACGCCGACGCGGAGCTGCGGGATGTCGCCTGTCGGATCTTCATTGATATCCTTTCCCGGCCAGCCTGCCCCAGCCCCGCAGCCCGCCCGCCAGGGGGCCGGATCTCCCAGGGCACAGCGCTGCCCCGGGGTCCGCGCGGGCCTGGGCTCGGGGGTCAGCGGTGACAGGCAGCCCCGCCGGCGCGTTCTCCTTGACGGCTGCACCCGTCCTCAGGTACATGGGCGACTACCCCTCTCGGAAGGCCTGGAGCTCCCTGGAGCTCACCGACCAGATCTTCTCGGCGGCCCTGCAGGAGGCGGCCCTGCAGGACGAGGTTTACTGCCAGATCCTGAAGCAGCTGACGCACAACACCAACAGGTCTGCGGGGACCAGGGAGGGGCAGAGGGCACTGCACGCGCAGGTTGCCATGCCCAGGGCCCCCTCAGGCCTCGCCCCAGCCCCCGAGGCTGTGTCCGCTGTTCAGAGGGGGAGGCGGCCCCTCATAAGGGCGACCCTCGCAGTAACGGTGGGAAGGTTGGGACCCGGTGTGTCCCTGACTTCCTGGGCTGGCCAGAGCCGGGGGTGGGGGTGGCGGGAGGCAGATCTGTCCTGGGCCCTGCCTCTCCCCCTCTCTCCTTTGTCTCCTGGGCAGGCCCTAGCCTCTCTAAACCTCAGCGCCCTCCTCCACAAAATGGGCACGATAGCATCCCCTCCCCTTCTCGTGGGCAGGGAAGCCGGTGGCACTGGCAGCAGGGCAGCGGCTGCCTTGCCCAGGGCCTCAGGCAGGCCTCAGCTCATAGCATAAATCCTACAAAGCCCCATCTCCCCGAGGTGCCTGGCTGGCCCGGGCTTCCGGGAGGGGGCCCCTCCTGGGCCGACCAGCACTTGCATCTGCAGGCACAGCGAGGAGCGGGGCTGGCAGCTGCTGTGGCTCTGCACCGGCCTCTTCCCGCCTGGCAAGGCGCTGCTGCCCCACGCCCAGAAATTCATAGACACGCGGAGAAGGAAGGTGCTGGCCCCCGACTGCAGCCGCCGCATCCAGAGGGTCCTGAGGTGAGCCTGACAGCTCCGAGGCCCCCGGGAATGTCGGCTTGGGGATGCCGGGCGAACCCGCAGGTCCTCCAGGAGCTCATGGTCCAGTGCGGACACCCGCCAGTGGAGCCAGACTCGGCTTCCTTTCTAGAAGCTGGTGTCAGTTTGTGGAGGCGGGACCAGGTCCCAGCAGCCGGGGAGGAAGATGGAGAGTGAGGCCCCAGAGGGTTGCAGGGCGGCCAGGCTGGTCAGTGGAGGTTTCTGGCCATGAGCTCCTCCTGCCCCTGTGGCTGCCTGTCCAGGGCAGAGAAGGAACTACCCTGAGGCCAGAGGATGACCTTGATGTCCCCAGCCACCTGTGTGTCCCCCTAGCCCAGCCCACAGTAGTTGAGCTCAGACCCATCCCTGCCAGCCCGTCCTGCAGTTCCTCCCTGGCTCTGCCTGCCCTCCAGCCCTGGCTTGGTCTCCTGTGTCTGTGCAAGAGGGTGGGGTGACCTGGTGAGCAGACGTGACAGTGAGTGGCAGCCTGGGTCGCAGTGGGGAAGGTGGGTGTCCCCATCCCCAACCCCCTGCCCAGCTGAGTGGGAATGAGAACACAACTCACCCTGCCTACTGGTGCCGGGCCCAGGACCCCTGGCCAGCCTGGGTCCCCTCCCCATGTGTGTCCTCAGAACCTCGGGGCACCTGGGAGTGAGGCCAGGCTGGCCACTGCTGCCTCCTCTAGGCCATGTGACCAGCACCGCAGGCAGGGCAGCCCCCCAGAACGGCGGTGGTCTCGGGGTTGGCTTTTGTTTTGTACCCGGCGCAGAGCTTAGCTTAGAGGCTGGGCCCAGGTGAGGGTGTCGGGTGGCATGTGCAGCGCGTGCACTGTCTGCTCCAGGACGGGGCCCCGGAAGCAGCCCCCGCACCAGGTAGAGGTGGAGGCCATGGAGCAGAACGTCTCCCGCATGTGCCATAAGATCTGCTTGCCCAACAACACGAGCGAGGTGAGGCCCTGCGCCCCCCGGGGACCCGCAGCTGGAGCAAGGTCCCTCCCCACGGGGGTCACCCGAGGAGAGCCGGGAGACACCGCCCGACACGGCTGTTTCCAATATAGAGTGGATGGTCTCCCCTTCAGCGCTGTCCTAGCCCTGCCCCGTCTCCCCCGAAACTACCGCTTCGCCCCACCCCAGTCCCCACGAGCATGAACTGAGTGCTGGGTGCCCTCAGGTGCTCCGGGCCACACAGGGGAGGGATGGGCCCCGGGGAGGCTGGAGTGCAGTCGGGAGTCTGGACGTCCCAAAGGTGTGGGGGGCATTCCAGGCTGGGCACAAGGGAGAAGAGGCCACAGGGCTGGGGGCCCCTCAGGCTTCCGACCCGGCCCCGGGACATGGTGAGCAAGGGCCGCCATGGGGTGCCTGCGGACAGAGCCCAGTCGGCCTCTGGGGACGGCGGAGGGGACAGGTGGGAGGCGGGAGACCCTCGGCCAAGGGGCAGCAGTGGAGCGAGGGGGCCCTCACAGCCCTCCCCAAGCGGACTGTGGCCTTGACAAAGTTCCCGCAGTCTGGCGGCAGGCTCTCAGAGCAAGTTCAAAAGGCTGGGACTCTTGGGACCCCAAGACAGCGTGCCCTGTGACCCAACAGCGCATACATCCGGCCAGGTTTCCAGAGGGGGAGTCTTGCCCTTCTCAGGACAGGGCAGGCGTGACCCCAGCCCCAGTCAGCAGGCTGTTGAGGGTCACCCCGGGCCGAGCCGCGTCCTGAGACGTTCCCCTGCCCCCTCTCTGCCCAGATGGTGCAGGTGGGCACCAACACCCGGGTGCGGGAGGTGTGCGACAGCATCGCCGCCCGGCTACAGCTCGCCTCCTGGGAGGGCTGCAGCCTCTTCATCAAGATCGCGGACAAGGTGCGCGGCCCAGCAGGCCAGGGGCCAGGAGGGAGGGAGGGAGGACGGGCGGGCGGAGGTCTCCCACGTGCGCTGGGCCAGGCCCCCCGCGGCACACAGGGTGAAGGGACGTAGGCAGGAGAGGTCGGAGCCGCAGTGCGGCACCTAGCCTCCCAGGCTAGAGATGGGTCCCTGGATGCCGCACACCTGCATGCCTCCCTGTGCCCTCCTCTCCACCCGCCCCAGGTCATCAGCCAGAAGGAGGGAGACTTCTTCTTTGACTCCTTGAGGCAGGTGGCCGACTGGGTGAAGAAGAACAAGCCCCAGAAGGAAGGTGAGGGGAGGGCTCTGTGGGGCAGGCTGGGGCCAGGAAGGAGGGGAGGGGCCGGGAAGTAGGGGTGGGGCGGGGAAGGAGGGGAGGGGCGGGGAAGGAGGGGAGCGTTGGGGCCGGCAAGGAGGGGAGGGGCCGGGAAGGAGGAGTGGGGCGGAGGAGGGGAGGGGCGGGGAAGGAGGTGTGGGGCAGGCAAGGAGGGGAAGGGCGGGGAAGGAGGGGAGGGGCCGGGAAGGAGTGGGGCGGAGGAAGGGAGGGGCGGGGAAGGAGGTGTGGGGCAGGCAGGGAGGGGAAGGGCGGGGAAGGAGGGGAGGGGCCGGCAAGGAGGGGTGGGGCCGGGAAGGAGGAGTAGGACGGGGAAGGAAGGGAGGGGCGGGGAAGGAGGGGAGGGGCGGGGAAGGAGGGGTGGGGCGGGGAAGGGGGGGTGGGGCCGGCAAGGAGGGGAGGGGCCGGGAAGGAGGGGTGGGGCCGGGAAGGAGGGGAGGGGCGGGGAAGGAAGGGAGGGGCGGGGAAGGAAGGGAGGGGCGGGGAAGGAAGGGAGGGGCGGGGAAGGAGGGGTGGGGCCGGCAGGGAGGGGAGGGGCCGGGAAGGAGGAGTGGGGCGGGGAAGGAAGGGAGGGGCGGGGAAGTAGGGGTGGGGCCGGGAACGAGGGGTGGGGCCGGGAAGGAGGGGTGGGGCCGGGAAGGGGAGGGGCCGGGAGGCCGGGAAGGAGAGGTGGGGCGGGGAAGGGGCGTTGCAGGGATGTGAGGCGGGGCAGGGCTTGTCTGCCTCCTGGGCCAGGGTCAGGCGGCTCCCCGGGCCACTCCTGCATGGCTATGCCCATTCATTTATTCATTTATTCTCATTCCCCTTCATGTTCCCTGGGTCATGGGTAGGCCAGGCCTGGGGCCAGGCGGTCAGGCCCTGCCCCTGGAGCTCTCCCAACTCTGGCAGGGGCCGGGCATGCGGCAGGCCTAGAACACATGGCGGGACTGTGGGGTGATGGAGGGTGCATGGGGGCAGAGAGGGCGGAACGGGGCCTGACCCCACGGGGAGATCCACGAATGCTGCTGGAAGAGGGGGCTTCCACACTCATCTTGAGGGATGAGGAAGAGCTGGGGCCCAGGGAGGAAGAGGCATGGAGGCTGTCCAGCTGGGGAGGCCGCAGTAGCAAACACAGCGGTGATGCGAGGGGCCAAGGGGCAGGGTGCGGGGGTGGGCGGGCAGCGCCCCGGGCCTGCTGGGCCAGGGACAGGCTTGGTGCTCACTGCCGCCTCTATCCAGGGGCCGCTGTGACGCTCTCCTACCAGGTGTACTTCATGCGGAAACTGTGGCTCAGCGTGGCCCCAGGGAGAGATGTGAAGGCAGACACCATACTCCATTACCATCAGGTACCCGGGCCGCCTCTCCTGGTGGGCGTTGGGGCCACCCTCGCTCCAGCCCACACCTGCCCTGAGAGTGGAGCTCAGCCGCCTCGCCCCTCGGCACCCAGCTCCCGCCCAGGGCCTCACTGTGGGCCCGCCGCGCCCCTGAGAGTTCTGGAACCAGGAGCAGAAGGACAGCGGCGTCTGGAGACAGCGGCCGCACCATCACCTGCAGCATGCCTGCCTGCCGGGGCGGGGAGGCGCGCAGAGGGTCCTGCAGCCCGTGGAGCACTGGCCCTTGCCCTGAAGGGGTAGAGCAGGCCTCGGCCTCCACGGCGAGACGGCAGGGAGCCCTGCCTCCACTCAGTGGCCTTCCCTCTGCTGGACACCTTACCCTGATGACCTTAGCTTTTTGCGGGCTCGGTTTCCTGGATGGGGGCGGGCTACCACATGAGCATGAAGCCGGGCGTGGCTGCAGCCTGAAGTCCAGCTTGTCCTTCACCCAGGAGCTGCCCAAGTACCTGCGTGGGTTCCACAAGTGCTCACAGGAGGATGCCATCCACCTGGCAGGCCTCATCTACAAGGCCCGGTTTGGCAATGACCGGTCCCAGTTAGCCAGCATGCCCAAGGTCCTGAGGGAACTCGTGCCTGAGAACCTCACACGTCTGATGTCCTCAGAGGAATGGAAGAAGGTCTTTGGCAGGGGCTGGGGAGGGGCCCCTCGGCTGCTGCCCCCACAGGGACCCCGCCCAGGTGCCACCGTGGGGGGTGGCCTGGGTCCACTGTAGCACCTTCCCCGCACTGTCCACGGCCTCAGGCAGCAGCTGCCGCTCTGGGCCAGGACCTCGGGGCCTTGTGTGGCAGCCCGGTCAGGCAGTGGCTTCCACTCAGGCCCTCACTGGCCCTTGCTTCCCCCAGCGCATCCTCCTGGCCTGTGACAAGCGCAGGGACATGACAGTGGAGGAGGCCAAGGTGGCCTTCCTGAAGTGGATCTGCCGGTGGCCCACCTTCGGGTCTGCCTTCTTCGAGGTGAAGGTAGGCCGCACCCCAAGCCCGGCCATCCTGGCCACGCAGGCCCCGCCCGGCTCTGGCCCCAGCAGCCTGAGCTTCTCCCCAAAACACGCCACGGGCAGGGCCAGCGGCCATGTCTGGGGGAGCAAGTGTGCACGTGTGTGCGTGCGTGCGTCTCGGGGAGGGGCCGCCTGGCCTCCCAGGCTGGGCTGTGATCACTGTGACCCCCCTCCCTCCCCAGCAAACCTCGGAGCCCTCGTACCCGGACATCATCCTCATCGCCATCAACCGGCACGGGGTTCTGCTTATCCACCCCAAGACCAAGGTAATGGCAGGACCCCGGGGACTGCGCCAGGGTCCTTGGGCCCCTGCGCAGCTGGGGCTGCCCTCCTGGGCTCCCACACATGGCCCCATGGGCTCTGGAGGACCCCGGGCAGCAGCTCAGACTCAGGGCCCCTGGGCCGTCTGGGCTTTGATTGGCTTCTACCCACTGCCCACTGTGCCCCCAGGACCTGCTCACCACCTACCCCTTCACCAAGATTGCCAGCTGGAGCAGCGGCAGTACTTACTTCCACATGGTGCTGGGGAGCCTGGGCCGGGGCAGCCGCCTGCTGTGTGAGACCTCTCTGGTGAGCCCGAGGCCCGGGGGCCTTCTCCCAGCCCAGACACGAGGGACCCAGAGGCTCCGGACACTGGGTTTCCCCGACCCTGACCCAACCCCCTGGCCACCAGGCGAGTTGCTCCCTGGGAGGATGTGGCCCCCATGCCTGGGGTGGGCAGGCCAGGCTGGGCCAGCAGAGGAAGGAGGTGCAGCTCAGGAAGGGCTGGCCGTGTCACCCAGGGGGGCAACAAGGCCTGGCAGGGGGGCTTGTGGTCCCAGGGAGGGAAGGGGACTCGGGGCCCAGCCGCAGGAGCCCTGTTTCTCTCTTCACGCCCTGCCCGGTGTGTCACTGAGGCAGAGGTCGGGCCCCGCAAGCTCTGGCCCAAGCCCCGCTTAGCTGTACCCCTCAGACTCCGACCCCACCCTTCCCCCCGTCCAGGGCTACAAGATGGACGACCTGCTGACCTCGTACGTGCAGCAGCTGCTGAGCACCGTGAACAAGCAGCGGGAGCCCCGGACCTCAGTCCCGGCCAGTCCCTAGCAGCGTGGCCTCGTGCCCATTCAGCCTCCCTCCGCAATCGGGGGGGCCTCGTGCCCATGCAGCCACCCTCTGCAATCGGGGGGGGCCTCGTGCCCATTCAGCCACCCTCCGCAATCGGGGGGTCCTGGCGGCACTTCCCGAGGACCCTTCTCTGGGCCCAAGGCCTGCTCTCTGGTGGCAGCCTTTCAAGTCACCCTCTCCCCAGAACCCCTAGCACCACCACCCTGCGGCACCCCAGGGCCCCCCCCACCGGGTGCTGACTCTGAGGGTCGAAGGGCAGGGCCGGGACTGGCAGGCCTCCAGGCCGACGGACGGATGGCGGGGAGGACTCCCCCCCAGGAATGTTCAATAAAAGTTCCGCAGAACAGTGGGGAGTGTGTCAGCGAGAGACGAGGGTCGGGTTGGGGCTCGGGTGGGCAGCAGGTCCAGCAAAGGCTTCCTTCCAGAGAAAGCAAAAAGCACTGCGGCCCGTCCAGGCCCAGCAGAGGACAGCTCCGTCCTCATGGTGTGACTTCCTTCGTGTCTCCCTCCTCCCTTTCCTTCCACCCCCACCCCTTCCCTTCCTCCGCCTCAGACTGCAGAGACGCTTGCTACAGGCCCCTCTGCACACCTTTCCTCCTTCCCCCGCCCGGCACCGGACACGGGCTGCCGCCAGGAGGGTCTGCTGGAGGTGGCTGCTGGCTTCGCTGCCCCGAGGGCGGAGCCGCACGCGGGGCCTCGGAGCCTGGGCTGGGCGCCCACGGCCCCCGCCAGCCCTGTCGGAACCTGTCCCCCGACTCCACCCACCGGGCCAGCCTTCAAGGACTGAGGGTCTCTGTCGGCAGCCTGGCCCTGGGATGCCTGTCCGGTCTGGCGTCTGTCTCCCTAACCCTGCGGCAGCATACCCACCGCAATGTCACAAACCACGCAAGCGCTGGGGTCGTGTAGAAAAGCCTTCATTCGTTGTGCAAGTGTGAGTCCCAACCCCAGGGTCCCACGCTGTCCTCCCCGGAGGGCAGGAATGAGCCGCCCACCAGAGCCCACCACCTCCTGGCCCCAGGCTGCACCGGGGAGTCAGTGGGTGCCCTGGCGGCGGGGTGAGCGGGGGCCCTCCCGCTGCTGCGTGGGCTGAAGAAGCAGGACTCGCTGGCCTGGCCTGGGCACGAGGCTCCTGCTTGGCTGAGCGCGTGCGTGGTCGGGGGACTGCAGGGTGGCTCCCCGGGGGCGCCCACCCACATGGCCCTCGGGTCCGGGCGGCCGCCTGGCCGTGGGCTGCACCTGTGCCACGGGGGGCGGAGGCTGGCCAAGCTGCCACAGAATGCGAGCCACGAGGCCTCCTGCGGGGATGGGACAGGTCAGGACAGGCCGGCCCAGGTGACCCTGGCCCTACTTGCTTCTGTCCCTGGAAGACCTCGGGCCGAAGCTGTGGACGAGGATGTGTCACAGGCTTGCCACGCCCAGGCCCCTGCCCCGTGGCCTCTGGCCTCGTGGAAGGAGGGAGGGGAGGGACGGGACGCCTTGGTGGGGGGATGCTGAGCGGAGAGACGGGCAGGGAGAAGCCGCAGGTTCGGGCAGCGGGGGCGGGCAGCGAAGCCGGGGGGAGCAGGAGGACGATGGCGGGCGGCGGGCGGGCCTCTCAGGCGGGCTGGAGGCCCGCGGACTTGGGCTGCGCCCTGCGGGCTGCCAGCTCCGACAGCTTCTTCAGCCGCTTCTTCAGCTCCAGCGGGAACTTCTCGTAGCACCTCTTACACACGGGCTTCATGTCGAACTCCACAAACTTGTTCCTGCAGAGGAGGGGCAGCGGCCAGGAGAGCCGGGGTCTCCTCGGACCCCCGGCCCAGAGCCCACCACCTCCCCTACCCCAGCCTGTCCCCCCGCCAGCCGGCCAGGTCCGGGGGGCACCTTCTGGCCGGACGCCATGGGAGATGAGGAGACGGGCCTCCAAGCCTCCCTTTCTGCCTAGAGACTTCTCTGGAATGCTGAAACTCCAGAACCTTCCCTCTTGTCCTCAGACGCCGGGCCGCACCTCACCTCACCTCACTGCTCCAGCTGTCCTTCCCCTCTCAGCCTCCTAGGTGAGGTCTGGCCCCTTTGGCTCTGAGCGTGTTTCCTGCTCCCTGAGCCGGAGTGTCCTTCCCTCCCCAGAGGCCGGCGCCCTTCCGAGTGCGGAGGCTACTGTGACTCTTCCTCCTACCATGCCCCGGGGGGGTCCCTGGACCTGCCTTCTCGGGGCTGGGGCTGCCCCTGCTCCCACTGCACCCCCAGGGCCTGATAACAGTGGTCGTTCAGGGAGGGTCGGACGAAGGGTAGAGCCCGTGGCAAGCCGACTCCAACGTGAGCCCCTGACAGGCTCCAGGGGGAGGGGGGGGACGCCCTGCAGGTCTCTGCCCTCCTCGGCCCCCGACCCCTGGGAGCCAGCACGACTTACTTCAGGGTGAGCCGGCTGTTGCAGGTAGAACAGGAGAAGCAGTGCACACACCAGGCCTTGTTGAGGGCCGACACCACTGTGAGGGGCAGATGGGGGCTTAGCGGCCGCCCCCCAGGCCAGCCAGAGGCCCAGCTGTGCACACGGAGGGCACGCAGCTGCAGGACCCACAGCCCAGAGAGCGCGGGGGGACGGGGCCTGGGGCAGGAAGGGGGCACAGGGACAGGGGCCTTACCATCGCCCTCGATCACGTGGCTGCAGGTGTAGCAGACGTCCCCAAAGAGCTGTGGACAGAGCGGGTGTTAAACATGCTGCAGGCGTTCGTGCCCCAAGCTCAGAGCCAGGAGTGTGGCCCCCCCGCCCCCCGAAGGGCGGCTCTCAGCAGCCACCTGGGCCTCCTGCCAGGGCACAGCCTCAGGCCCGAGGGCCCCTCAGAACTCCCCTCTGGGAAAGACAGCAGGTGGAGGCATTGCTCCCCCTAAGGCCCCTCTGCTCCCGCCCGTGTCCTGAGAAGCGTGGGCAAGGCAGTCACCCTGTCCTCTGTGCCAAAAAGGCCGGGCAGCTTCGCCAAGCCTGGCGGGGGGAGGGGATGGTAGTATATGTCACCCCAAGAGCCCAGGACTTAACACTGCCATCTCATTCAGTGCCCGGGGCAGGCCTGGGCCACAAGGCACGTTTCTCAAATGGGGACGCTGAGGCCCAGAGGGCTGCCCCGGTCCCGAGACCCTGAGCTCACAGGCCTGGCCTCAGCACCCACGGCGGGGCCCCGGGGGCCGCCCCGTGTCCTCTCCTGCCATGCACACAGCCGCCTTCCCAGCCCGCGCCCTGCCGGCTCCCCGCAGCTCCTGCCTCCCCTGTCCTGGGCCCTACCTGGTTGTAGTGGGTCTCACAGTAGGCCAGGCCCTTCTTCTCATAGTGCCGGTGCCCCAGGAACGGCTTCTCACACTTGGCACAGACAAAGTGCTGGGGTGGGGGGTGGGGGTGCAGGGGGGCAGCGTCAGGCCTGGAGCGACCTCCCAGCACACAGCCAGGAAGCGGAGGCTGGTGGGTGGGGGGCCTCTCTGGGCTGACACCTCCACGGACTGCTCCTGGTCAGCAGACCCCACTCCTTCCCTGATGCCCGGTGGCGCTGCATCCTCCCCGGGCCCACGGGGCACCCTCGGCCCCCGTGTTGGGGCCGGCGAGGTGCCCGGGCCGTGGCGGGTTGCACCGCCTGACTCTGGTGCACACCTCTACAGGCCCAGAGTCACCGGGCACACCTTCCGCCCGTGGAGGCCGTGGCGTGTGAGGATTCACCCTCCCCCGGGGGGCCGGGGGCTGTGCCAGGACCCTCGCCAAGAGGCCACCCAGGGCAGGGACTGTGGGACACAGAGCTGGCCCGGTCACAGGCTTGCACGCCTCCCTGCCAGGTGGTGTCCCTAAGGCCATCAGAGCCCCCGGTGCAGGGGTGAGTGTTCCCGGACAGCCAGTCGGACACACCTGAGCACCTCACCTGCAGGTGGGCCGGACACGCAGCCACTTCCGCCAACCGCAATCCCACAGGGCACCCCGGGCCAGTGTCCCCAAGGTGTTCTCATGACTTTGGAATCCTCTAGAAGGCCAGGATGGGGAGGGAGGGAGGGGGTGTGCCTGCCCAGCCATGGCCTGTGGGCTCAAGTCTGCTGGGTCCCGTGGACAGACCTGTCCCAGACCATGGGTGAGGAGGGATAGCACCTACGAGGAAGGTCCCCGCTGGGAGCCGGCCACATGGCCTGGGGGCTGGAGGGCGCGTGGAGGGGCTTCGGGGCCAGGCTGGCTGGGGACGGGAGCCGGGGCGCCCACCTGCTGTCCGGGCTGGCCTCGCTCACCTCCACGTGCCACTGCTTGCCCAGCGCGTTGACCACACGGCCCTCGATGGGCCGGCGGCAGGCCCCACAGATGGGGACGCCCATCTTGTCATGGCAGGGCAGGCAGTAGAGCTCGCCCTTCAGCTCGCGGGCCTCTGCAGTCAGCTCCTTCCTGGAAGACAGCGTGAAGCCCCCAGGTGACCACCCTGCCCTTCCGTGGCCTGTCGTGCTGGGAGGGTCACCCCAGCCCCTCCAGCGCCAGGGAAGCAGCTTCCTGAGACACACTGCCACCTCCACCCCCCACCAGCTCGGTCCCAGCAGAGCACCCGCCCGGGGCAGGCGTGGCTTTCATCTCTGCTCTCTTTGGAGACTTCCTGTGCCCCAGACGGGCCCCAGGGCACAGGATTCCCGCCCGGCCCTTGCAGAAGGCGGCCTGTGTCCGGCACAGATCTGTTCCCCGGGCCCCCGCCCTCCAGACCAGCACAAGGGCATGGCTCCGTGGCCTCTCCTTCCTCCCTCATCCGCTCCACCTCACGCTCACCCTCCGCACCTGGGATTCCCTCCTCTCGGCTTCACCGGCGGCGGGGGTGGGGGGCAGCCCTCCCTCACCCATGAGTCCTCCTGTCAGCCTCGCTTGAGAGGCGTTTCCTGCAGCAGTGCCCTCCCGGACCCATTCGACCTGCCCCTGCACCCCACTCTCTGGACGCCCCTCTCTGCCCCGCTGGTGTTCCCCTCCCGCCCCATCACTGCCCCCGGGCGGCCGGCCCACCTCCACCCGGCTCTCCCCCTTCCCGGCCAGCCGGGCCCGGCTGTGCACCTACCCGCAGTGGGTGCAGCTGAAGTGGTCTGGGTGGTAGGCGTCGTTCCTGAACATGAGGGGCTGCTCGTCGATGACCAGGTGGCAGCGCTGACAGACGTACTTGCCCAGGCCCTTGGCCTTCTCACGGTTGTGGCAGGGTCGGCACAGGTGCCTGTGAGAAGTGAGGTGGGGGTCAGGGGCAGAGCCACTCTTCCTGCCCCGGCAGCCTGGGCCACCTCCCTGGAGAAGACGCCCCCGGGCCCCCGCCCGCAGCTTGAACGAACGCCTGCCGGGAAGCCTCGGGGGGCTCAGCTCAGTGGTCCAGAAAAGCAAGCTAACAGTCCTGCGGCCGGGAAGGCCACGGGTGCACCCTCTAAAAGGAGCCTCTGCACGGGGCAGAGACCAGGAGGAAACACGGCAGCATGCCGTGTTTGGACAGTACGGCAAATGTGGTGTTTTTCTTCTTTACGCTTTTTCTGAGCCTAGGACATCGTGTGTGGACGAGAGCAGACACTTCATGGGCATTTGCTGAAAAATTCATTTTATTTTTCAAATGTCTTTTAACACACACGAGTGACCGTATAGTGACTTTCGTGCCCAGCCCAGGGGCCAAGGAGTGCCAGGCCCGTTGGGCCTGCACGCCTGCTTCCTCAGGGGTCGGCCCGACAAAGAGGAACCCGGACGTCTACAGGCTCTCTCTGTCTCCAAAGACAAGTGCAGCTGTGTCAGATGGAGGCCCCCAGACCCAGGAACTGTCATTACAGAGTCTTTTTTGTAAAGACCTCAGAGTAATTTCTGATGTTACTCCCTCCATTGGGCCACAGCTGCGGTCTCTACCGAGAGAGAGAAATCAACATGGTTTCTGTTTCCTTGGGAGAAATCAACATGGTTTCTGTTTCCTTGGGCCTCAAAGGCGGCAGGAATTTAGATTCAGGGTCCCCGGGCGAAGTTGCACAAAGGCCCCAGTGCACTGCTCCCATCCCCCACCTGCCACCCCGTCTGCAAGTGCTCTCAGCATCCGGGCCCTCCTTCCCTCCCTGTCCAGGTCCCCAACCCACTCTCACCAGCCTCCCGGCCACCTGATACCGGTGCGGGCCTCTTTTAGAGGCAGGTCAGGGAGTCCACTTAAGAGAGTAACTCTCAGACTCAGGAACCCCCAAGCAGGTGCGGTGGGCAGACCCTAGGTGCCAGGGCAGCCAACTCCATGGCCTTGACCGCAGTGCCTCCTACCGCGTTCGGGTCTGGACTGCCCTGTGCTTGCCCTGAGTGTGTCCTAGCTCCCCGGGGTGAAGGGCAAGGGGCCCGAGGGAGTGCCCAGCAGCCACCTGCTAAGCTGCTGACCAGCTCCCAGCCGTGCTCTTATGGACCCCGTGTGCCCCACACAGGGCAGCGGCTCAGGACAGGTCTTCTGATGCGTAAGCGGGTGAATGATTGTAAAAGACAAGAAGGGAAGGACGGCGGGCGTCATCTCCCACGACGACGTGGCCACCGAGACTGGAAGGTCGTCTCCTGGCCTGGGGCCCCCAGCTCACTCTACCGGCCCAGGGGCCACAGACGTGGCCTGCGGCTACAGTCCCCATCTCCCTTCCGTCCCCAGATCCCTGAAGCCCAGCGGGCTCTCCCCGCCCCACTCTCCCCCAGACACCCCGTGCCCCAGCCCCATCCCAGGCCTCCTGCCACGGCGGGGCCACTCCCACCCCTGCCGCCTGCTGCGTCTCTGCCACAGACAGGGCATTTATTCCCTACAACCCCACTCCAATCCTGGCGACTCGTCTTTAGCAGTAGGACAACATGCAACCCATACGGAACGGTTTTTGTTTCAAAGATATAGAAATTAGCGCAACTCCTCAAAATTCTGTCGCAACGGTCAGTGCCCTTAAAACCACTGCCATCAGTCACCCGACAGAAGCCAGCCAGACTCCCACATTTCAAGTCACCGTGAGCCAGTTCTCCCAGACAGCCACCCCGGGCCACAGCGGGGAGGGGGGCCGCACACCCCACCGGCTCCCAGGCATGACAGAACTGAGCAGTCCCGCTCTCTTGACGGAACCCCAGACGGGAACCGTCTTTTCAACACACCTGATCCCGGCGCCAGATCTAAAGGCAACCTGCAGAATTTTTTCCCAGGTAGAATGAAGATGGAACCTAAGAATTTTACCACTGAGCTGCAACAGAAGAGAACAAAACACACACGCATACAGCCTGAGTTTTAGAGTGACGCACGCTTGAGTCCAAATGTGGGCTCGGCCACCCCACTGGTTTGTTGTGGGCCAGTTACCTCCCCTCTCTGAGTCCCAGTTTCCCCGTCTGTAAAATGGGCAGTGATCCCAAGTGCACGGGTTTGTGTGAGAGAATTTCAGACAGTACTTGTGGCAGGTACTTCCCAGGGATGGCTGTGTACATCCTTCAACGTTGTAACTAAAAAGTTTTCCCAGACTCCCAGAAGGAGCTGTGGGGCAGGTGGGCGGCGGGCCGCAGCGACCCTCTTCCCAGGCTTCCCGTCCAGAGGAGGAGCCCACACAGGCGAGGGCCAGGCCTCCGGGTCCCCACAGGCACAGACAGCGCCCCATTATGAGGCAGCCTGCAGCTGCGCCCCGCTCGAGATAAAGGCCGCGATTTATTCCGCACACCCAAACGGGGCCCCATTATACGGGGCAGGACACAAGGACCCTAAGCAAGTGTCCTGAAAGAGTCCCCTCTCATTGGACCGAACAAGACTCCTTGGCCTCCCACCCTCCCCATTCACGAGACCCCCTCTGCCGATGGCCAGTGCGGGCTTGGGCGCCCAGGCCCGTTGCCATGGCGGCCAGCCCCTCCCTGGCCCCCTCCCCGCCTCCCAGGAAATGACTCTGATCTGAAATGTCCTGTTGTGTCTGTCGGTCCCAGCCAGGCCTCCCACCCGGCCGGCGCCCACTCTGCGGCTTCGAAGACGGTTGCACACTCGGCCTCTGTGCCGCTCGGTGGCCCAGCTGGGGGCGGGGGGTGGGGGGACGGCTGGGACACACTGGAATATTCACGGCCCAGCGGCAGCAGAGGCAGCCAGAGGAGTGGCCCACCACACAGGGGACCCCTCAGGAATGAAGCGGCCTTTCAGGGCCTGAGAGGCTGCAGCCTCGCCTCCCCTCCTTAAATAGCCAGCCGGCCTCCACCACAGCTGCGCGGAGCCCACCACCCACCCACAGGCTGCAGCCCACCTGCCGCCCCAGACCCGCCGACAGAGGTAAGGGCAGGGCCTGGCGGGGCGGGCGGGGAGCTCAGGCCCAGCAGAGGCGGAGGCAGAGCAGGGCAATGACGCGAGCCCAGCCCCAGCCCCGAGACGCCTCTCTATGGTCGGGCTCCGACCTACTTATCCAGGCCGCCCCGGTCTGAACGAGAGCAGCGCACAGGCAGTGTTCCTGTCTCCCTGTCGGGGCTTTTAAAGGAAGAGTGAGCGCCCGGCCTGCGGTCCCACGGCTGCAGTGACAGCCCCCGTGCCCCTCACCTCGAGCCAGGCGGCTCCGGGAGGGGCCAGAGGAGGAGTCGGGAGGGAGAGGTGCTGGCGGCCGATGCCCGGGAGACGGCCACCCCCCGCCACCAGGCCCGCCCACGTCCCCTCTGCGGAGGCCAAGCCCTGCGCCTGACCCACAGACGGCCGGGGCCCCAGGCCCGCCCAGGCCCGGGCCACACTGCACGCAGCGCAGCCGCCCTGCCTGAGCTGAGCGACACGCCGAGGGGCAGCGAGTGCGGGCGTTTCTGGGGACCCGCGGAGCCACTGCGGACCGCACGGCAGGACCAGCACCGAAACTCCTAACGTGGGGGAGGGGAGAGGAACCCCGGCAAAGCAGAAGCGAGCCTGAAAGAATTCTGAAACCAGGTCTGCGCCCCCGGAGAGAGCACGGCGCACGCAGCCTTCAGGGCTGGGAGGCGGAGGGCACGGGGCGGGAGCAGGAAGCCAGGCGCTGGCCCGCCCGCCAGGGGCCACCTGTGCAGGTACGCGGGGCCCACGCTCGGTTGGCTGCTCTGCCGTCACCATTGTGCTGCTTTTTGAACAAGGGGTGGGGCCAACTGTATCGACGGTCCTCGGGCCAGGCCCCCGTGGGAGCCGCTGAGCCAGGGAGGAAACTCCAGCACGAGCTCTAGCAGCCGGGAGCTGTCAGCCTCCACGAGAAAGGCAGGTGGAGGCGTTGGCTGTCCCCGCCGGGTCTTCCTGACCTGACTTCCTACTCCAAGGCCGTCGCCCGGCCAAGTGCCCCTGGGCACGTTAGCTGATGCTAAGCCTCCGTTTCCTCATCTGTAAAATGAGGCAACTGACGCCTGCCCCTCAGGACTGGTGTGCGGTGTCCGGGCAGGCCCGCCGCCTCATGCCGGCCAGAGGAGGTGGTCAGTACCTGGAAGTGGCCCTGACGGAGGGGCCGGGTGACGACTGCACCGCCGCAGGGCACAGCCCGAGGTCAGCCCAGAGCGGAGGGCACCCAGCTCAGCCCCTCCCCAGCCCCAGGTTTGCAACAGGACCCCTCCCTCACTTGGCCTCCAGACCACCCCCCTCAAGTCACACACACCTGGACCAACAGGCAATAACCCCTGTAGTAGAATTTCAGGCAGCCTGAACCACTCTGGAGCCAGGAGACATCATCTGGGCAGGGGAACTGCCCTGGACCCCTTCAATAATTAAAATGTGACACGATCGGGCAAGCGCCCGCCCTCGGCTTGAGGACGACGGGCCAGATGCTCTCTGCCACTCACCCGCGGCCATCTATGGTGGTTCACGAGGCACGAAGCTGCTGCCGGCCCGACAGCCCCTCGTCCCCGCCGTCTGGACCACCCTCCCTCCCTCTACTGTGGGAACCCGTGCCTGGGGACGGCACCCAGCCTCCTCCTCAGGGCTGACGCGCCCATGCCCACGGGGCACCTGTCAGCCCTGCCAGGGCATGAAAGGGGAGGGCTAAGAGCCAGGAGAAGCTTGCAGGCAACCTGCTCCGGGTCCTGTGGCTCGGCCGGGACGCGACGCCGCGCAGGCTGCCCCGCTTCCTGCTGCTTCCCGCCTCCCCTGCCCCCCTGCAGCCCAACCGCACAGGCAGGGAGTGGAGGTGTTGGGGGGCGGGGCTTCGGGGAGCCCCAGAAGCTGCGCTGCAGGCAGGGGCGCGCGAGGCTGAAACCGACCCCAGCTCGGGACTGTGGACTGTGTGGGGTGTGGACAGAGGGCGCTCTGGCCCGGCTGTCCTGCCTGCTCCTGCCCACACCCCCGGGTCCCAGGCCTGGCGAGGGAGGCAGGTGTTAGGGACCTTCCCTCTCCTTTGTGGATCTCCCGAGTCGACCAAAATCAAAATAGGAACCTGTGACTCTGTCTGCTGGGGCGGCAGCAAGGGTCACCCACTCAGACCTGGGGTCGGCAGACAGAAACGGCTTGTTAGCAAGGCCAGCAGGGCTCCGAGCTGCGCGGCCCCTCAGGTGTAGGTAAACCAGGTGGGCGAGGCCAGGCAGAGACAGGCCGCCTCCCTGGGCCCCGGGCCTCTCTGGGGCTGCAGATCTTGGCCAGAAAACCCTGGCAGGTCTCTCTACCTCTGGGAGAAATGGCTCTTCCTCTCCTGGGAAAGAATCCGCCTCTTGGAAGTTAAACTACCCTGGGTGGTCAAATACCCCCTGCAGGCCTGGGGCCCAAGGGCTTTCTAAACCACAGGTCTCCACTCGCTAAGATGCCTACCGTGGGGCCGGCGGGCTAAGTCCAGAAAGTTCAAGAGACCTTGGGACCCAGGCCCGGATGGCCTTCAGGTGCCGGCAGACAGAGCAGGCCTCTGCCCTCCCTGACACTCTGACACTGCATTCCCAGCCAGGCCCTCCTGTGGCGGGTGGCGGGTGCCGGGAGAACTGGGGAAGCCGGTGGGCAGGCGGGTCAGGGAGGGGTGCGCGGGGTTCTCCCGAGGCTGAAGAGAAGATGGCCGATCTCTACACACTGGGCCCTCAGGAATAGGTGACCCGCCCATCCACCCATGAGAAGTGGGGCTCAGGGGCCCCATGCACCCTGCCCCTAAGACAGCACACAGGGGAAAGGGACAGAAAGCATGGGGCTCCGCCCCCCGCCCTCGCACCCCCCAGAGCCTCAGACAGACGGGTCACCACGCTCTCCCTGTGGTGCTGACTCCATCCCCCAGGCCTGAGAGGTGGCCTTCCGGATCACCAGGGTCCAACCAGGGCCTTCACATGCCCTGTAGGGACGTGGCTGCACAGTGGGGAGCCGGCCCCAGCAGCAGCTTAGCACCCAGTCCCTGGTTTTGGTTTTGCTTCCTGCTGAAGTTCAGAGAGCCTGTGATGCCTGCCCACCCCCAGATGGACCCAGGAGGTGTCCTCAGGGGCCCCCGAGGCAATGCCGAGCGTGGAACAGGGTCGGGGTCGGCAGGCACCGCAGGCTTCCGAGGGCTCACGTCTGCAGAGGGTGACGCCCCGCCGGTCGCAGGCTCTCCGGGGCCTGTCTGCTTGTTCCCTCCAGGCTCAGCGCCGGGCTCTCCCTCCAGCCAAAGCATGAATGGCCTCGAGGTGGCTTCCCCAGGCCTGATGGCCAACTCCTCCCTGGCCCCCACGGAGCAATGTGGCCAAGAGACGCCACTGGAGAACGTCCTCTTTGCCTCCTTCTACCTCCTGGATTTCATCCTGGCTTTTGTTGGCAACTCCCTGGCCCTGTGGCTCTTCGTCCGGGACCACAAGTCCGGCACCCCTGCCAACGTGTTCCTGATGCACCTGGCCGTGGCCGACCTGTCCTGCGTGCTGGTCCTGCCCACCCGCCTCGTCTACCACTTCTCAGGGAGCCACTGGCCGTTTGGGGAGATCCCGTGCCGGCTCACCGGCTTCCTCTTCTACCTCAACATGTACGCCAGCATCTACTTCCTCACCTGCATCAGCGCTGACCGCTTCCTGGCCATCGTGCACCCCGTCAAGTCCCTCAAGCTCCGCAGGCCCCTCCACGCCCACCTGGCCTGCGCCTTCCTCTGGGTGATGGTGGCCGTGGCCATGGCCCCGCTGCTGGTGAGCCCACAGACGGTGCGGACCAACCGCACGGTGGTCTGCCTGCAGCTGTACAGGGAGAAGGCCTCCCAGCACGCCTTTGCGTCTCTGGCCGTGGCCTTCACCTTCCCGTTCGTCACCACGGTCACCTGCTACCTGCTCATCATCCGCAGCCTGCGGCAGGGCCCGCGCGTGGAGCGGCGCCTCAAGAACAAGGCGGTGCGCATGATCGCCGCCGTGCTGGCCATCTTCCTCGTCTGCTTCGTGCCCTACCACGTCCACCGCTCCGTCTACGTGCTGCGGTACCGCGGCCACCGCGCCTCGTGCGCCGCCCAGCGCGCGCTGGCGCTCGGCAACCGCATCACGTCCTGCCTCAGCAGCCTCAACGGCGCTCTCGACCCCATCATGTACTTCTTCGTGGCCGAGAAGTTCCGAGACGCCCTGTGCAGCCTGCTGTGTGGCAAGAGGCTCCCGGGGCCGCCCCCCAGCGCCGACGGGAAGACCAACGAGAGCTCGCTGAGCGCCAGGTCGGAGCTGTGAGCCGGGGGCCACCGCCCTGAGCACCGCCTCGTCCACAAGGACCGGCCCTCAGACTCACCACCAAGGAGGAGCCCGCCTCCGCCCCAGCGGCCCCGAGAAAACACACTGCAGGCTCAGCGGGCCGCCACCACCTGCTCCGAGGCCCGAACTCGTCACCCGGCGCTGAGTCCTGTCTTCTCTGCCACGCAAATCCCTGAACGGGGAGCACACCCCCCTGCGGAGACTGGCCCTGCTCACTCACAGCTACAAGACACTCAGCAACGTCACCCCCTGCTGAGGGGGCAAGGAGGCCAGAAACATTCCCTGAACAATGAGCGTCTTTCTCTCCCAAGGGCCGCCTGCGAGGTTCCCAGCCTC
The DNA here is from genome assembly GCF_949774975.1 of Lagenorhynchus albirostris. Classification (NCBI taxonomy): domain Eukaryota; kingdom Metazoa; phylum Chordata; class Mammalia; order Artiodactyla; family Delphinidae; genus Lagenorhynchus; species Lagenorhynchus albirostris. Next base: position 114,969,732 of record NC_083100.1, read on the forward strand.
CTTCCCCCGACAGAAACGCGCTGCGGTGAAGCTTTGCAGAGAGGATGCCGGAGACAGCTGCAAACGGCCCACGGGAAGAGGGGGCACTGGAAGCTGGGCGGGGGCAGGGGGGGGAGTCTAAAGGTTTTCTCTCAAGTGCAAGGTGCTTTGAGGTCCCTTTGTGGCACCTTTGCCAAAGGACTCTGCATTTAGGGGACACAAGCTATAAATTAGAACCCAGCACTGTAAGCACATTTCAGGGTGGTCACCAGGTGACAGCCAGCAACACGGGCGGGGCCCGTGAGGCACATCAGCTCTCCATCCCTCCCGCCAGAAACCCACACACAGACCTGCAGGCGCCCGACAACCCCCAGGGCTTCTCAGCAGCTGCCCGGTCCCTCCCAGGTCCCCGTGGAACACACACTATGGGTGAACGGCCACAGGGAGCTGAGCCTTGTCGCCGCCAGGGGGCGGGGAGGGCAAGGCCCAACCTGCGAACCCGGCTCCCACCAACCCAGACCCAGCAGGGGCAGAGCCCCACTCCTTCCCAAGAGGCTTCCACCAGTCCCGGCGGGCCAAGCTTTGAGCCGTTTTGCTTATAGGGTGGCCTGATCGCCCTCACCGGTCCTTTCTTGTACTTGATTATACTGACCATAAACATAACTGTACTTGAATAACTGAAGGTTATTCTGTTTGGTTAACACAACTCCCTCCCCAGAACTTTTCTTCCCTCTGACCCAAGAATGGCAAAGCGGAGGCAAAGGCAGCAGTGTGGACTGTGGTTCTGGTGGCCCTACGGTGGGCCTGCCCCGCGCAGACTCTGAAGTTCTGCCCCGTGGGCTTCAGAGCGCCGACCTGGGCTGGAGGGTGTGCGTAGGGCCCCCGCACTCCTTTCATCACAGTGATACTTTACTTTCCTATCACGTCCAGCCTCTTCCGGATTTTTCCAGCAGAGCACCGGAGTAGGGGTCCCAGCGTGAGCTGCGGCTCAGGCCCACACCCGGCAGGTGACCCCACGGACCAGCATGGGACCCCCCCCGCCCCGCTGCACTGTCTACCCCCCGATGGTCTCTCAGATCCGCACCCAACACCCAGGCTGCTACTGAGTGCTCTGCAGACACCAAGACGGACAACACGCGTCTCTGGTGGCGCAGGCAGATGGGCGAGACCACGACGGCAGCGTCAGGAAGGGGTGCTCGACAGGCACCAGAGAATGTGACAAGTGCCCAGACGGGAGGGCATGGGAGATGGACAGCTAGGGCGCTGCGAACGAGGCAGGCCTGCTCTTCCCTGAGGCCTGGCTGTCGGCAGAGGGGAAACTCGGAGTCGGTTGGTTGGTTGGGCTCCGTGGCATTTGGGGTGCCCTCTGGGCACCAAGTGGAGCTGGCATGTGGGCAGTGGGGTACTCTGGGAGAGGTCTGGGGTGGAGGCGGACATCTGGCCTGCCCAGCACACACTCACCATGTGAGGCCCCGGGACTTTGGGCCCGGTGCAGAACCCCAGAGGAGCCCAACGTGGAGAGACGGGTGGAGGAAAGTGAGCCAGGAGAGGAGAGGGGCAGCGCAGCCATGAAGTAGGGGGAAACTCCCAGAACACGGGGGCCTGGGTGCCCAGAGAGGAGCGGGGGCTGCCGTGAAGGCCGCGGAGACACCGACCAGCCTGGGCGATGGGGAGCAGACGGGAGGACGCGGCTGGTGGGCTGGGGAGGGCTGCAGGCAATTGCTGTGGAAAGAAGGCTCAGAAGGTGCTTTGAACCCTGGGGGCCACCAAGCCTGAGCCCTTAGAAAGGGAGAGAGAGCGGACCAGAGCCATGAGCCCCTGCTGGAGAGGGTGTGTGGGGTGAGCAGGGCTTTGGGGTGCAGGGACACAGCCCCCACTCTGACAAGGCAGGGGGGGCAGCACAGATGCCGGGCGGCAGGGGTGCCCATCCGTCGGGGAGGGGGAGGGAAGGTCCTGGCTGTGGGTGTGATGGTGCAGGGACAGTGGGGGGTCGGGTAGGAGGCGGGGAGAAAAGAGCAAGTCTTCGTGGAAGGTGACAGCTTAGCCTGCTGAGGAAACCTGGGCCCCAGCTGAGTGCTGTCCCTCCAGCAGTGCTCATGGGGCGTGAGGACGGCGGTGGACGGCCGGGGCCAGCACTGGGGGTGGCCGGGCAGGCAGGAACTTGACTCAAAGCTCCTCATCCTTCCGCTGCACCAACTTGGGCCGCTTGGGCACCCGCTTGGGCCGCCTTCCTCCTTGCTGTATGCTGTCAGCCTGCTCCCAGGAACAGCCTCGAGCCTGGGGTGGCCCCCGACTCACCATCCCTCACTCTCTCCAGGCTCCGTCCTCACCCGTACACTGGACAGGGCTCTCCCGTCCACCTCGCAGGGACAGGGCCGCACGGCAGCCCCATCCGCAGCCTGCAGCGCCTGGACCGGGCCTGGACCCGTGATGAGGGGCCCATCTCACCTGCCGGCGTTCTTCACAAAGCCCAGGTCGGCCAGCTCCACGTCGCACAGCTCGCAGCGGAAGCACCCGGGGTGCCAGTTGTTGTTCATGGCCTTGATGACGCGGCCGATGATGAACTCGCCTGGAGGAGAGAGGTTCCTGCTCGCCTCGTGCCCTGCCCCTCCGCGGGCCCCTCCCAGAGCCGGGAGGGTGGCGCCCGCGGGAGCCCAGGGCCGATGCTCTGAGGGGCAGAGCTCTCTGCCCACCCGCCTCCCAGGCAGCCTCCCAGGCAGCGCCGAGGCCTGTGCGGCCCTTACCGCAGGTCCTGCAGCACGGAGCGAACAGCATCTGGAAGTCGTGTTCGCAGTACTTCCGCCCTTCGAGCTGCAAACGGGGCCAGCAGACAGAGGACAAGGAAGGCACTGTCATCCCCCGAGCTGCGCTGGCCCGTCTGCTGGGTGAGGACCTGCCCTCGGGGACGCTGGACAAACACCCCACTTTGTGCACCTGCTACCACCACAGGAAGCTGGGGGGGGGGCGGTGCGGGGAGGAATTCCAGACAGTGAGCTGCCGTGCAAGGCCTGGAGATGGAATGGGACTGGCCTGTTCGACTTGGGGAGAATGCAAAGCGCGGGGCCTCGAAGAAGCCGGCAACTCAGCAAGGCCAGCCCCGCAAAGGGCCACGGCTGCTTGCAGAAGATCTCGGCCCTGCTGGTCTCAGGAACGAGCTGAGGGCTGGGGGCGGAACGTCAGGCTAGGGAGGGCGGGGATCAAGTTTGAGTTCTGTGTGAGAAGTCCATTGAGGCCCTCAATGAAGGGCCATTGAGCTGGCCCTTGGCCCTGTTTCCTGTGTGAGAAGTCCATTCCCCCAGCGGCCACAAAGGACCCAGGGAAGGGACACAGAAGGAGGGACACAGGAAGGGGGGCAAGGGAGTCCTGCAGCCGCTGTCCCCATCTGTCTGGGCAAGGAGGGCCCTCACACTGGCCCCAAGTGTGGCCCCAAGAAAGCCCCTGCTTTCTTCTCCCTTGATAATTGTATTTGGTTTTCCCCTGTTCTCTAAAATGAGTGTCTTATTAAGCTGCACCTGGCTAGAGCCCTAGCCAGTGACCTTCAGAGGCGGCAGGAATTTAAACTGTCGCAGGCACATCCACAGCGCCCTGCCCACATCCCCCCTCCCCCCACCCCCGCCTCCATCATCGGCCAGCATTTCCCAGGAGGCACCACAGGCAACAGCAACTCCTACTCTGCCAGGCAGATCACACACCCCACAGCCATCTACCAGCCCGTCCCATCAGCTTGGAAATCTATCCAGCCTCTGAGCACTGCCCTGGTGTGCTGGTAAACATTTCACAACTGGCTCTGAGCCTGCCTTGTAGCGTTTGCCGATTTCTATGGTATAAATAGTCCCACCCGTGGTCAATTTCAAGCTACCAACAGACCTCCACATGGAGCTGAGAAGAGACGTCAGTAGCCACCACGGTACGGTGTTTCCAGCACACAGGCATAATAACAAATCATAACCTCAAAGGCATAGCTGATCGTGAAATGTAATAAAGCAATTAGGAAGCGGTGAGTTTTGAGTATCTGTTACCTTTGTCGTTTTTTTTAATTAATTTTTATTGGAGTATAGTTGCTTTACCATGTTGTGTTTCTACTGTACAGCAAAACGAATGTTACCTTTGTTTTTAATACAGTTTTATCTCATTGTATGTCTATATCATTTAACTTTTAGTAATGGCTGTGTTTAACAACTGGCTTGCAAGGCTGCTGAAAATTTAACGATCTGCTCTTGTGACCCAGTGCAGCCCAGTGTAGGCCCCTTCGCTTCCATCTGGATTACCGAAATAATCAGCTTCTGGTCCCACCTGTTCTCCTAGCTTGTGTCCCCGCCGCACACAGTCTCTCCTCAGCATAGCAACCAGAGGTCCTTCTCTAAGGTCAGACAGACGATGTGACCCCTCCCCTTCCAGACCCTGCAGTGGCTGCTGCCCCTCCCAGGAGGAAAGCCTGAGCTCCCACGAAGGCCCACGGGGCCAAGCAAATCTGCCTCCCCACTCTCGTCTTCTTCTGTTCCCTCTCCTTTGCTCTGCTTCCATCACACCGGCCCCCCACTGCTCCTCAAATACCTGCGTGCTCCAACCTCAGGGCCTGTTTGCCCTTGCTGTGCCCTCTGCCGAAAACTCTTCCTGCAGGTACGCGCTGCTCTCTCACCTCCTTCAGGTCTGCTCAGACATTCCCTTCCCTGATCACCACCCCCCCCACCCCGAGATGCCTTACAACCAGAGCACTTAGCGCCATCTGGTACACGTGGGTTACGTTTACTGCATGACCCCAGGGAGGGTTAAGTGCCACCACGGCAGGGCGTTTGCACCCCAGGGCCCCCCAGCATCTGCCCAGAGGTGACAGGATGAACGGCGACTCTCCTTCAGCACCCATGGCCACCAGGAGAACACCGTTCACATCTCACAGGTAAGGGATGGGGCCCGAGGTGGCCAGCAAGGTCCTCAAGGAGCACCGCTCGGCTTGAGGGCTGGCATGTCTGCCTCATTCTTCACAAGAGGACCACGGCCAGGCGTGGCCCACAGGCTGCCCGAGGGCAGAGCCTGAGCGGGGTCCGCGGAGCACGCTCACCTCGTAGAAGAGCCCGTCGGGGAAGGGCCGGAAGCACTGCGCGCACACGAAGCAGTGCTCGTGGTACAGCTCGCCGTTGCTGTTGACAATCCTCTCGGCGGGGGCGAAGCGGGCCTGGCAGCGCTGGCAAACGGCATTGGCCAAGGCATTGGACATGTTACTGGAGGGAAGAAGGAACGGGCAGGTCAGGGCCGCACTCGATGGACACGCTTTCTGGGGTGAAGACAGCGCTGTGCTCACCCCGGGTCGGCCTTGGCCCCGCAGGGACTGAGCCACGCAGGCGGGGCCACGCTGCCCGGCACCGGCTTGGGCCACCCATCCTGCAGCCACCTTGTGCCTCGGGCATGCTGGGTGCCAGCGCCTGCCAGGCCACGGTGGCCTTCCCAGGTGACAGCCCTGCGCGGCCAGCGCAGCGCCTCCATCTCCCAGATGGACGAGCGGAGGCCTGGAGAGAGTGACCCGCCCACCACCAGGGCCACAGTGGGCGGGGCAAAGCCTACATCAGAACCGGTCCCCCGCCTGACTCTGGGGCCCCGACCTTCCCCCACACCCTGCAGCCCCCGGTGCCCTACGTAGGGGCTCAGGCGCAGGCCCGGCCGTCGCCAGGCTCACGCCGGCCAGAGCATTCACGGCTCAAGTCCGTTGCTCTCACTCACAGGGTGGCCGGGGCTGGCCCTCGCTCTCCAGGCCCAGACACCCAGCCGTGGAAGGACCCTAATCACGGCCGTGGCCACGGGTCACAGGCTGTTAGATGACGGACACACAAGCTTTCAGCGGGGTGCCCGGCCCACTGTAAGCCCGCAGCGGATGGCGCTGTGCGTGTCAGTGTTACTGACCGGGCCCCCAGGCTGCTCAGTCATGGCGCTGGGCCGTCTCTCAAGGTGTCAGGGACACTCGGCAGACACAGGGGAGTGGCTCGGGGTTTACACACTTATTTAATCCCCGAGGCCACCCTGCTTTCCTAAGGCTCAGAGGGGTTAAGTAACTTGCCCAAAGTCACAGAGCAGATGACAGCGTCCAGATTTGAACACAGATTGGTCCGACTTCAATGGCTCTCTCCCCTGCACCACGACTTAGTTTTAAATCACCTGCACCCCCAAAACATATAACCACCCTACCATGGGGAAGGTGAGATTGTGAATATTGGGGATGGGAGCAGAGTGGGGAGCGGACCTCCTCATCCACAGAAGGGCAACTGCTGTCCCCGGGGAAGCGGCAGACATCCTGCCGGGAGGCGTGGAATCCGAGCTAAACTACAGGGGAAATGGCCACACAGACAGATGTGTGCTGGCTCCAGGCTGGGGCCCCAAGGCTCAGGCCGGAGGAGCCTGGCTGTCAGCCCCGACAGTCTCTACAAACGCCCAGCACCCTGATGCCTGTGCCTTTGGCTACAAGGGCGGCAAAGAGATTTTGTCTCGTGTCAACTGGGTGGGCACAGAAGGTCAGGCTCAGTGAGGAGAGATGTAACCAGTTGGCAACGTCGCGTAGACGCGTGCGGTGGCACGCGGCACGTCTCCTGAGAACATCTCTTCAGCCTGTTCCGCCTCCCGGGATGCAGAAGCCCATCCCTCCCTCACGGCCACAGCACAGGGAGGAGAATTCTCAAGCGAGCAATGCTCGTGCTGGGGTCCCTAGGTGCGATGAGCCCAGGAGGTGGGAGAGGGCTCTGCCTGTCAGGGGTCTAGGTGTGGACAGTGGGTCTAGCGGAGGGCCGCTGCCACGTGGACACGGTCTGGAAGCCGGGCTGGGGCACTCTGCTCTGTTGGAGGAGCCCTCGCGGCAAGGGCAGGGCCGGTAGGCTCCTTGGCAAGCCTTGCCAGGCAAGTGCACCTCTGCATGCCTCTGCCTGCCCCCGGGTTACTCGGGGGACCAAAGCCGTCTCCTGCACCCATATTTAAGCCAAAGGGGCAAGGAGGCTATGGACAGTGCTAAGGACATAGGGGCAAGGAGGCTAAGGACAGTGGCAACCCAAAGGGGCAAGGAGGCTAAGGACAGTGGCAGGAGGGATGGGCAGAGCCCAAGATGACAGGAAGGCTCTGTGCACAGTGGCCACCACCCTCCTTCCCAGCTCCCTGCGGATCGCCACAAGGCGATCGGTACCAGTCGCCATGGGCTGGGCTGGACTCTGTCAGCACAGGCATGGTTTCCTGTCCCAAGAACACTGTGAACCTGGAGGCCTTGTTCTCCCCAAACACACATACCCAAGGTGGCTGGGAGGAAGTTCCAGTGCCTGGCCACGAACAAGACCTTGGCAGGTCTTGGAGTAGTCAGAAGTCAACAGGAAATCCTGTGACTCTTGAGCCTGGAATTCCCCACTGAAAGGACCCAGAAAATGAAGCCAAAACAAGAATTCAAGCGCAGCCCCAGGCTTCCAGACTGTTCCAGACCTCTGGACCCTAACCAAGCGAGCGCACAGCAGGCCCATCTTCGGTTTGCCTCTCCAGAACTCCGGCCTCCCCGCAAGGCAGACATTCGGGGACTGCGTCTCCACGCTGTCACCACAGCAGCCGGCCCCCAGAAGAGCAGCCGGCCCTTCACTGGTCTGGGCCTAGTTCCCTGGCTGGGTCCCTGGGAGTCTCAGGTCAAGGATTCTGCCGTCTGTCCCCGACACACCTCGCGATAAGCCCCGGCACAGACAGGTGGGGTGCGGGGGTGACCACCTCCCCCCTGCCCCACCAGCTGCCCCAGCCCAGGTCTCGGCCAGGTGCACCCCCGGCGTCACTTCTGTGGCTGCGTCCCCACGGCCCCTGCTCCGGACCGCAGAGAACACCCCAGCTCACTGGCCGAAGGCAGACGGATGGGCCGACGTGCTCATGTGCCGGACAGCCGGGCCACAGGCCCGTCAGAGAAAATGCCAGCTGTCCCCTGCAGGAGGAGGCCGCTCTGGGCTCCACCCTGCGAGGTTAAACCCTGACAGCCCTAGCCCCCAGCTGTGCATCTGGAAGAAGGCGCCAGCTCCTCGGGGCCTCATTTCCTCATCTGCAAAGAGGTCCCCAGAGGAGCAGGACCAGCCCCGCAGAGCTGAAGCGAAGAACTCGCTGCCTGCAGCGTAGATACAGCGCGTGGAGCACAGGGCCGGGCAGGCCAAGCGCTGGATACAGAGTGGTTGCTGCCGGCAGCTCAGGGACCCCACCACCACCCCCCCACCCCCCACCCCCGCTGCCCCGGCCCAGCAGCGCTCCCTGCAAGGACAAAGGAGGGAGACGCGCATGCTACATCCTCCTTTGCACATTCCGCCCGAGAGCCTGCCCGGTTACCTGCAGGGAGACACCGCCGCCCCGCCCCGGCTGGACAGCACACAAACACTGCCGAGGGCACGGCCACCACCTAGAGGCCAAACCCCAGAGCTGGAGGGCGGGGGGGGGGGGGGGGGGGCACACCTGTGCTCCCGAGCAGGGGCCATGGGGATGCCGTCACAGAAGTGCCCGCTCCCTGAGACGGGCTGGGGCAGCCGGTGGGGCAGGAGGGAGGTGGTCACCCCCACCTACCCTGTACCCTTCTCCAACCCTCCGTGGCACCCCAAAGGCTCTCAGTCTTGACAGCCAACGCAAGCCTATTTGTTGCAAGACGTCACTGAGCTCTAGCCTGGGGTGGGCTGGAGGGAGTCCTCTCCGAGCCAGGTCCTCGGGAGGGGAGGTTGCTGGTTCCAGATAAGGAAACTGACGTGCAGAGAGGGTCAGAAGCCTGCTGAGGTCACACGGGGTTGGACCCGTGCTCTCTCGTTCCCTCAGCCCCTGGTGGCATCACACAGGCATGACCGTTCACGACTGCTTTTTCAACAGCCCCAGACCATCCCCCACTCCAGTCTCCCACCCACCAGAGCCTAGAAAGCCAGCGTGAGGGCCCAGGAACAGGCAGGGGCTGGCCACAGGGGGACTTTGCGCACTCGAGGGTGAGTCCGTGTCGCTGAGGCCAGGTGATCCCGCAGTCAGTCACAAGCCAGAAGCTCAAAGAAATACCAAGCTGAGGTTAGCACATGAACGTATGTGCGTGCGCGTGTACACGGGACTTTCCTGAGGCCTGATCTTCGCTATCAGCCCTGCCTTCCTTTCATCCGGCTCGAGTTCTTGTGCTGCATCCATACAGTGCCACCAGCCTCCAGCTTGGCCTCTGGCCCATCAGGGCCCTGGTCGCCCACTCCCGGCTCACTCCACAGACGTCCACGGTCATCCAGAGGCCAACCGGTGAGGGTTCCCGTTCACTCAGGTAAGTCACTTGGCCTCCCGCGCTCCGGATTCCCCACCGGAGCAGTGGGCTTGTCCAGTGCCCATCCCGGTGTGGCCCCTGGTGAGGGGCCTGAGACACGGATGCAGGTGCAAGCCCGGCTACAACAGGTATCCCGCGGGTGGCCCTCTGCAGCCTCTGCTCCCTGCCCCCCACCTGACGGCCTCCCAGACACCTTTGAGGGCTCAACCCTCAGCCCGGCTCCGGAAGGCTGCCCTGGCCATGCGCGCACCGTGAGCACACAGTGGGGCGCACGTTTACCGCGGAGCATCAGCCTCTGGGTTCGCTCTCCTCCCGCAGCCTCCAGGCTGCCCACCTCGGTGACTGCTGCTCTGTCTCCTCCCTGAATCCCCACCCCCTCCTCGCAAACCCCAGGTCCTTCCCGCAGCTCCTCCCCCACGCCTCCGGGGGTCCCACCTGCTATTTTGATGCCGAAGACCCCAAGCCCATGGCCCTCACCGCTCTCACTCCCTGCAACTTCAACATGTCCAGGGGCCCCTCCCCCAGCCCCACCCTCACTCCAGGGGCTCCACTATCTAAGTGCCCCCTCAGGCCCTCCCCACCCCAGGCTAACTCATCCTCGAGATGCCCTGAGGTCCATCCCGTACCCACAGGTTCCCCCTCCCAGTCCCAAAGGAAGCTCTCCTCATTGCCTACACTGGCAGTTTTCCCCGGGATAAAGCAGTTCAGGCTTCAGAGTCAGTCCACCCTGGCTTCAAGTCACAGCTTAGCCATCCTTTGGATGGGTGATGTCCAGCGCGTTCCCTGACCACCCAGGGTGCTCATCTAGAAAGCGGCCAGAAAGCGATCCGAGTCTGAAAACGGTCGTGGAGGTTACCTCGGGCAAATTATCTGAGCGCCCCATCCTCAGCGCCCTGCCCAAGAGTGCTGATCCCAGGACAGCAAACCCGGCTGGATTAAGCCGCGCCCTGCCCCCCATGGCCGCCACGCCCGGCGCCGAACTCACGCCCGGGGCAGCCGGGCCGCCGCCGCCGCCGCCGCCGTCGGAAGGGCCAGGCGGGTGTCCGAGGAAAGGCCCGCGGCGGCAGCTTTCCGGCCATTGTCCCCCGCGCCCCCGCCCTGCCCCCGGCCACCTACCCGGGCGCGGCGGGCGGCGAGCTCTGCCGGTGCTGGCGCCGCCGGTACAGCCCCGACGCGGCGAGCGCGCCCAGCCGGGCGGCCATGGCGCGGGCCTCCTGCTGCCGGCGCGTCGCGGGCCGCCTGCTCCGACCGGCCGTCGGACCCCAGCCTCGGAGGGCAGGTGCGGCGGCGGGCAGCCACCAACGGCCGGGCTGGGCCGCCGGACTCCCGGCGTGCGGGGGGCGCCTCGGCCCCCACCCCTCTGCACAGGAGCTCACGTTACGCACTGCGATCTCCAAAGGGCAGCAGAGTCAACTCCGAATAGAAAGGATATTGTTCCCGCCGCGGGGGCAGCACAGTGAAAGCTGAGGCTGGCAGGGTTGGGTCCAGGCTGGGGAGGGAACACGCTGGGAAGATCCCAAAGTGCACCGAGGTGAGAGGTCTAGTCCACAGTGGCAGGGCAGGATGCCTGGAGATCCCGGGTTGCCAGGAGCCTCCGAAGAAACCCTAAGCCCCCTGGACATGCTGACGATGGTACAGTCATCTGAGGAGGGCAGTATGGGGCTGAGCCAGCTTAGGAATCCGGCAGTCAAGAAGCCGATGAGGGATTCCCACACATGCCCACGTTTGCCTTGTTCCCTTCCCTGAGAACCTGCAGCCACCTAGGAGACCCAGACCAGGGCAGCCCGGTCCCTGGATCTGGCCCACAAATAACCATCCACCCCAAAAGGGGTCCACACTGTCAAAAGCTAGAGGGCAGGTAGCCCCCCAGCTCACCACGGAAAGCAGAAGCAGCAGCCTCCGATGGAAGACCACCAGAAAGGCAGCGTTTCCATGCCTTCTTACCTAAAGGGACTGGCGGGGTTACTGTGATCTAAGTGCAGACACCCACGGCCAGCATCTCAACTGTGGCCACTGCTGGCCGGGCAGGCACCACGCGCAGCGTTAAGTAAGGATCCAGAGGCCTCGCAGAAATCTATAACCTAGATTCCATTTCCCTGGAAAACCTTGCTAGCGGGTCAAGGAAGCGTGAGCAGGATCTTCCTCTGCCTTCCCTCGTTCCAGGGCGCTGGGCCTCCAACGCGGGGGCAGGAGGAAACTGAGGGGGTCCATCGAGACTCAGAGGCCAGTCCCGGACACCGAGGAACACACGTCATCTAGTAAATCCAAACACGAGGCAGTAAGTACTCATTAACTACCCTGGGGGTCAACCCCCAAACACAGCCAGATGACTACGAACATTGGGTGCAGTATATAGTTTGTCAAAGCAGCTCAATTCCAAAGGTTCCAAGCACTGATCAATTCAACAAATATTTTCTTAAAGGTGGCCCCAGGGTCTAAAGGGCAGAGAGAAGCTGAGCCTGGAGCCAACAAGTAGAAGGATCACCTCCCACCTGCTGATGTAGAGAGATGAATGCTTAAGAAAGCTAGTGTAGAGAGTTTTCTTAGAGCAGCTTCAAGTCGATGGCCTGGGGCCTAGGCCCCTCTTACCAGTGGGGGTGGAGGTACCAGTCACACTGGGATCCGCAGCCAGCATTCTGGCTCCAGAGAACACAGTTGCAAAAACACAGTCAGAATGATGTCAGCAAAAATGGCAGAATAAGGACCTCTGAAAGTTTGTCTTTCCATAAAAGCAATGAAAAAACTAGCAAGGAATGTCAGCAGCACCTCTTTCAGAACTCTGTAAATTAACCAAAGACTTACAGTAACCCAGAGAGCAAGAAAAACTGCTGAGAAGACATACAGATGACCAACAGGTACATGAAAATATGCTCAACGTCACTAATCATCAGGGAAATGCAAGTCAAAACCTCACGGAGATATCACACCTGTCAGAAAGGCTATTATCGAAGGGCTTCCCTGGTGGCGCAGTGGTTGAGAGTCCGCCTGCCGGTGCAGGGGACACGGGTTCGTGCCCCGGTCCGGGAAGATCCCACATGCCGCGGAGTGGCTGGGCCCGTGAGCCATGGCCGCTGAGCCTGCGCGTCCGGAGCCTGTGCTCCGCAACGGGAGAGGCCACAACAGTGAGAGGCCCGCGTACCGCAAAAAAAAAAAAAAAAAAAAGGAAAGGCTATTATCAAAAAGACAAGAAATAACAAGTGTTGGTGAGGGTGTGGAGAAAAGGGAACCCTCTTGCACTGTTGGTGGGAATGTAAATTGGTGCAGCCACCATGAAAAACAGTATAGAGGTTCCTCAAAAAATTAAAAATAGAACTACCATATGATCCAGCAATTTCACTTCTGGGTATTTATCTGAAGAAAACAAAAACACTAATTTGAAAAGATATACACACCTCTATGTTCATTGCAGCATTATTTACAATAGCCAAAATATGGAAACAACCTAAGTGTCCATCAATGGATGAATGGATAAAGAAGCTGTGGTATATAAATGCAGTGGAATACTATGCAGCCATAAAAAAGAATGAAATCTTGCCATTTGAGAAAATATGGATGAAACTTGAGGCTATTACGCTAAGTGAAATAAGTCAGACAGAGAAAGACACATACTGTGTGGTCACATTTATACTTGGAATTTTAAAAACAAAACAAAACAAAAAGCCCAGGTCAGATACAGAGAACAGATTGATGGTTGCCAGAGGTGGGGGTGTGGCGGATGGGTGAAATGGGTGAAGGGGGTCAAAGGATACAAACTTCTTTTTATGAGACAAATACATCATGGGGATGTAATGTACAGCATGGTGACTATAGTTAATAATACTGTATTTCATATTTGCAAGTTGCTAAGAGAATAAATCTAAAAAGTCCTCATCACAAGGAAAACAATTTTTTATAACTATGGTGTCTAGTTAACTAGATGTTAACTAGACTTATTGTGGTGATCATTTCTCAATATATACAAATATCAAATCATTATGTTGTACAGCTAAAACTAACATAATGTTGTATGTCAATTATACCTCGATAACAATAGGTAAATTAAAAAAATAACCAACTGGGAGGGGGTTATAAAAGCTGAATCTTGGTAAGAACACCTCTTTGGTGTTTTCATTTATCCTAGTCCTTAATCCCCACTTCCTAACTCCATAGCTGCCTGGAAAAGTAACTGGCTGCATTCCCAGTAATGAGGGAGCAGAACAGGGCGGAAACTCTTTCAAAGCTTCATTCCCAAAGGAGAAAGACCTGGTCTTCCCTGGAAGGTCCCACTTGAAAGGCTGGTTTTTATGTGACCTCACTCACACTTACCCAGTGCTCAGAGCCTCTCCTGGGGTGAGTTTTTCAAATGTGTTACTATCACAGCTACCTATGTATTACTATCATAGCTGCCGTTGTCACAGGCAAAGGGGACAGTTGGGCAACTGACTACTCAAAAAGCTTAAAAGGAAAAACCAAGGAATGAGATGTCCTTAGGGGCTTCAAAAAGAACCGACATATTCCTGGGAATCTAGAAGGCCATGCGAATGCCCAGGGCTACGTGCATGCTCAGGAAAGTCCTTAGAAGGTCCTAAGCTCTCACTTCTGATGGACCTTTTGGGCTCTGTACAATCAGGAAGTGAAGACTAAGGCGGAGTTGTAAAATGCCTGGTTGGATGTTGAAACTGTGCCCCAACATACACTCAGAGCCTTCAGTAAAGGCTGGGAGACTTACTGGTTTCAGACATTCAAGAAAATCTCTGTCCAATCATTAGCTGACTACTAAACTAACCAGGCAGAGACTTCAGTGGCCACAAATGACAGAGATACAGACTTTACAGAATCTGTTCAGAAAACTCACTAAACAAACAATAAGCAGCAACAACAAACCCTGGGGAGTAGGGAGAATCTGGTTTCCAGAGCTGCCACGTTATTTTATTTGAAAAGTCCTGTTCTCAGCAAAAATTATGATACACGCAAAGAAACAACAAAAAAAATGACCTAGACACATTAAAAAGAGAGCAATCAACAGAAACTGTCCCTGAGGAAGCCCAGATGTTAGACTTACTAGACAGACCTCAAATCATCTGATACAAATACGTTCAAAGAACTAAAGGAAGCCAGATCTAAAAAACTAAAGAAAAGTATGAAAATCTCTCACCAAATGGAGAATATCAATAAAGAGAGAGAAATTATAAAATGGGACCAAAAACAAATCCTAGAGTTGAAAAGAAATACTAAAGAGAGTCCTTCAGGATGAAATGAAAGGACACTAGACAATAATTCAAATCCACATGAAGAAATTAAGAGCAGGGACTTCCCTGGTGGTGCAGTGGCAGTTAGGAATCCGCCTGCCAGCATGGTGGGGACACAAATTCAATCCCTCATCCGGGAAGATCCCACATGCCTTGGAGCAACTAACCCTGTCCTCCACAACAACTGAGCCTGTGCTCTAGAGCCTGTGAGCCACAACTACTGAGCCCGTGGGCCACAACTACTGAAGCCTGCGTGCCTAGAGCCCGTGCTCCACAACAAGAGAAGCCACTGCAATGAGAAGCCTGAGCACTGCAACGAAGAGTAGCCCCCGCTCACCGCAACTAGAGAAAGCCCGCACGGAGCAACGAAGACCGAATGCAGGAAAAAATGAATAGGGAAAAAAGAGAAGAACCTGTTAAATTATTTAAAAACAAAAAAGAAATTAAGAGCAGTAAAGGTAACCATAAGATAAATATAAAAGACAGTATAAATGTATTTTTTGTTCATAAACCTTTTTTCCCCATCTGGTTTAAAGATGACTGCATAATGAAATAATTTAACACAAAAGAAGGCAATGGTGTAGGAATTAAGAAACAAAAAAGATGTAAGACAAATAGAAAAAAATAGAAAAGTGGCAGATGTAAACCCCAGTTATCAGTAATTACATTACATATAAATGGATTAAACTTTCCAATTAAAAGTTTTTTCAACCTTTTTAAATGGATATTTTAAATGTGATCCAACTATATGCTTTCTACAAGAGGGTCACTTTAGATTCAAAAACACAAAAAGCTGAAAATAAAAGAATGGAAAAGATATACCATTCAAACAGCAAACAAAAGAGAACTGGAGTGGCTATACTATCAGACAAAATAGACTTCAAGGCAAAAATTGTTACAAGAGCAAAGAAGGAGATTTTATGATGATAAAAGAGTTAATCCATAAAGAAGAAATAACAAGTATAAACATATGCACCTAACAACAAAGCCCCAAAATACCTGAAGCAAAAATTGACAGAATTGAGAGAAAAATAGATAATTTAAAAATAATAGCTAGAGACTTCAATACTCCACTGTCAATAATGGATAGACCATTATACAGAAGCTAAGCAAGGATATAGAAGACATAAACAACACTATAAGCCAACTAGGCCTAAAAGACATCTATAGAACACTCCACCCAACAATAGCAGAATATACATTCTTCTTAAGGACACATGGAACATTCTCCAGGACAGACCATATATTAGGACATAAAACAAGCCTCAGGGCTTCCCTGGTGGTGCAGTGGTTGAGAGTCCGCCTGCTGATGCAGGGGACACGGGTTCCTGCCCCGGTCCGGGAAGATCCCACATGCTGCGGAACGGCTGGGCATTCCGCTGAACCTGCGCATCCGGAGCCTGTGCTCCACAGTGGGAGAGGCCACAACAGTGAGAGGCCCACATACCGCAAAAAAAAAAAAAAACAAGCCTCAATAAATTTAAAATGATTCAGCTCATAAGAAACATATTCTCAGGCCACAGCAGAATAAAATTAAAATCAATCATAAAAGGAAAGTTAGTAAATTCACAAGTATATGGAAATTAAACAACGTACTCCTAAAGAACCAACGAACCAAAGAAGAAAACACAAGGGAATTTAGGAAATACTTTGGAATGAATGAAATGAAAACACAACAGACCAAAATTTATTGGATGAAGCTCAAGTGGTGCTCAATTTATAACCGTAAATATCTACAGTAAAAAAATCTCAAATCAATAAGTTAACCTCCCATTTTAAGGAACTACAAACAGATTGGTAAACTAAACTCAAAGTAAGCAAAAGAAGGAAATAATAAGGAGTAGAGCAGAAATAAGTCAGATAGAAACTAGAAAAAAATAGAGAAAATCTATGAAACCAAAAGTTGGTTCATTGGTAAGATCATCAAAACTTAACAAATCTTTATCTAGTCTGACCAAGAAAAAAAGAGAACATTCAAATGACTAAAATTCAGAATGAAACAAGGGACTGAACTTAGAGAAATTTAAAGGATTGTAAGGAAATACTATGCACAATCATATGCCAACAAATTAAATAACCTAGTTGAAATGGACAAATTCCTAGAAAGATATAAATTACCCAAACTGACTCAAGAAGAAACAGAAAATCCAAATAGACCAGTAACAAGTACAGGGGATAGGTTAGTAATTTAAAAAAAAAAGAAAAAGAAACTTCCCACAAAGAGGACCCCAGGACCAGATGATTTTATTAGCGAATTTTATCAAATGTTTAAGTAGAATTAACACCAGTCCTTCACAAAAATCTTCCCAAAAATCAACCAAGAGGGAACACCCTAACTCAGTGAGGCCAGTATTGCCCTAATACCAACACCAGACAATGACATCACAAGAAAACTACAGATCGATATTCCTTATGAATACAGATGTCCTCAACAAAACTGAATCTAGAAGCCTATAACAAGTATTATACAACATGACCAAATGGGATTTATCTCAGGAAGATAAGGTTGTTTTAACATTAAAAAATTGATACAATACATCATATCAGTAGAATAAAGGGAAAACACCACATGATCATCTCAGTGAATGCAGAAAACACACTTGACAAAATCCAACACCTTTCATGATTAAAACAAAACAAAACAAAACTCAGGGATCTAGGAATAGAAGGGAATTTCTTCAAACTGCAAAAAAACCACAGCTAACATCATACTTAATTGTAAAAGACTGAAAGGTTTCCCTCTAAGGTCAAGAACAAGACAAGATATCCAGCCTTCTCATTTATTTTCAACATTGCACTGGAGGTTCTAGCAAAGACAACTAGGCAGGAAAGAAAATGTAAGGCATCCAGATTGGAAAGAAGGAGTAAAACTATCTCTAATTGTGCATCACATTTTCTTATATATAGAAAACCCCAAAGAACTCCCCCCTGACACACACACACACACACACACACACACACACACACACCTATTACAGCTAGTAAATTAATTCAGCAAGGTTGCAGGATAAAAAACAATATACAAAAAGTCACTAGCAATGAGCAATCTGAATATAAAATTAATAAAACAATTCCATTTTTAATAGCATCAAAAAGAAAAAATACGGGGCTTCCCTGGTGGCACAGTGGTTAAGAATCTGCCTGCCAATGCAGGGGACACAGGTTCCAGCCCTGGGCCAGGAAGATCCCACATGCGTGGAACAACTAAGCCCATGCACCACAACTACTGAGCCTGTGCTCTAGAGCCCACAAACCACAACTACTGAAGCCTGTGCGCCTAGAGCCCGTGCTCTGCAACAAGAGAAGCCATCACAATGAGAAGCCCACGCACTGCAACGAAGAGTAGCCCCCGCTTGCTGCAACTAGAGAAAGCCCGTGCGCAGCAACGAAGGCCCAACGCAGCCAAAAATAAATAAATAAATAAGAAAAAATACTTAGAAATAAATTTAACCAAAGAAGTATAAGCCTTATACACTGATAACTATGCAACATTGTTGAAAGAAATAAAAGAAGACCTAAATAAATGGAAAGGCATCCCATGTTCATGGATTAGAAAACCTAACATTGTTAAGATAGCAATACCTTTCCCCCAAAATGACCTATGGATTCAACACAATCCGTATCAAAATTCCAACTGCCTTTTTTACAGAAATGGGCAAACTAATCCTAAAATTCATATGGAAATAAATGCAAGGGACTCAGAATAGTTGTTCAAAACAACTTGAAAAAGAACAAAGTCAGAGGACTCACATTTCCCAATTTCATAACTTACTACAGAGTTACAGTAATCAAAACAGTATGGTACTGGCATAAGGATAAGCACGTACATCAGTGGAATCGGATTGAGAATTCAGAAATAATCCCATACATCCAGGGTCAATTGATTTTTGACAAGCCTGCCAAGACAATTCATTGAGGAAAGAATAGTCTTGTCAACAAATGATGCTAGACCCACTTAATAACCACATGAAAAAGAATGATTTTAAACCTCTACTTCAGGTCATATATACAAACTGACTCATAAAAAATAAATAAAAACTGACTCATAATGGATTGAAAACTGAAATATTAGAGTTAACACTAAAGAACTCCTAGAAAAAAACATAGGTATAAATCTCCATTGATTAGGTAACAGTTTCCTAGATATGAAACCAAAAACTCAAGCCATCAAAAATAAATAGGTAAATAGGACTTCATCAAAATTTAAACTTTTGTGCATTGAAGGACACTATCAGGCAAGTTAAAAGGCAATCCACAGCAGAAAGTATTTGCAAATCACATATCTGACGAGTGTCTAATATCCAGAATACAAAAAGAACTCTTACAACCCAACAATAAAAAGAATCCAATTTTAAAATGGGTACAGAATTTGAGTAGACATTTCTCCAAAGAAGATATACAAGTGGCCAATAAGCACCTGAAAAAGTGTCCAACGTCACAAGTCACTAGGGAAATAAAAGTCAAAACTATAATGTGATACCACTTTACACCTACTAATGCGGATAATGATGTATTAATTAGGACGTGGAGAACTGGAACCCTCACACGTTCCTCGTGGGAATGTAAAAGTTGTGCTATTACTTGGAAAACAGCTTGGCAATTCCTCAAAAAATTTAACACAGAGTTACTATGTGACTCAGCAATTCCACTCCTAGGTGTTTGCTCCAGAAAGTAGAAAATATATATAGGGATGTTCACAGCAGCATTATTCATAAGAGCCAAAACTGGAAACAATTCAAATGTCCACCACAGGTGAACATATAGACAAAACGTGGTATATCCATATAAGGGAATATTTGGCTAAAAAATGGAACAAAGTACTGATTCATATGACAACATAAATGAACCTTGAAAACATGATGCTAAATGAAAGAAGCCAGGCAAAAAAAAAAAAAAAAAAAAAAAAAAAGTGACCTAATGTACGGTTCCATCTATATGAAACGTCCAGAACAGGCAAATCTGTAGAGACGGAAAGCAGACTAGGAATTGCCAAGGGCTGGGGGGGGGGGGGGCGGGGGGGGAAATTGACTGCAAATGGGTTTCTTTTGGGAGTGATGAAAATGTTCTAGAATTAGTAGTGATGTTTGCATAACGTGGTGAATGTACTAAAAGCCACTGACCTGTACACTCTGAAACAGTGAATTTCATGGCATGGGATTCCTATCTCAAATGTTTAAGCAGCACACACGTAGCGATGAATGCAACTATGTCACCTACTAGGGCAGAGACAAGGGCCAGGGCAGCCGCCAGCAAGGCATGAGATGGCGCTGCCTCTCCGGCTGGGTGGTTAGTGCCACCCCCAGGGGAGCCAGCGACACCACCACAAACAGCGTCTCCGCCAGAGTCAACCTCACTGGGGGGCCGAAGACGACTCGCCCAGATCCTTTGCCTGAGATGATGAGTGGTGTATTCCAACCTTCTTGCCTCACAGGAAATTCGAGTAAATAGACATCATCAGAAATTCAGAAGATCGGAATAAACAGAGCAAGGAGCACAGTTCAGGGACCTCCCTCTGCCCCGCTCCCCACCTAGAAATGAAGCCCCCAGGAGGGTTTAAGTGAGAATCTGCGTGTGGTAGGTGGGAGCGGGGAGCAGCAGTGTCGCCGGAGAGGCGGGCCAGCCGCTGTGCAGGGAACGCCTGGTGCCTCTCCACAGCGGCGTGCCGGGGCCACCCTGGGCCAGATCACACTGCTGACTGCTCAGTTTTCAGGAATTTCGTGAACTGCTTCACATCACGTGGGTAGCTTGAAGTGAGCCCAGGTAGAGGCGTTATAGCACGGAACTGGGCACACACTACAGGTCAGGCCAGCCAGAGAGGGGAGTCTACACTAGAAGCAGAGGAAAAGGGAGGCGGTGAGGGGCCATGGGCGGGGCCCAGCCTGGGGCTCAGGCCTCAGCTGCACATCCCGTGTCACCTGCTTCCCACTGGGCTTAAAACCTCGACTCCATCACAGCCCCATGTGCTGTCCTGAGGGCTCTGGCTGCCACCCTAGCTGCACCTCGGCAGGTTCCTCTGCTGAGGGGGTCACTGGCCGTATTCCTGAGGAGGGTGGGGAGCAGCTGGGAGCACATCGGGGTCGGGGGAGGCTGGCAGGTGTGAGGAGAGGGCTCTAGCAGCCCCACTCTGCACCGCACCGAGCGTGGGACCCAGCTGCCATCTGGCAGCCTCTGCGGATGCCGGTCATGCGGTGGGTGGGACTTGGTGGGTAGGCCAAGCCACTGAGTCACACTGCTGCGAGCACCAGGTCCCAGGCTCCCTCTGGAAGACAGCTGCTGCCAGGCCAGGTCCCTGGGTAGGGGACATAACCCACTCGGGCTTGAAAACCGGTGACGCCAAAGGCCCCTTCAGCTGGAACAAAGATGCGGTGTTTTTAAGGTCCGGAGTCCCCAGGGCTGCAGCTGGGGCTGAGCCTCTTCCCACAGCACAGCTGCTCCCTAGGCAACCACGCCCACGTTCCAGGCCTCATTCACTCTTCCGCCCTAGCTCAGCCCTCTCCCGGCCTGCAGGCCCTCATGTCCAGTCTCAGGGTTTGCCCCTAGACTCACCACAGCTCTTCGAATGCTTCATGGCCCAAACTAGCTCTGTGTCCACTCCCACACCTGCCACCACAAACTGGGCATCCTCTTCCTGGATCCGTCCTGGGTCCAGACTCCACCCCCCAGGTCCCCTAAGTCCGTCTATTCTTCTCCAGCCCCACAGCTGCCAAGCAGAGGCTCTCCCGTTTCTTGCCTCCTGGCCAGTCTCCTTCCCCTTCTCTTCCTCAGCAGCCCCAGGCATGGGGTGACATGCCTGGTCATGCATGTCACCCCAGGTCACTTCAGTGGCTCCCCACTGCCCTCCCTCTGGTCTCATCTGCTCCAGTCCCACGGAGGGCTGGCACTTTACGCCATTGGCAGGGACAGCCCCAGAAGGTGCATGAGGTGTACAAGGACAGGGTCGTTTCCAAAGGTCAGCCTGGTCTGGGCAGCAAGGGATGATGTGCGGAGAACCAGCATCCAGGTGTGAGAACTGCCCTGGCATCTCGTGGGGGCAGTGGACGTGTGGAGGGCACAGTGGCGTGAAAATGAAACTTCACAGCTTCTGGGACAGGAAAAACCTCGCCCACCCCAAAGATTGAATGTCCATTGCTCTGCCAGCCTGGCCCCTATGCCTGTGTGGGGAGGGGAGGCTAGCCAGCCCTGGCATGGACGCCACATGTGGTAGGCAATCTTCAAAGGAGGGTGGAACACTGTGCTCACAGACCACTCACAGCTTGTGAAAAACAAATGAGCACGAGAATACACCACAAGAAAAGAAGAAAGCCACCAAAATGTTCCTGAGGGCATTTCTGAGGAGTGGAACTGCTGGTGTTTCCTTTCTTTCTTCTAATGTTTCTGTTACCTTTTTTGTTTCTGGGTTTTTCCAAACTCTCTAAGATGAGCAGTTTTACTTTCACAAGGAAAAACCCGACTCAGTGTTTTCCAAGGCTCACTCTGGTCCCTGTGTCACTTGACGACCAGCATCTTTCAGGCTCAGGGAGCCCGCTGGAGCCAGGCAGCAGCTGGGGCAGGCTGGCCTCTGCTCCCCCACCCCACCCCCCGCCTGCCTTCCCAGCTTCTCCCGCCGGGCTGCGTCTGGCTGACCCGACGGCCCCCTCTCCCTGGAAGACCCCCGGGACTCAGGGTTGAGAGGACTCCTGCTGAGGGAACAGAGGTGCGTCAGGGTTTCTGCCTCAACGCCCACCCGGGGAATCTGGGCAGAAGCTGCTACAGAAGCTGGCACCCTGCGGCTCTGCCCTACGATCTCTTCTGCGCCTGGAGAACCACCTGCCACGCATCCCACCCCCACCCCACCACCCATCTGTCGCTGCTCCTGATTCCGTCCCTGTCCTTCTCTCTCCCTTCTTTTCCCCGGAAGCTCTGAGGGTGTGGAGCGAGGCAGCCGCAGGGGCGCCCTGCGAGGGACCGGAGGACACGAGAGCACTAGGAGGGGTGAGCGCTGGAAGCTGGCTTTGTCCACAGACTTGGGTCGGGACAGGGGGTCTGGGAAGTGGGCAGCAAATCGCATATGAAGCACAGGACTCCCCAGGTGACAGGATCCGTGCTGGTTCCTGGGGCTGCCCTAAGACTCGGGGCCACAGCCTTAATAGCGATCAATGTGCCCCTGCAGGCTGGGTGACCGCCCTGCACATCACCTAGGTTTGGGTCCCCCACCCTGTCCCGAGTGGCCGCTCCCCACTCCTGGGCACTGCCTCTCCAAGCCCCTTTCCCCAGCAAAGCCACAGGGTGCCCTCCACCCTTCTGCCGAAGTCAAGGGGTGGTGAAGAAGAGCATCTTCCTCCCAGGGATTGGCTGGAAGGGGGCGCCCGGACCTCAGAGACCAGCCCCTCCCACCCAGCCGTGAGTCACGCACTTGTACCCAGCCACGTTCCAGAAAGGGCCTCAGAGGCCAACACTGGCCGGGAACTGGTGGACATGTGACTGGCCTGGTGAGTCACTCGGGCTCTGTGGCCTCAGTCACCCCATCTGTGCAATGGCCACAAGGGGTATGAGAGCAGAACCTGGGCCAGGCCTGGAGGAGTTTCCTGCCCCCAGCCTATCCCCGCGCAGCCTATGTTTGCGGGCAGTTCTGGCCAGGCCCCCAGACAGACCTTTTACCATTTTTACCATTCCTGGCTTACAGAAGGCTCCAGAGGTGAAGCCTCACAGGATCACACAGGGAAGCTGGTAGAAGCCGACAGCGTGGGTTTTGACGCCTTGCCCTTTAGTTGGTTGTGACCTTGAGCAAGTCCCCGCCCCTCTGAACCCTGAGCCCCGGTTCTCCGGAGGGGGCGGGGCTCACGGCCCCGTCGTGCGGGCAGGCGGTTCGGGGGACGGAACAGGCCCTTCACCTGTCGCTGCCAGGGGCCGGCGGGAGGGCGGGACGCGCGGGGCAGGGGCCGCTGACCTGACCGGCGCTGCCGCCCGGGAGCGGCCGAGGTGGAGGGGACGCGCGAGGCCGGCGTGCGGGAAGGGCTCCGGGCGTGCGGGGGGTCCTGTCGCGCAGCCCCCCTCCCTGGCCAGCGGCGCCCTCCGCCCGGGGGCAGTTACCTTCCCGTCATGGTGGCCGAGCGCGCCGAACCGGGACCGCCTCGGGACCCCCAGAGCCTCCGCCGCCGCCGCCGCCGCCGCCGCCGCCCGCCGAACGCCCTCCCGCAGGTCCGCGCGGAGCGAGGAGACGCCCAAAAAAGGCCGGGAGCCGCTCCGCCCGCCGCCCAGCCCGGCCCAGCCCAGCCCAGCCCGGCCCAGCCACCCGAGCGGGAGGTGGGGGCCGCGGCCGGAGAGCTCGGCGGGGGGGGGGGGGGGGGGGGAGACGCCCCGCCCACGAGGTGTGGGCGGGGGCGGGCGAGGCGCTGGGAGCCCAACGCTGGAGCGCTGGGAGGGGGGGCGCCGCGCCACCCGCGCCGCCTTGTCTCGGGGGACACGCGAGCTCGGCCTGCGGCGGGCGCGGGTCAAGTCCTCCCCGCCGGCTTCGCCCGCCACCTCCCGGATTCCGGGCATAGCTTTCCTTTAAAAGGGAGGGAAGTTATAATAAACGCGAACGAGCCCCCTCGCCCCGCCGGGGCGCCCCACCCGGCGCTCCCCCTCCGCTGTCCCGGGCCTCCCTGGAACGCGAACACACGCAGGGGATGGGAGGACGGTGGAGAGAGCGGCGGTGCTGAGACCACCTCCCTCCCCGCTGGCCCCCAAGCCCGGAGTCCCCGCTGCGGCCCCGGGCAGGAAAGGGGGTCACGTTCGCGCTTTAATTCCGCAGACGGATGTTTCTGGGCACCGACTCCCTCCCGGGGCACTGGGGACTCCCAGTCCACGCAGTCTCGCCTCCAGGGAGGTCAAGGTCGAGGGGCGCCCCTCGGAGTCAGGAGCCAGGTTCTGCATACTTAGATGCCAGGCCAGGAGATTATCTAGTGCCCTCCCCAGGAAATTACCATCTCATCCAAGTCTGTGAGCAGCCCCCTAACCCAGCAGAAGGTACTTTGTAAAGACAGACCAAACGCCGAAGTTGGGGAGGAGGGCCAGGTACTACTCCTCCTGCCTATGATGAAGCGCTCGCTATTGGTAAGCTGAAGAGCCATTAAAGTGACCTGGCGATATAAAACCATTTAGGGAATCTATTCTGAGAAAAGTATTAAACAAACAAAACAAAAACCTCACTCTGCCTAAAGGCAGATATTTCTAGCGGGGCTGTGGAGTGTAGCTCATAATTGGAGACGGCCCAAATGACACCGTCGGGGGCGGGGGGGGGGGTGAGGCCCAAATGACACCGTCGGGGGGCGTGGGGGGGTGGGCGGGCAGAACTGAGCAGCCTGGTCTATTAACCCGACTGAACGTCGCGCATTACTTCTTGGCAACAAAGACTATCTAGAAATGGCCATGCAAAATAGCAACCTATGAATAAACAGGGGAATTCGGAAAGACGAATTGATACTACCGTGCAGCCTTATATCTGCAGAATAAGCTTGGAAAAGGCACCTGTTCCTAAGTAGCTGATATCTTGAAACTAGTGTGGTTTGCAGTTGTTCTTTTTGCGAACGTGTCTTAGCTGATTCGCTGTAATTTGATGGTTAAGTGTAAAACGTGGATGATTTCTTGGGTCGTCTGCCTGTTGAGAGACAAATGCTTTCCATAACTGCGAACACAGAGAAGCAAGTGTGCTGGGGGCTGCGCACCAGAAATGGACTGGATGCTTAAGCGAATACTGGGGTCCTGTGGGAACCAAAGGGGATGAAAAGTAGACGGCAAAACACCAAAGGGACCTGCTCCCTACATGTAGGGGATCCCATGCCTGCCCTCCAGCCTTCCAGCCTCCCTTTGTACTGTTGCTGAGCAGGAGACTATCTGCCTGTGGCCAAACCAGAGCCCTCTGCTGCTCACCCATCGTCCAGAGTGCCTCTTCCCTGTGCCAGGGGCAAACTCAGCACGAGCTGGGTGACGACTGTGGCACCGTTCAGCCCCACTGGAGACGTGGAGCCTCCAGGAGTCATGGGCCAGCCTCCTACAGTGCACCTACAGGTCAGATTTGCAAGAAAGAGCAGGCAGTTGCCTGGCAGTGGTTATTCAGATGTTCACTCACTCATCACCCCTTCATTCAAGACTATTCATGGTATATCAGCACCAGGGGTACAGCTGTGAACAAGAGGACCTGGGCCAAGCTCTCACTGAGTTTAGCTGGGGGTGGGGAGAGACTGTAAACAAATAAATATGATTTTAGACAGGGACAAGTGCTGCAAAGAAAAGGCAGTGGCGGGGCTGCTTTAGAGTGGAGGGGCAAGTGGAGGTGACGCTTGAATGAGGAAAAGAGTGGGCGGAAAAAACAGCAAGTGCTGTTTTTTTTGTTTGTTTTTGCTTTTGTTTTTTGCTGCCCTGAGGTCAGAAAGAAGGTGATCTGGAGAGCGGGAGGGCGGGGCATGGGGAATAAGGGAGAGGGTAGGGCCAGAGTGCAGGGGCGGAGTCTAAGCAAGGACGGACAAAACACTGACACCAACGTGGATGAATCTCCACACGTGACTCTGAGTGAAAGAAGCCTTACGCAGAAGAGCTCCTGCTCCATTTATATCAAGCTCTACAGCAGAAAAACTAGCCAGTGGTGGAAAAAAGTCAGGATGGTGGCTACCTCAGGGTGTGCGTGGGGGGCAAGGGTTGGCTGGAAAAGGACATGAAGAAACTTTTGGGGGTGATGATAATGTTCTATATCTTAATAGGGGCTTGGGTCACACAAGTGTATGCTTTTGTCAAAAATCATGAAATGTACAGTTAAGATTTGTGCATTTAATCTTGAGAAAGAAAAACAGAGCTGGAGGAATCAGGCTCCCTGACTTCAGACTATACTACAAAGCTCCAGTAATCAAGACAGTATGGTACTGGCACAAAAACAGAAACATAGAGCAATGGAACAGGATAGAAAGCCCAGAGATAAACCCACTCACATATGGTCACCTTATCTTTGATAAAGGTGGCAGGAATGTACAGTGGAGAAAGGACAGCCTCTTCAATAAGTGGTGCTGGGAAAACTGGACAGCTACATGTAAAAGAGTGAAATTAGAACACTCCCTAACACCATACACAAAAATAAACTCAAAATGGATTAAAGACCTAAATGTAAGGCCAGACACTATCAAACTCTTAGAGGAAAACATAGGCAGAACACTCTGTGACATAAATCACAGCAAGATCCTTTTTGACCCACCTCCTAGAGAAATGGAAATAAAAACAAAAATAAACAAATGGGACCTAATGAAACTTAAAAGCTTTTGCACAGCAAAGGAAACCATAAACACACGGTTGCACATCCCAGGGAAGGTAGTGGGGAAGTGGGCACTGTGAACCTGGAGCTCAGAGAGGTCCCATCTCTGCAAAGATGTGGAAGGTTTGGTGCAGATGGAGTTTCAACCCTGGGGTTCATGAGGTCACTGAAGGTGTCTGTGCTGAGCCAGGAGCCCTCCAAGGGTGAGAGGTCAGGGGACCAGGGAGTGAGGAGGAGAGGGGTGAGGTATCACAGAAGCCCGGAGGGTATGACTGCTCCCATGTGCAAGCTGCTCTGGTTGCAGGACAGGGAGGGACCTGGGTTTGGTGTCAAGAGCAGGCCCGTGCGTGTGAGGGGAACTGAGTCCAGCTGGAGGGGTGCGGTGTGACCCTGCAGTGCCCCACTCCTAGGAGCACACCTCACTGTGGCCATGCAGACGGTGCTCCCCTGCAGTGGGGCATGCAGCACCCTAGGGGGAGAATGGAGGTGACAGAGAACGTTATAACTGCTTGGAGAAATCCTGCTCTAGGGGAGCAGAGACGTGGGAGGGAGGGAGGGGGAAAGGGTGCAGTTCGGAGGCTGGGGTTTGACAGGGAGGGAGCCCCTGATGACACTCAGAAGTGAGGCGTGAATCACCCACTTAATGTGATGATTCAGAGCATGACAGATGAGGCTTTGAGACAGGCAAGGCTGAGCCACAAAGCAAGCAGTGGAGCGACACGGGAGCTGTCCTAGAAGGGAGGCGTGGGGTCCCCCCCGGGCGCAGGCTCCACACCTTCTGGGCATCTGTAAGCACCCCCTTCCCAGGGGTTTCCCTGGCTGCCCCGCCCATCCACCCTCTCACTCCCCACTCCAGCCCAGCTCCACACCTGAGCTAGCCCTGTGCCCAGGGGTCCCATGGTGGGGGGCTGGGGGGTCATGGGGGCCAAAGGAGGGGTTGGGCCTCCCTCAACCAGCATGGCCTCATCAGTAGGCTGAGGCCAGTGGGAACTGGGGGTCTCCAGGTGCCTCGAGTGGCCTCTCGAGAGCCAGCGCCCTTCCCCCACGTGGCAATGGGATGGAGAAGGAGGTCTCAGGGTCTCTCCTGCCATGGGCCTTCCCAGCAGGCAGGACGGGTGTCACGGCCCATGTGATGTGAGGGCCCCAGGGGTCTCTCGCCCTGCGTCTGGTCTGGGCATTTCCCTCTCAGGGTGTTGGGGGTTATCAAGCCCTGGTCCTCGTAGGGGAGGAATACGTTACTCAAATTAGCCAGCTCTTTCGAGGGTAAAGTTTGTTCCAGAAGTGGCCTGCGAGAATCCCTGGGGAGGGCCAGGGAAGCACCTGGACTGTTCCAGCCGGAGCCTCTCCCCAGCCCAGGCTTCCCAGGCTGAGACATGAATAGCGGGCAGCACACTCACAGACACCAGCACATTTGTCATTCTGACAAATACATTTTTCCATTTTAAAATGTGAGCATGCCCTCAGAACACACCGTCTGACCAGCACAAAATGTCCTTACTTCTTCTTGGACCACGCAGCGCTCCATGAAATAAGCCGGTGGAATCGTAACCCACTAATTCTTGTAACACTTGTAGAACAAACAGAGAGACCCAGAGCCCTTCTTCAGGGTAAGGAGAACACAGGACCCTTCTTCAGAGTCTGGTTTACTCAGGGGTGTTTTTGAGCCAAGGAGCTTCACCACTCATGGCTCGGCGGCCTTTCCAGAGGCTGCCTGCCTTGAACTTGGAAGAGAAAAATGCATGTCACTCTTACCTTGGCTCTGGGACGGACTTGACTCCCGAGTTTGGAACAAGAGTGGCCAGAGAACAGCCCCCAGCAGGCGTTCAGCAATGCCACATTTTTGCACCTCAAACATCATGGCCTCCATCACCCAACAAGAAACTACCCGTGCACAGTGACCACAGAGTTCTTCACCTGCAGGGTCCCCGGCCTCTCCCTGCTTCTAAAAGCACCTTTCTTCCACGCGCCGAGGTCTGTTTCACTTTCCCTTTTCCACGAAGACGACCAACCGCCAACCTCCCCATCGGAGCATCTCCATCCCGTGTGCAGAATAAAGATCGGCTGTGCCCACGCCCACCCGCAGCCTGTCCATCCTTGGCCTGCCCAGCAGGAGGCCCAGCATCTGGCCGAGGTAAGCCGGGCATTCCCCCCCAGGGCTGGTCCCTTTCCCCCTTAGCGACATTAGCGTGACCACTTAGAAGGCATCAAGGGAATGGCGGGGAGAACCAGGAACAGGGCCCCACGCACATCTCCAGAGCAAAAAGCACCACTCGCTGGGCACCACGCAGCGTCTCTACCTCAGAGGGCTGAGTTGCCACCCGGCCTCGTTCTGCTGCTTCCATCGCCGAGCACCGCCCCCCACTTCTCTGGGGAAGAGCAGCTGCCTGGCCCTCCTGGCGTGGCCACGTGGAGAAGGCCTGGGCAGCCCCTGGGAGTGTCCAGTCACCACGGGGTACCCAGGCATTTCAGCCCCATCTCTCCCTGGACAGGAGGCTGGGCTGGAGCTGGCGCTGGGGCAGGAGGCCCTTCTGGGATGGGGAGAAGATGGAGGAAGCCGAGGAAGGAAGGGCCGGCCTCCCTGGGGAGGTGCCTGCTAGGCGGGCCATTGAAAGCCTATTCCCTGCCGGCTGGGAGCCAGGGCTGCAGAACAAATGGAGCGACAGCTGCCCTCTGAATTCAGAGGGGCCAGCAGAGGCGCAGCCGCCCCTGCTAAGCTGAGCATTCACTAAACTGGCTTCACGAGCCCCTGGGAAGCCTGATGCTCAGAACAGGTACGCAGGCCAAAGCCACCCCCCGACAAGGGCACAAGAAGAGAGAACCTGCAACCACATGGAATAACCCAAGACCGCATACTAAGACACCTCCCTGCCAGTTACTGTTTCCCCGAGAAGGAAAGTCTCGAGATTTTTTATGTCAAATCAATTATAATCTTCTGCTATAAAATTTTCATTGTATTGCGAAATGCCCAGAAGTAGAAAGAAAGTAGAAAGAAGAAAAATTGAGTCGCACCGTCCAAGATGGGTGCTGACGACACCTTTGTTCCAGTCTCACTTGGGCAGAGTTATTTGGTGATCTGCTTGCAGAGTTATCTTGTGCTCCTTTTGTGTTTGCAGTTCCATGCTCTGTTTCTTCACGGCAGATGGCCGCACTGATGGGCACTGAGCAGGGCAGCCCCAGTCGTCCAGCTCTGGGCATCAGTCACACTGCGTAGTACCTAAATGCTGCTCCGGGATCTCCCTGGATTCGCGCTGCTGGCTAGGGGTGGGCCGGCATGCGTGTGCACCACTTTCATGAGGATGACTGGTCTTCGTTTTTCAATCAAACGTTACACCCCTCGAGGTTGGAACTGTTGAACTTTCACACAACATAGCACCCAAGAGGGCCAGCTAGATGTAGAGCAGGCACTCAGCCATTTGCCGGAACCAGTGATGTTATACTGTATTGACATGTTGTTTAAAATGACTTGCCATCGTGCTATAAATATGCTAGACACCAGAATGTAAACTCTCCCAGAACAGACTCCTGCCCTGTTCACTGCTCTGCCCCCTGGACCAAGGACAGGGCTCTCTCTACTCAGAGAAGCTGCTCAGTAAATATTTGTTAAACGAACATTGTTTTAAACATTCTTGGTCCGTTTTATACACGTATGATGAGCTGCCTAATTGTAGAGTACATATTATACTCCTGTTGCTGAAAGCATCTCAAATATCATTTTACTCAACACATCAGTTCCTGAACTGAATTTGTAGAACTGAAAGAGTTTACACCCAAGGGAATCTATCATCCGAGGAAATCTTGATGGAAAGTATTCTTTGAAAAATGGAATCTGTTTGGAAATGCAATTAATGCTCAAAGTCATCTTACATATGCCGGACTTTCATAGCTGTTCACTAGTCTGAGATTTGCCCCGGGAGAAGCAGGTCTGGGAACACCCCCAGCCCCGCCAAGGCACAGTAACTTTGACCAGCACTAATGCTACTCCATTAACTGACCAGCTACAGGGAGGCCCAAGGCCTCTGACCGGTGCCGCCCAGAGAAGCTGTAATTCCACCCGCGTGTCTGTCGATTAGGACCGAGTCCGTAAGGGTGGGGTCCAAGCATGAACGCAAAGCAGAAATCAGCTGTACATCTTTTCCCCTGGGGCCACCCCCAGAGTTGTCTACATGAAGACACTTGGAGCCCAAGGATTCTGCTGGGCAAGAAGGGTGCAGACACCTGGGACAAAAAGGGGCTGGGCCGGCATCTAATGGTTACTCTGAGGCTTAGAAACACTGTATCAAGTGGAAAAACCCACGCTCTGAAGGGCAGTGTGGCATCGCGGTTTGAAGAGTATAGACCATAGAGTCAGGCTACGTGGGTTCAGATACTGTCTCACACTTCCTGTGTGACGGACAGCTGCTTCCCTGCTCTGAGCCACAGTCTCCTCACCTGTAAAACAGGGTTGATAACAATAGTCCTAATAAAGATTTTGTGGGGATTAAATAAACTCATATATGTAAATGGTTCTCAAAAGTATTGAGGATACCAAAGATAATTTGGTACCAAGGATATACCAAGGTAGAGCAAGGATACTTTTATTTATGTGGGTTATATCTATCAATATTTACCATATTAGAAATTAAAATGAAAAAATTTTAATTAGTTATCAATTCATTTAAAAATCAATAAGAATGGGGACTTCCCTGGTGGTCCAGTGGTAAAGAATCCGCCTTCCAATGCAGGGGACGTGGGTTCAGTCCCTGGTTGGGGAACAAAGATCCCACATACCGCGGGGCAACTAAGCCCGCGCGGCACAACTACTGAGCTCGCGCGCCTCAGTGAGAGAGCCCGTGTGCCGCAAACTACAGAGCCCACACACCCTGGAGCCCACGCGCCACATCTAGAGAGAGAAAACCCGCACGCCACAACTAGAGAGGAGCGTGGGTGCTGCAACACAAGATCCCGCGTGCCTCAACAAAAGATCCTGCATGCTGCAACTAAGACCTGACGCAGATTTAAAAAAAAAATTCAATAAGAACATTAGTACGTATTAACATGATACATGTTTATGAAAACTAACTATATTTTCCAAGACAAAAAATAATTACTAAGACTTCTATACCCAGCCAAGATGAAGTGGCAGGAACCAAACAAAATACGTAAAACAAGAGACAAAATATATGAAACAATTGTTTAATTGTTTTCAAGATACTGAACATTAGGATGGTGAACCATAAGAGACAGAACAGACAAGTGAACAGTGATTGCCCCAGCTTACTGCCTGAAGAGCGCTCCCAGGCCCGAGCCTGGAGAAAAGGAACCCAGGCAGAGCTGAGAGAACTCCCTTAAGGAGATGCAGCAGAGAGCCCAGGGAGGCAGAGGCAGCTGGACTTCGTGGGACTGGATCCTGGGAAGGAGAAGGTTGCACAGAGAGAGAACTCAGAAGATCAGAGGGTCCGCCTCAAGCACTCAGCTGAGTGCTGACAAGCACGTGCATGTGAGAAACTACTCCCTCGGGGAAAACCACTGGAAATAGTGCGAGGAAACAGTGTCTGGTACCTTCACAGGGCCAAGAATAATGCCGATTTCCACCAGCCAGATTGAGAAATCCCAGGATGGAGGAACGTAAACTACCCAAACTGAACACAGAGGGATAGACTGAAAAAAATGTAGAGAACCCCAGGGACCTGTAACACTATTACAGAATGGTAAAATGTCGACACTAGTGGACTGTGCATAGGTTATGTATATATGACTTTTTAGAGCAAGTACTAAAAAATCTATACAAAGAGGTACACCAAAAACCACTACAGATAAATCAAAGTGGAATTCTAAAAATATGTTCAAGGGTAACATGGGGAGGCAGAATAAAAAGGAATGATACACACACAGCTTGGACATATCTCAAGAGCATTATGCTGGGTGAAAAAAAAAAAGCCAGTCTTAAAAGATGACATACTATGCAATTCACATAACATCTTTGAAATAACAAAGTTATGTTATAGAGAAGGAAAACAGTTTAGTGGTTGCCAGGGGTTAGGAATGGTTGGAGAGGGGGTAAGTGTGACTCTAAAGGAGTTTTCTGATCCATTAACATGAGTTGTCTCTCCATTTATTTAGATTTTATTTAATTTCACTGAACAATGTTTTGTAGTTTCCAGTGTACAAGTCTTGCCCTACTTTAGATAGTTTATTCCCAAGTATTTTATTCTTTTGGGTGTGATTGTAAATGCACTTGCTTGCTTAATTTCCTTTTCAGATATTTCCTTGTTAGTGTATAGAAATACAATTAAAATTTGTACACTGATCTTGTATCCAATAACCCTGCTGAACGTGTTTATTAATTCTAATAGTTTCGTAGGGGATTCCTTAAGTTTTTCCACATAACAGATGTCATCTGCAAATATAGTTTCACTTCTTCCCTTCCAAACTTGTTGCTTTTTATTTATTTTTCTTGCCTATTTTCCCTGGCTGGAACCTCCAGTACACTGTTGAATAGAAATCTTGTTCTTGCTGTTAGCCTGAAAGTATAGTCTTTCACCATTAAATATATTAGCTGTGTTTTGTAGACCTCTTTTATCATGCTGAGGAGTTTCCCTGTCTTGCTTCGTTGTTATATATGTTTTATCATGAAAGGTGTTAGATTTTGTCAAATGCTTTTCTTGTATCTATTGAAAGGATCATGTCACTTTTGTCCTGTATTCTATTAATGTGGTGTGTTACATTGTTTGATGTTCATATATGATTCCAATCTTGCATTCCTGGGATAAATCCTAGGGTAATGGTGTGTAATCCTCTGTACATGTTGCTAGATTTGGTTTGCTAGTAATCAGCTGAGGATTTTTGTGTATATTCATGAGATGTTGGTCTGTGGTTTTCTTGTTTTGTGATGTCTTTCTCTGGTTTTGATATCAAGTACCTGATCTCACAGTATGAGTTGGGAAGCGTCCTCTCCTCTTCTATTTTTGGAAGAGTTTGTGAAGGATTGGTGTTAATTCTTTAAACGTTTGGTAGAATTCCCCTGTAAAACTTCTGGTCCTGGGTTTTCCTTTGTGGGTAGCTTTTAAATGACTAATTCAATCTCTTTATTTGTTACGAGTCTTTTCAGATTTACTATATTTCCTTGAATTCGTTTTGGTAGTTTCTGTTTCTATGAACTTGTCCATTTCATCTAGATTATCTAATTTATTGGTATAGAACTGTTCATAGTATTCTTTTTTTTAATATTTATTTATTTGGTTGTGTGGGGACTTAGTTGTGGCAGGAGGGCTCCTTAGTTGCGGCATGTGAGCTCCTTAGTTGCAGCTCACCGGCTCCTTACTTGCGGCTCACTGGCTCCTTAGTTGTGGCACACAGGCTTCTTAATTGTGGCATGCGAACTCTTAGTTGCGGCATGCATGTGGGATCTAGTTCCCTGATCAGCAATCGAACCCGGGCCCCCTGCATTGGGAGCATGGAGTCTTATCAACTGTACCACCAGGGAAGTCCCCCAGAGTATTCTCCCATAACCCTTTTATTTCTGTTAGCTTGATAGTGATTCCTTTCTTCTTTTTTTTTTTTTTTAGTTGTGGCATGCAGACTCTTAGTTGCAGCATATGGACTTTCTTAGTTGTGGCATGTGGACTTCTTAGTTGTGGCATGCATGTGCGATCTAGTTCCCTGACCAGGGATCAAACCCAGGCCCCCTGCATTGGGAGCATGGAGTCTTACCCACTGGACCACCAGAGAAGTCTTGTGATTCCTTTGTTTCATTTCTGATTTTAGTCATTTGTGTATATGTGTGCGTGTGTGTGTGTGTGTGTGTGTGTGTGTGTGTGTGTGTGTGTGTGAGTGTAGCTAAAGGTTTATCAGTTTTGCTGATCTTTTTAAACTTTGGTTTCATTGACTTTTATTTTTCCATTCTCTATTTATTTCCACTTTGCTTTATTTTGTTTCCTTCCTTCTGCTTGCATTGGGTTTAGTTTTCTCATCTGTTTCTAATTTCTTAAGGTGAAAAGATAGGTTATTGATTTCAGATCTTTCTTCCTTTTTAATGTACACTTTAACAGGTACAAATCTCCCTCTGAGCACTGCTTTTCCTTCATCCCGTAAGTTTTTGTATATTTGTCTTCATTTTCATTCATCTCAATGTATTTTCTAATTTCCTTTGTGATCTATTCTTTGACCCTTGTGTTCTTTAGGACTATGTTAATTTCCACATATTTGTAAATTTCCCAAATTTCCTTCCGTTATTGATTTCTAATTTCATTCCATGTTGTCAGAGAACATATTTTGTATGATATTAGTCATCTTAGATATTTTGAGGTTTGTTTTATTGGCCTAGCATATGATCTATCCTGGAGAATGTTTCATGTGCCCATGAGAAGAACGTATATTTTGCTTTTTTTTTTTTTTTTTGCTGGCTGCACCATGCAGCATGTGGGATCTTAGTTCCCTGACCAGTGATCAAACCCACATCCCTTGCATTGGAAGTGTGGAGTCTAAACCACTGGACGGCCAGGGAAACCCCTGTATTTTGCTTTTGTTAGGTGGAGTGGTCTGAAGATGTCTCCTTCCCTTCTCTGTGTTATTGTTATACACATTACATCCATATATATTATAAACCCAAGAATAAATTCTTATAATCCTTACTTTACATAATCCTATGTCTTTTAAAGATTCTGTGAGAAGAAAGTGGAGTAATTATATATTTATAAAATTATACTAAACTTTTTTTAGCATTTCTGATTCTATTTTTCTTGTGGATTTGAGTTACCATCTGGTGTCATTACCTTATTCCAAAACAGCTTTGTTCCCACCTCCCTCCTCAGTGCTGTTATTGTCAGATAACATTTTGACAAAATTTCTATAAGTGAAAAGCCTAAGAATACAGTTATATACATATATCCTAGGTAATTACTTTTTAAACAAGAGAAGAAAAGAAGGGAAATATGCAATAATACTGTCTTTTGAAATTATCCATCTTTACTGACACTTTGCTTTTCACATGGATTTGAATTACTATCTTGTGTCATTTGTTTTCAGTCTGAAGAACTTATTTTAGTATTTCTTATGTCAGGTTTGCTAGCAATATATTTTTTCAGGTTCCCTTAATTTTGAAATATCTTTATGTTTTGAAAGACAGTTTTGCTGGATATAGAATTCTTGGTTGACAGGATTTTACTTTAAGCACTTTGAATACCATCTTCTGGCCTCCATTGTTTCTGATGAGATGTCAGCTGTCAATCTTATATGTGATGAATTGTTTTCCTCTTGCTGTTTTTTAATATTTTCTCTTTATCTTTGACTTTCAATGTTGTGACTATGATATATCTCAGTGTGGATTTCTTTATGTTTATCTTACCTGAAGTTCCTTGTGCTTATTGGATGTACAGATTAATGTCTATGATCAAATTTGGGAAAATTTCAGCCATGACTCCTAATAATTTTTATGCTCCCTTTTCTCCCTTTTCTCCATTATGCATATGTTGGTGAACTAAATAGTGTCTCACATTAGTCTGAGGCTCTGATTATTTTTCTTGTTTTTCAGATTGCATTATCTCTATTGAACCCATCTTCAAGTTCACCAGTTCTTTCTTCTGCCAACTCAAATCTGTAGAAAGCCCCAGTGAATTTTTCATTTTGGTTATTGTACCAGAATTTTCATCTCCAGAATTTTTATTTGGTTCTTTTATATAATTTCTCTTTATTGGTATTCTCTATCTGATGAGACATTGTCATCAAGTCTTCTTCTTTTTTTTTCTTTCTTTTTTTTTTGGCCACGCCGCACGGCTTATGGGATCTTAGTTCCTGGACCAGGGATTGAACCCAGGCCATGACAGTGAAAGAGCTGAGTCCTATGGACTTCCCTGGTAGTCCAGTGAGTAAGACTCTGCACTCCAAATGCAGGGGGCCCGGCTTCGATCCCTGATCAGGAAACTAGATCCCACATGCATGCCGCAACTAAGAGTTTGCATGCCACAACTAAAGATCCCGCATGCCTCAACTAAGGAGCCTGCATGCTGCAACTAAGACCCAGCACAGCCTAAATAAATAAATAAAAAGAACCTGAGTCCTGATCACTGGACTGCCATTGAATTCCCAAGTCTTCTTTTAATTCTTTAAGCATGGTTTCCTTTAGTTCTTTGAAAATATTTATAATGGTTTCTTCTTTTCCTATGTATGGGTCACACTTTACTGTTTTTTTTGTGTGTGTCAAATAGTTTTTGTTGAAAACTGGATGTTTTATATATTATACTAGCAACTCTGGATACCAATTCTCTCCATCCCCCAGGAATTGATGCTGTTCTTTGCTTGGTCATTTATTTGTTCAGTGACTTGCTGAACTAGCTCTGTGAAGTCTATTTCCCCTGCAGTGTGAAGCTTCTGATGTCCCTATTCAGATCTTGTCTTGCTTTTATATTTTAGTCTGGCTTCCCAGGGGTCACCCCTGGGTCAGCATAAGCCACTTATTGGTCAACGGGTGTGCTTAAGCCCCCTTGAACAGTCATATTTTTTACCCTTTACCATTGGGTGTATGTGTGGTTTGGATGCTGCTATCACAGCTTGAGGATCTTTTTTTTTCTTGGCCTATGTTCCGCCAGAGACCAGTAGCTTGGATTGTCCCCATCTGATCCCTCCTAAGAATGTTCAGCCTTGGCCATGCACACAGTCTTCCAAACTCCTTTAAGTTAAAGCCTGACTTCCTAGGCATTGCCTCTGCGTGAAAGTAGCTTATTGTTCAACTAATGTTCGGTCAGAAGTTCTGCTTAAGGCCCTTGTGCCAAAGAGGCTTCCACATTGTGCTGAGTTTTTGTTCAGACTGGAAAGTGTTTCCAAGACTGCTCACATCCTGCTGTGATTGCCCCTAAGCGGGTGAAGCCTAATGCTTGTATACAGACTTCCTGACACCCATGGTTGACTGTGATCCCTGGTGAATTTTTCTTGGCTGTCTCTTTCCCTGGTTTTCTCTATCAAACTTCTGGTTGCTCTGCCGTTTTGCTTGTTGCTACTAGTATCATGCAGCTATGAGTGCCTTCTTAATCGCTCTCAACCAAAATCTCGTTTTCAACAACACCCTTAGCATGAAATTTTCTACCCTCTCCTCCAAATAAAATCAGTCCCCCTCGGACAGAGCTGGGAGTTCTTATGGTTAGTTCTTAGTTCTTATGGTCTGACTCTCCCCTGGAGAGAGTCTCTGCACCACCACACAGGATCTGGGCTTAGGGACAGCAACCCACTTATCCTAAACTGAACATGTCTTCTCTAAAAGTGGGCTCTGGGCTAAAAGGAGCTCCTGGTCTTCTTGGCCTGTCCCTCTTGGTGTGGAACCTTCCCCCATAAGCAATCTGGGGTGGGGATTGCGGCCCCAGGATTCTCAGCCTGTGCACCTGGAGTAGAGCCTCTGCTCTACTGGTAGGGTCTAGGGGGGAGTCCCTCCTCTTCTTGCCTGCACCAGGCAGGGTGCCTGGAATAGAGTTTCTGTAAGGTGGAGCCGACAGGGGAGGGAGTGGGTTGTAGCTCAGTTGCCAAAGAAATCTTATTGAGATTTAGGTTTTCTTGAATGAATGTTTCTCCATTTGCTGTATGCCCTTAGGACAATTTCCAGAGGCTTTTAATTATTCTTTTTAATCATTTTCTCCAGTTAAATGTTTTTTTTGTTGCGGGGAGAGTCCAGCATGCCCTTCACTCCAACATTCCAGAAACAGATTCACTTCTGTGCTTTTTTACTGTATTTTCATCCAGCAATGTTGAATGCACAGGCTTTACTGGTCTCTCAGCTATTGTGCATATTTCTCTAGTCAAGACTGCCTGATAACTTAACCTGTAAGATGTCCTAGCAGTTTTTTCATATCTAATTTTAAAAGATGGGAGAAATAAAGTTGGTCTTTCAAATATTTAAATCATTCAATTCCTTTAAATTCAGAATTATTGGTCTTAAAGTGATAATGCAACTTAAGTGGCACAGTAGTACTGAAAATGTTCTATTGCATACGATACAACAAACTAAAGTAAGATTTTAGCACTGTGGAAGACAAAATGCACTGGACAGTTAAGGAGATGATTCTATTCAGCCTACTGCGCTAGGGAAAAGGGTTCAAAGAAGTGGAAGGGGGTCTGGGACTTTATAGAGGCAGATAAACAAGGGAGTCATGAAAAAGGGTGGAGGCAGGTCCAATCGGCAAGCACAGGGTGATCCTTCACAATTAGCCATCTCCCAGAACATTAGGGGGTCAATGTGGTTATTCCTCTCAAATTTCAGTTGTTGCTGAACTCAGAGGCAATCATAAACCTCCTGTGCAGGTGAGGAAGGGTCTAAGTGTTTATATCTCAGGCATTCTTGTTGGTGTTTTGTAAAACCATTTGAACCATCTGTTGGAAGGTGGTGGCGAAGGTCAGTTCATTCAGGGTCCTAGAGATCAGACTTCTTAAAAGAGGGAAACCTAAATGAAAAAGGAATATGAAAGCTGTATGAAAGTAAGAGCCCCAGATCGAATGCTGAAAGTACCTAGTCCAGCAGATTCTAAGAGATCAGTGGAGGAAAATCTTTCAGCTATGCAGCAGCACTGATTATTGAGTCTCTTAAAGCCCCCTTGCTAGATGTCAATGCTTTTGGTGATGCTGTTCACAGTCTTGGTTGCCTCCATACAGGACATGTATGACCCGAGCCTTTGGCCCACCTGTCCAGGGAAATCCAGCTCATGAAATGTCTGCTGCAGCAATAACTCCTTCCAGATCTGTAACAAGTCACCAAGCTTCTCCAGATCCTGGGGAAATGGCCAGGCAATCCAGAGACCCAACAGGGATCTAGCTGGTCAGGCTTCAGCCTTAGTGATGCCACGTTGGGTGGGAAGGAGGAAAACTGGAAACATTCATTTGGAGGGTTGTTGCCAGGTGCTGACACAAACTGGAAACACTGAAAATTCAGTAGGGTTTGACAATTTGGGAAAGGTAGCAGGGTCCAGTTCAATGTGCAAGTAGGTACCAAAACCGATTCTTCCAGTGTCAAGGAAGTCAATTAAATCTCTACCAGATAAGGGCTTCCCTGGTGGCGCAGTGATTAAGAATCCACCTGACAATGCAGGGGACACAGGTTCGAGCCCTGGTCTGGGAAGATCCCACATGCTGTGGAGCAACTAAACCCGTGCACCACAACTACTGAGCCTGCACTCTAGAGCCCGTGAGCCATAACTACTGAGCCCACATGCCACAACTACTGAAGCCCATGTGCCTAGAGCCCACGCTGTGCAACGAGAAGCCACCACAATGAGAAGCCTGCGCACCTCAACGATGAGTAGTCCCCGCTCACCGCAACTAGAGAAAGCCCGTGCACAGCAATAAAGACCCAACGCAGCCAAAATAAATAAATAAATAAATAAATAAATTTTTAAAAACCTTTACCGTATAAGACAAAGTTTGCACCTCCATCAGTTACCTACAATTTACAAAGGAAGTGCAAAGTGGCTCAAAGGAGATGAACAGGGCTGGAATCTGAATACCTAGAAGAATGTGCAGTGCATAGTTTTCTACTGAAACACAGTTTTTGCTCTCAGGTCTCTAATCTCAAAGATACACTAATCTTGCCTGCAAAATAAGTCTGGTCTCATTAGATCTGGCCTGGTGTTTTCACAGATGCAGCAAGAATTGTAATTTACCTTAGGCCTTCCTAAGTTCGCTTTACTGGAAGTTTTCCTAAGGAATCTGAGTGCACTTTTTTTTTTTTAATTGGCTGAGCTGGGTCTTTGTTGCTGTGCACAGGCTTTCTCTAGTTGTGGCGAGCGGGGGTTACTCCTCATTGCGGTGCGCAGGCTTCTCATTGCAGTGGCTGCTCTTGTTGCGGAGAGCGGGCTTCAGTCGTTGCAGTACACAGGGGCTCAGTAGTTGCGGTGCAGGGGCCATAGGGCACGTGGGCTTCAGTAGTTGCAGTACGCAGGCTCGGTACGTGTGGCGCATGGGGTTAATTGCTCCACACGGCATGTGGAATCTTCCCAGATCAGGGATTGAACCTGTGTCCCCAGAATTGGCAGGAGGATTCTTAACCTCTGCACCACCAGGGAAGTCCTCAGAGTGCACTTTTTTTTTTTTTTTTTTTTGCGGTACGCGGGCCTCTCACTGTTGTGTCCTCTCCCGTTGCGGAGCACAGGCTCTGGACATGCAGGCTCAGCAGCCATGGTTCATGAGCCCAGCAACTCCGCGGCATGTGGGATCTTCCCGGACCGGGGCACGAACCCGTGTACCCTGCATGGGCAGGCTGACTCCCAACCACTGCGCCACCAGGGAAGCCCCAGACTGCACTTTTAAAAAAGCTTCTTGAGGTTAGGAAACCAAGCAAAGAACCGCCACCAGATCTCACTGCGGTACCTATAGACTTAGGTGAATTCCTCTCTTCTCAGGGTTCCCAAGATATCTTAAGGTTCCTGGGCCTGCCAGGAAGTGACCTCCTTACTCACCTGTAAGGCTAGGAGACCTGTAAGCCAGGAAACAGGCTGCTGTTCCAAAGAGGGTTTTGTAAGCCTTGGCTCCATAAAGTCAACCTTAGCTTCTTAAAAGTGTCATATCTGGTTAAATGATCATCATGCTCAAATATGATATTCCAGGCAAGGCTTTGGTTCCATAATCAATATTTCCAGCTACATCCATTAACAAGGAAGACAATCTTACTGAATTTATTATAACAACTTATACTGCTATGAAAATAAGAGAACTCAGTAAGAGTTCCTACAGGTAGGAGTTCCTACCTGTACGGGTCAGGTAGGAAAAACAAGATATTTTATAAACTGCACATTTCTGTTTATAAAATCATAGTCTACTATATTGTTATGAGTTGCAGATAACTTCAACGAACAGAGGAAGGAGTTCCTTATATATCCAAATAATTTTCAGAAGTTAAAGACTGGATGAGAGTTCATTACAAGAATAGTGCAATTGACAAGGAAATCTGGTTATTTCTGCAGCATGCAAAACAATTAAGTCAACCCCCCCAATTTAGATAAAATAATTATATACAAAATTAGCCTTATTTTCAAAGAAGAATAAACAAGAACAAATGCTCT
This sequence comes from Lagenorhynchus albirostris, assembly GCF_949774975.1. NCBI lineage: Eukaryota > Metazoa > Chordata > Mammalia > Artiodactyla > Delphinidae > Lagenorhynchus > Lagenorhynchus albirostris. The sequence goes on from NC_083100.1 coordinate 115,011,474, forward strand.
GTGATTTTCCAGGTATCCTCAGGGAAATTCAAAGTCAGTTTTAGGTGTAGAAGATACCCTGAAGGAACATCATTCTCAAATACAACATTCCAGGTGAGATTTTGGAATTTTGTTACTTCATTTTATTATACATTTAGGATTCAGTATGAGAACATAAAAATCAAAGTTATCAGATTTAAGATAGGAATCAAATCATGGGTGCCTGAGAAACAATATTTGGCTATTCATTTCAAAGTGACATAAAACATTAAAAAAATAGACGGTAATATGATTGCAAAGAACCTTAGCCCATTCTTAAATGAGAAACTCTGCTTTCTATTGATAAATAATCAAAGACATAATAAATGAATATAAACCAAAGAAGGCTATTCTGGTCAGATACAGAATTTTTGTTGTCTAGATAGATTAAATAACAGAATAAGTGATCCTTTATGTTGTAGGTGACGGTAATAACCAGTAAACCAAGGAGACAAGCCTATCAAATTGGGCAAACTTTGCCAAGATTTTAACTTTTCACATTCAGGTATTATAAATCAAGGTGAATAAAATTCACTTCCAAACTTAGTCTTTCACTGCACTCTTTCATATTCCGGGGCAAATGGACACTGTACTCTAGACCAATCTCAAGGTGTCTTAGCTCATTCAGGCTGCTATAACAAAATACCACAGACTACGTGGCTGACAAACAACAAGAACGTGTTTCTCACCGTTCTAGAGGCTGGAAGTCCAAGACCAAGCGCCAGTGTGGCGTGGCGAGGGCCTTCGTCCGGGTGGCAGATTTCTCCTTATACATGCACGTGACTGAAAGGGGTAGGGAGCTCCCTGGAGCCTCTTTTGTAAGAGCACTCATCCCACTCATGAGTTAAGCACCTCCCAGAGGCCCTACCTGCTAACACCATCATCTCTGGAGGACAGGATTTCAACATATGAATTTTAGGGGGGCATTTTCAGCCCATAGCACTGGAGGTCCACATGGTCAGAACTAATTCTATAATATTACTAAGATATTAACGTGCAATGTGTTCATTGCTCCTACTGTCAAGTGAATCAATGAGTAAGCATTTCAAAGTTTTCTCAGTTTCCGCTTCCAGTATAGTAAACGTCAATAATTACAACCACAGAGAAAGCTTTTCTCGGTCCTCAGTAAGCTTGAAGAGTGAAGAAAGGGGATGGAGACTAAAAAAAAAAAAAAAAAAATCACTTCTTTAGGACAAAACTACTGTTTTCCTTGAAAAACAGATATATGCACTCAGTTGTATTTCTCTAAAATTCTTTCTACTTAGTCTAAACCACAAATTAATGATACTTTTTAGCAAAGTAACTAACTCCCAGTTGAGAGATAACAGGGTGGACAATTGTGCACTGTCTGTCCCACAGCAGCTCTCTATCGCAGACTAGCAGCACTCGTGAAGACACACAGGACAGCTGTGTGTGGCCTTACACCTCACAAAATGTAAGAAATGAGCGGAAGTGCGCATGTTCATTACAGACCCAAAGATACAGCCCTCTGTAGCAAATAAAAATAAGAAGCAAAAGAATGCAAAATTTAGGGACTTCCCTGGCGGTCCAGTGGTTAGGACTCGACACTTTCACTGCCAGGGCCTGGGTTTGATCCCTGGTCAGGGAACCAAGGCAAGCTGTGTGGCAAATACATAAATAAATAAATTATGCTTAGTAACAACGTTTCAGCATTCTCTTACTTGGAGATGATCTAGGTATTTTTGCTTAATTAACTCAGTACACTATAAGTACAAGGATTAAGTTACCTAAACATCTTGGCAATTATCTTCAAGAAAAGTAATTACTGTTGAAATAAAGTTTGTCAGAATAATGATTTGATTTGGTTAGATACAAACAGGTGTTTCATAATCTTCAACACTTAGTGTAAGTAATGCTAGCTTATTTGATCACTAAACCTGCATAAATTTAAGAAGAATATACCCAAGTAGAATAAAAATGTAAGCACTTAATGGTCAGAGAAGACATGGCTGTTTTTATTAAACCAAACATATTAAGCTAGTCTCATTTGCCTAAATAATGTGAACTTATTCTTAAAACATTTCTGAGTTAATTTCTGTAAGAATGTATTTTTTCTTTCTGTTCTTTGAAAGTATTAGAAGTTCCCTTAACTTCTGGAAATTTTAAGAATATTGTATTTATAAGGTGCTTATTTCTCTCTAAGTCAATGAAAATAGAGCTCCTTTAATTTAAGCAATTTCATAATCTGATCTGGCAATACCACGCAGAGGTAGGAAAACATCACACACTCACATAATGAGAAGTCAAGGCCTTTCTGAATGACAGACACAGACCAAGAGCTTATAGCTCCAATTCTAAAATTTCAGCCCTGGGCAGCAGTCAACAGAGATGAACAGAATTCACTAGTCCACATCAAAGAGCTGTTCTCTTCCCAGTGGATACGAATCTTTAATTGATGAGCTCAAAGTAGATGAACAGAAAAGAGTAACAAACAAGACTTCCTGTCTTCTTTTTTTTTTTTTTTTTTGCGGTAGGCGGGCCTCTCACCGTTGTGGCCTCTCCCGTTGCGGAGCACAGGCTCCGGACACACAGGCTCAGCGGCCATGGCTCACGGGCCCAGCCGCTCCGCGGCATGTGGGATCTTCCCGGACTGGGGCACGAACCCGTGTCCCCTGCATCGGCAGGCAGACTCTCAACCACTGCGCCACCAGGGAAGCCCCCTGTCTTCTTTTACCCAACAGAGACCTGATCTCTATAACCCAACTGGTCAGACCATGAAACCAGGTGAGCACTCAAAAAGAATCAAAATAAAACCCTTCTGTGCTACTGATGGACACAGTCCAGAGTACAGGAGCAGAAGTCAGAAATACCATCGGTCCCAAATCTACAGTCAGGAATGAAGAGGCTCCCCATGAGGGTGGAGGAAGCAGGGATCCAAGCACAGGCTTTGCTCCTGAACAAGTCACGGCACCAAAACTATCAAAGACAAAATGCACTGACAACTAAGGAGGTGGTTTCACTCGGGCTGCTATGCTGGGGAGACTGTTCATTAACGAGCAATGTCTCAAACAGGAAGGGGTCTAGGGTATTACAGAGGCAAGTGGAGAAGGGGTCATGGGGATGAGGGGTGGGAGGGGGCCCTGTCCCAGACATAAAGATTGGATTTGAGACACGGGGATCTCTCAACTGCCACTGCTTCCAGGAGCACAGGGCTCAGACAACGTTCAACGTGGTCAACATCTATAAAGCCGACGAAAAGAGAGCTTTTGTCATCTTTTCTTTGCTAATGTATAGTTTTGCCCAGTTCTACGGAGTTGACTCCTGTCTTGCAGACAACAACTCTGCTATACGTCAGTTTCCCTTTTCTGGGATTTTTTTTTTTTTTTTTTTGGCCGTACCATGCGGCATGCAGGATGTCAGTTCCCTGACCAGGGACTGAACCCGGGCCACCACAGTGAAAGCCCAGAATCCTAACCACTCAAAAAGAAGGGGACTCCCTTTTTCAGCATCTTTAGATGTAGATGGTGCAACTGTAGGTTGAGAAAGCATGCCTCCTATTTTACAGTCAAAAATCCATCTTAAAATATAAAAAATTAGTATAAATACATTTTGTTTACTTGAGCATAAAATGTTAACTTCTAAATTAGTAACAGTTTTAGATAAAATGTAAATGTACAAAGGTTTCTGACACAATTTTTTTCAATAATACTGCAAAATAAGAAAACAATTTGTATGTACTTGTGTTCACTTAAGTTCAAGGAAAACGTCAGGATTTCACAGGCTATTAATTGGACAATAGTGAGATTACAGAGCTTGTGGCTGGTATACCAGAAGAGGCCTAGGAAGAGCACAGTACAAGTACTGAGACGAACTGAATTAACTGCTCTACGGTCACACATCCACACGCCCAAAGCCCTACCTCAGCAAGTCCTAGAACACACACACACACGCACTTCCCGAGCGCAGTCGCTGGCCGCGCAGCCCACTGGGTGCTCCTCTGCCCCTGGCTGGGCCACACCTCCGGCAGCTCTGCACCCCGGGGCTGTCCCAGCCGGGCACCGCCAACAGCCACACTGTCACGTCTTCTGCTCCCATGTCCTGTCGGTGGGGGGCTGTGCTCCTGGTCCCCCGGCATCCTGTGCTCTCAGGCCCCCACACAGATCACCCTGCTTCTTCCGTGCCCACCGAGCCTGGGACACAGGGAGAACCGTGGGCCCCTTCCAGGTGACCAGGTCCCACCTCCACCCTGGGGCTCCGAGTGGGAAATGACCCCCAAGGTCCAGTCTTTGGGATCAGTGGGCGGAGGGACAGGTGGGGAGGGTTAAACCAGCACCCTGACCACCGCCCCTCTGAGCCCTCTGCTGGGCTACAGTCAGACCAAGCTGCAAGTGGCAAATAAGACGTCCTGATGAACCCTTTGACAGCGGCAAGAGGTGCGGTGCACCAGGGCAGCTACGGTCACGGCCGGGCCACAGAAAGGGCCCTCACCTCAGCTTGAGTCTCCCCTCAGCCCTCCTTTGGGACTCGGCAGTGCCACCTCGTTGCCCCATGACACCCAACGAGGGCGCCGGTGCCCAGGGTGGCTACCCAAGGAAACAGCACAAGGATGTTTCTCAGGTTAAGCGAGCTGGGCACACAAAGCCCTGCTCAACAGTGAGACACACTGTGATGGGCCCTCATTACGCACAAGGAACTCCTGTGTAGGAGGGCCTGCTTCCCTGGTTTCCCCCAGGGGAGGGCCCCGACTCAAGCAGCCCTGCCACGGAGCAGGCAGCGAGGTCTGCAGAGCTGAGCTGAGAAAACACTGTGTTCTCAGATCAGACGGCTCTGCCAGAACCCCTGTGGAAGAACAAGCCAACCCAGCCCAGACGCTCTGACTTTCACCAAAGCCTGACATTGCAGGCACTGTGGAACAAATGCCTCCGGTGACCGCTGGTCACAGTGATAACCAAAATGTCCATGTTTCCAACGTGCTCCAAGCTGTGCTGTCCAATACAGAAGCCACTGGCCACATGTGGCTCTTATCAATTTGATCATATAATGATGCTATGTTATAATAAATTATATTTTATAAATTATGTTGATAATATAAGTTATAGTATAAATATAATTCATTATAAATAATGAATTAAAATTTAAAATGAAGTTCTTCCAACTCACCAGCCACCTTTCAGGTTGCTCAAACTACATGTGGCTAATGGCTACAGAACTGAACATTCACCAAGAATCTCTCCTCATCAATTTACCAGTGGCATTTTTCACAGAACTAGAACAAAAAATTATACAATTTGTATGGAAACACAAAAGACCCTGAATAGCCAAAGCAATCTCGAAAAAGAAAAATGGAGCTGGAGGAATCAGGCTCCCCAACTTCAGACTACATTACAAAGCTACAGTAGTCAAGACAGTATGGTACTGGCACAAAAACGGAAATATAAATCAATGGTACAAGACAGAAAGCCCAGAGATAAAACCACACACCTATGGTCACCTAATCTATGACAAAGGAGACAAGAATATACATGGAGACAAGACAGCCTCTTCAATAAATGGTGCTGGGAAAACTGGACAACAACATGTAAATGAATGAAATTAGAACACTACCTAACACCGTATACAAAAATAAATTCAAAGTGGATTAAAAACCTAAATATAAGACTGGACACTATAAAACTCTTAGAGGAAAACATAGGAAAAACACTCTTTGACATAAATCACAGCAAGATCTTTTATGACCCACCTCCTAGAGTAATGAAAATAAAAACAAAAATAAGCTAATGGGACCTAATGAAACTTAAAAGGTTTTGCACAGCAAAGGAAACCATAAACAAGACCAAAAGACAACCCTCAGAATGGGAGAAAATATTTGCAAATGAAGAAAAGGACAAAGAATTAATCTCCAAAATATACAAACAGCTCATGCAGCTCAGTATCAAAAAACAAACAACCCAATCAAAAAATGGGCGGGAGACCTAAATAGACATTTCTCCAAAGAAGACATACAGATGGCCAAGAGGCACATGAAAAGATGCTCAACAGCACTAATTATTAGAGAAATGCAAATCAAAACTACAATGAGGTATCACCTCACACCAGTTAGAATGGGCATCATCAGAAAACCTACAAATAATAAATGCTGGAGAGGGTGCAGAGAAAAGGGAACCCTCTTGCACTGGTGGTGGGAATGTAAATTGGTACAGACACTATGGAGAACAGTAGGGAGGTTCCTTAAAAAACTAAAAATAGAACTACCATATGATCCAGCAATCCCACTACTGGGCATATACCCTGAGAAAACCATAATTTAAAAAGACACATGTACCCCAATGTTCACTGCAGCTCTATTTACAATAGCCAGCACATGGAAACAATCTAAATGTCCATCGACAGATGAATGGATAAAGAAGATGTGGTACATATATATACACAATGGAATATTACTCAGCCATAAAGAGAAATGAAATTGGGTCATTTGTAGAGATGTGGATGAAGCTAGTCTGTCATATAGAGTGAAGTCAGTCAGAAAGAGAAAAACAAATATCATATATTAACACATATATGTGGAATCTAGAAAAATGGTACAGATGAACCTATTTGCAAGGCAGGAATAGAAAGGCAGATGTAGAGAACAGACATGTGGACATGGGAGGGGGTAAGGGGAGAGTGGGATGAATTGGGAGATTAGATTTGACATAAATACACTACCATGTGTAAAACAGGTAGCTAGTGGGAACCTGCTGTATAGCACAGGGAGCTCAGCTCAGTGCTGTGGTGACCTAGATGGGTGGGATGGGGGGTGGGAGGGAGGTCCAAGAGGGAGGGGAGATATGTATACATACAGCTGATTCACTTCACTGCACAGCAGAAACTAACACAACATTGTAAAGCAATTATACTCCAATTAAAAAAAAAAATCTCTCCCCATCCTCAAGCCAAACTTACTGCTTGGACTCTGGCTTGACTCCCTGCTCTAGGCACTCCTTGCTCATAAATACAGCCCAGCCCAAACCTCAACAGACTCCCTTGTAGCTGCTACAGTTTGCTTTTCCCGAAATGCAGTTCCTCTGCTATTCCCGAATAAGTTCAATTTCTGGTAACTTAAGCTTGCCTCGGTTTACCCCTTTATTTAGGGTGACACACGTGAGATAACAAATTGGAATGTATTTGAAAAAGCATACTGAAACCAAGCAGGACCCTTCCAGGGAGAGACCTCCCCATGTCTCCACTTCTTGTTTGTAGAAAAGCTTTAGCCTCCTAGGTGTTCCCCGAGTTCCAAAGAGCAAAGTGAGAAAATGAAGAAACAAAGGAAGCGGTCAAGCCAGACAAAATAATAATAGTTTAGCCATAAAACAAAGTTGAGGACCTTTACCTTCTCAAGGGCTGTAGACAATATCCTGAACCATACCCTTGAGCTGTTTTGCAGACACTAAAACCTCCACTAGGTGGAGGAAGTTAACTGCATGCTCACCACCAGCACGTAGACCCCAGACCTGTTAGAACCAGAAGGCTGATGACTGAGATTCCTGAAACATCATCCTCTTGACCTCACCATCAACCAGACAACTGTGCACAAGCTGATCATGCACCCTGTGACCCTCGCCCTCCCGCTGTCTTTAAAAGCTCTTCCCTGAAAGCCACTGGGGAGTGCGGGTCCTCTGAGCATGGTGCTGGGCGCCCTGCAATAAACGCTGCGCTTTCCTCCACCACAATCCAGTGTCAGTGGATTGGCTTTGCTCACATCGGGCAAGTGGAACCAAGTTTGGTTCAGGACCAACAGTAACTGCCAAGATCCAACCAGGAAAACAGAGAGTATTAAGGGGAATTTAATGCGGGAAACAGGTTACACAGGTAACAGGAAGACTGAAAAGTCAGAGACGACAACAGCAGAAAGCCATTAATATCAACCTTTCCATAGAAGAGAGAACAAAGGGGTGTTACCAGCCTATCAGCAGGAGTTGCCCAGGGGAAGCCAGTACAGCCAAAAGCGGCAGACACAGGGGAAATATCCTGGGTTCACCTCCTGCAGTGCCTCCAAAGCCAGGGATACCGGAAACAGCCTAGAGTGGTCAGCCCTGCCTTCCACTCCCAGTACTTCTGGGGCAAGTAAGCCGAACACTTGTACAAGAGTAGACTGCTGTATTATTTAACTGTATCGCACTTTACAGTACAGAAGGACTTCCATGCCATCATGTTCACGTTCACAACAGGCATTTATAAAGTCTAGCAAAATAGGTTTTTCAACCAATAGCTTCTACATCTACAAAAGAAGTATCTACAGGGGACTTCCCTGGTGGTGCAGTGGTTAAGACTCCACGCTCCCAATGCAGGGGTCCCAGGTTCAACCCCTCGTCGGGGAGCTAGATCCCACACACATGCTGCAATTAAAAGTTCGCATGCCACAACTAAGGGGCCAGCAAGGGAGCCTGCATGCCACAACCAAGGAGCCCGACTGCTGCAGCTAAGACTCGGCACAACCAAATAAATAAATAATTTTTTTTAAAAAAAGTATCTACAAAGCCTTTCAGGCAGCTTTACTGTACACAAATTGACAACTGTGTCAATCTGGTCAACATGTTTGTGCGCTTTTGCAGCAGCCTTCCAGGCCCCAGGAAAAGGGAGATAGAAGCGAACCTGTCCTCAAGCTGCTGGCACTGCCTTAAACCAATGAACTTTCACAACTAGAACAGATGAGAACTCAGAAAAAGTGCACCTAAGCGGAATAGGAGTGAACAGCAGGAGGTGCAGCTTGATCCAACGTCCGGGAATGGGAATTAGGTAGAAACCAGAGGGGGATGAAGCCCTGGCAGAGACCCGGAAAGTTGTGACCTACGTGACCACTGGCTGAAGAACTTCAAGGAGGCTCTGAAAAAGAGCAGGGCTGTGGGAGCTACCTCAGAACACCCAGAAGTGCGAGGAGCATGGAAGGCGGGCCAAGGATACATGATAAGGGGCCTGAAAGACTCAAGAATATTTCCAGGCCTCTGCTGAAACGGGGAAGAGAAAAGAAGCAAACTGGTGGGAGTGGGGGGGTTAACTCTTCTTCACCTCTGTAGCTTTCCCAAAGAAACCATCTAAGACCTGCAGTCTGAGCTTCTAAAAACATTGAATTCATTGACATAGATTAGCATGGTTTTAAGAAATATGTAGATCCCGTGAACCCTTTCCCCATTTTCCCCCAATAGCAACATCTTGAAAAGCTATAACACAGTATCACAAGATACTGACATCCATAAGGTCAAGACACGTTAAGTTTCCTTCAAGTTCTTTTATAACCACACCGACTCACGCCCCCCAACTAACTTTTAATGCTGCCATGATTTATCCAGGCCCTCAAAGCGCCTACATCGGACACAGGACAAGGTCCGGGGCTAGGAAGGTAAACGCACAGGAACTAGCAGAGTCCCAAGCCCCGGGTCCAGCGGAGGCAGCTGAAGGAGCGGAGCCGCAGGCCCCGCCCCTTCCGCCAAGGCCGACCAACAGCCGACCGGAGCCGAGCCGCTTCCAACGGCGACCGAGCAAAACCGGAAGTGGGCGGCAGCCCTCCCCTTCCCGGACCCCCCGCCCAAGATGGCGGACCTCCACCGCCAACTGCAGGAGTATCTGGCGCAGGGGAAAGCGGGCGGGCCGGCAGCCGCCGAGCCGCTCCTCGACGCGGGAGAGGCAGAGGAGCCCACGGCCGGGGCCGGGCCGGCGGGGGCGTGGCTCGGCCGCGCGGGCCTGCGCTGGACGTGGGCGCGGAACTCCGCGGAGCCGACGACGGCGGCGGCGGGACCGACGTGCATGCCGAGCGTGACGCGCGCTCAGCGGCTGGCGGCGAGCGGCGTGTGCCTGCTGCTGGCCGCGCTCTGCTTCGGCCTGGCCGCACTCTACGCCCCAGTGTTGCTGTTGCGCGCCCGCAAGTTCGCGCTGCTGTGGTCGCTGGGCTCGGTGCTGGCGCTAGCGGGCGGCACGCTCCTGCGAGGCGGTGCGGCGTGCGGACGCCTGCTGCGCGGCGAGGAGGCGCCGTCGCGGCCCGCGCTGCTCTACGTGGCCGCGCTGGGCGCTACGCTGTACGCGGCGCTGGGTCTGCGCAGCACGTTGCTCACGGCGCTGGGCGCCTGCGCGCAGGTGGCTGCGCTGCTCGCCGTGCTGTTGGGTTTGCTGCCCCGCGGCGCGGGCACCGCGCTGCGCATGGCACTTCGGCGCCTGGGACCGGGCGCCACCCTCACCAAGGCGCTCCCCGTGTGAGAGGCCTGGGGCCCGCGCCGTCGGAAAGGACGCAGAGTCCGCCCCCGGGACGCGCCGTCGGGAGACCACACGGAGCCGGCCCAGGGGCCCAGCGCTCGCCATGCCAAGGACTGCGCCCGCCTTTCCCAGAGCGCGCGGGGTAAAGGCTGCTCCTTTACTGTGCCAGCGAAATCTGTAAACTGAGCAGCAGTTGTAAAACTGAGACATGAGCTGTTTCGGAAGCTCCTCAAGTTCAGCGTTTTGTGCTATACTCAGCAGCAAGTGCTATGAGAACTAAATTTTGTCCTTGAGTTGGTGACATACTGTGAAGCATTTATGATAAATTGCTTTTGCGTTAACCGTGGTCTTAGTTTACACTCAGTTGAAAAAGAAAAAGAACACTAGCTCTTCCGTTTTAATTAACTGCCCTTATTACTTTTCTCAGACTTCTGTTCCACGTTTTGTCACTTTAAAAAATCCAGTGGTAGACTGTAGTAGCTTAGCTACAGTAAACTTGTTCTCTTCGGCTCTTGGAAATTATTTTTCCGTATTCTTCAATGTGAGTGGATCCATAAGAGTTATTAAAATAAATACTGACTTTAGCCACCGGAATTTTTAAAAGTACTTTAGTTAAGACGGTTTATCTCAGTTTTTTCTTTTAGTGGAGTTGTAAACATGGTACCTTATAAAATTAAAGGAAAATTGATTCTGTATTAGATGAGGAAAGCGATGGACCAAGAAGCGTCCTGTAAGAAATACCCAGTAAGGTGCGTGTAACTGCTGTGAGAGGTCCGTGGGCAGAACTGGGCTAGGGGACTCCTGGGAGACACATGATTCTACGTGCGGTTTCCCTATTTGATGGAAACCATGGATTTCTACAAGGCCTAATTTTTTTCATTCCTAATTTTATGATCTGCTTTTTAACTATAATTTACACTTTACAGTCTGATCTTCATGCAATGTAAGATGCTTTTCACATCTAATTGCCAAATTTCCTTCGTTTTAGGTTTAGCACTTAATTTTGTTTAGGACCTTCTTACTTACCTTAATTTATTGCCAGAAAGTATGGGCTCAATATTCTGAGGAGTCCAGAAAACTACATGTTTTGTCACTAGCTGCATATTAACTAGGAAGTAAACTATTTAAAATGTTTAAATCCTACGCCAGTGGTTCTCCGTTCACATGAGAATTACTTGACGACTCAAACCTCCGATCAATTCAGTCTGTCTCTGCGGGGCTGGGGGTGGGAGCCACGCATCAGCATTTTTTTTGAGCTCTCCAGATGATTCCTTTTCCAGCTAAGGTTGTGAACCACTTTTCTGTATGTTGGATTGCACGATTTGAAAATAATTGTCTCCTGGGGCTGGATTCCAGTGTTGCCGAAACTGGGTGTCAGGCAGCAGTCGAGCCTTGCCCCTTTGTCCAACCTCAAAATTTAGATTTTTATCAGTGTCCTAAGCCCTGCTCCAAGAAGTGGACACTAAAGTGACCAACATCCACACTGTAGACTTACCCCAACCCCCCATATTCTCTAAGAATGCTCCCTTGTTCCCCTCTCAGTAAATAGGGTTACCTACCTCAAGAGGAACAACCAAGGGGGTGTTTGTAAAAGCAAATCCACTGTTTTGGGGGAGTGATTTTTTTGACTGGAAAACTTGTACCATTGGCTGCTCTTTCTACCCCCTTGTTAAATCTGCATTCTAGTTCTAAATTTCTCTACAGTTTGCATGGCTGAAGATTTCACAGTGTTGACTTTTATGTTCATGCCACTGTATTTTTAAAAATTGTTTTCCCAACATTTTTTCAAGAATTCACTCTTTGGAAATCTAAGCTTTAATAAAATTCAAAGCACAACATCTGGTATGTATTTTGACAGTGATACTTTAAAATGCATCACTTACTAAGTAATTAATGAATATATAATGCTGAGTTTTCAGTTTTCTCTAAATGAATTCATTCTCAAAATGTGATCTGGTTATCTGCTTACTGAGGTACTGTGTTTTTCAAGTTAAAGCCTTGGAATGTTATGATAAAGTTCTTACCACATAAATCTCAGAAAAAAGGAGCCTAAATCTCTGTATGGATTTGCTCTCTGGATCCCTTTTTAGCTTCTTAGAATTTGATTACAACTTCTTTTTAAGCTATACCAGTGGAGGGCAAATAAAGAATATCCTCAGGGCTTCCCTGGTGGCGCAGTGGTTGAGAGTCCACCTGCCGATGCAGGGGACACGGGTTCGTGCCCCGGTCCGGGAGGATCCCACATGCCGCGGAGCGGCTGGGCCCGTGAGCCATGGCCGCTGAGCCTGCGCGTCCGGAGCCTGTGCTCTGCAACGGGAGAGGCCACAACAGTGAGAGGCCCGCGTACCACACACAAAAAAAGAATATCCTCAAACCTAAAGCAATCCTGAGTCTCCTAAACGTGTGTTTAGAGCAAAGTGCTGGTCAATAGGATGTTTTAAATCGCAAAGTAAAGAGAAAATCTCTTGTAGTCTCTAGGTTCTAACACCCTAAAAAAGCAGTGTGTGTGGTGTCAACATTTTATCTGCAGAGATAACTTAGCACTTACCATTTTTTACATTAATGGAGAATCAGTTACGAGTTTTTTTATATACTCTCCAACTATGTCAGTATCCCTTTCCTAAGCAAGTACTGACACTTTCCAGCACCACTAAATTTGTCAAGGAAACTTTTCTCCTATGCCAAACTGAAGCTGGCAAAGTAATGAGACGTTAGGGTGGCCACAGGACAGTCCTTTGAATAATAAAAGGTTTCTTTTTATAAAAACAAAGTAAGGGGTCAGTATAGAAAGTATGCTGGGGTTATCTCAAACTGAACTTTTCGCTTTCAATTCAAACTGGGCCAAATGTTCCATTTATTTAAAACTAAAGGAACTTGTTGTGGATGAGAACTTCCTGGCTTACTTTAAGTTGGAACAATCCTCTGCCTTAAACACTGGTGTTTCCACAAAGCTAGTGTGGAAGAGGAAGAAATTATTTAAGTTTTGCACAACTGTTTTAAGAGATATTTTGATCCATTCCTTTTCAACTTAGAACCATTTGTGAAATGATTTACAGTATTCAGAAGGTATGTGTAGTTGATTTCTGGTTTATGTCAAGTTCCTCTCTTCAGAAAAAGGCAATGCAAGTCTACGGTGTGATTACTAGGAGATGCAGCCAAGGAAGACCCCTACTTGGAAATCCAGATTTTTTTTTTCCTCTGGTGTATAATTTTCCATCTGCCAGAGTAGATCTAACTAATTATAAGGCTTTGAATCTACTTCAAACCTTGTTATAGTTTTGAAGTATTTTTCACGCTACTACAAAAATGTGACAGAAGTGTGATAAGAACTTGTTTAAAAACAAAAAGTTCACAGGTGACTTTAGATGACTTAGAGATTCCCATCAAGTATGCTCACAAATATAAGCAATAATTGTACCCCCCTCAGCAGACCAGATGCAATGGAAGCTAAGGGTTTCCTTAAGGCAAGCACTTGACGACTAGTTGTTTTCTGTTAATTCTTGCGTAAATCACATTCTGTATTCATACAAAAACAACTTTTTCTCTGACAAACTGTACATATAGAAACAAATTTCCAATTGGACATGAACTTAAATTTGTGGAGGTTCCATGTCTTGTGACACTTTAAAAAAAAAAGAAAAAAAAATTCCAGCTCTTATCTTCACAAGCCCACATGGGATTTAGGGCAGTGTGGGTGGACAGGAAAAAACAAGGCCAGCTACTCTGGGTAGCCAGCTACTCTGGCAGCAGTCTCTTCACCTTGAAGACATCGGGGGCTCCTGGGATTCAGCTGCCCCAGAAAGAGTTCAGGGCTACACGGTGCAGGTTTCCTTTTGTTTCTCTTGGAAAGTCCACAGAAGTTCTTAAATACTGTCCAGAGAGGCCGAGGGGTACTGAGCCCCAACTTCTACCGACCCCTTCCACCCCCCCTCGAAGCTCCTCGCCTTGGCGGGCCAGAGTTCATGTTACTCCCTCTACCCCAGTTACTGCCACTCCGGCCCCCTCTAGAAGGGGTACCACTGCCTGGAGGGCCCCCAAAAGGTTCATCTCTGTGGTATCCATCATGGTGATCTCCATCCAAGGAGCTGGAACGTCCGGACTTTGGCACTCTCTGAGAAGGTCCGGGGCCCCCTCGGCCTGAAACAAAATAATGGTTTTACATGTGACTTTTTTTTCCATCAGAGACTGTTAACAACTCCTGGTACAAACTTTTACTCTATGACGACAGACAGTGGAACACTTCTTTTTAAAAAAAAAAAAACCAGAGTTCTGAGGACATGAGCACAGCCCTCAGAGCACTGAAAGCTGTGCCTCTGCTTTTCTGGACCACCATCTCACTCCTGCCCTGTCTTGTGGCTGTGCACCCCTCAGCCTCACCTACACACGTGTTCCCCGAGGCTGTGACGGAACTGACAGGGAGCCAAGAGATAAACACGGAGCACCTCCTGGAGGTCACCGATCATATGGACCATGCCTACAGTCCATGAGATGTGTATCTTCACCCTCCTACGCCACCAGGGGTATTCCAGGGGAAGGTTTGAAAAGCACTGACTTAACATTGGAAGCAACTAAGAAATACAAACTGTTGATGATGTTAATTATTACAATTGCTCTAACCAGGATAAGTGTTTACTATGATTATCCTACAACTATATAGCACTTTTGATTTCCTTTTAAATAATGAGATAAAACATTTCTTGAAAAACAAAAGCACAAAAAGAAAAACACTGGCTTTTAGTGCTTCTCCCAGGGATACTGTTATTTGTATCAGACTTAGACACACAAACCTCTAGGTATCTTAATGACTTTTAAGATTCTGACCTTTAAGATTTTTTTGTCTTGAGATGATCGGATTTGGACACATCTCCCATAATGCATTATCAGAAGACTACTGCCAACTTCGTCTTAAATTTTTGAATGGAATTTGAATCCAGCTAAGACAAGGAGGTGAGGAAAGCTAGCCAAAATAGCCAAAGGCATTTTGGCTTCTTTTCTTACAAAGCTCAGCCTAGGTACCCTGGCTGAGTACCACCTGAAGGTACCTTGGCAGAGAATTTGTCAGCTAGGACATCATTTCCACACTAGCCACGTGGCCTCAGCCCTGGACCTACAAAGGTGTCCCCAGTGCCCACCCCAACCGGCAACAAAATGAGCGCTTGGGTGGGGGGATCTACTGGTGACACGAGGTAATTTCTGAGGGCTTTGCACTGAGAAGAACGGAACTACCGAGAACAAAAGGCAGAACTTTGTAATGAAGGGACTACAGCCACGAGGCAGGTGAACTGAGGAGTGGAGCACAGGTTGAGGCACACAAGTCTTTCCAGCAGCCTCCAAAGTACACCACATGTGCAACGGCCCAGCCCAACCTGAGACCACAGCTGTAGTTAGCATTTGGTGGCTACTGCTCTGGGCTAAAAGTCAGCGCTGCCTCTAAAATAAAGGTCCAAAGTTTCAAGTAGTAGAAATAATCCACTGCTCCCCCGAAAAGAAAACCCCTTCCAGACCATATTCCCCAAAGTCTTTGTGACTCTGGGCATAAGCCAAATTCCTCCTGGGTTCAGACTCAAAAAAAAAACAAACCACAGAACCTGAGAGAGGACAATTCTTTCTGCCACTGGGGACACCCTTCAAGGTATCAGAGCAGCCACTAGCAGAGAGCACATCTGCCAATTAGAGCAAGAGTCTCACAGATCAGCAGAGAAAGTACTGGGGCAATCTGAAAGAGAGCTGGAGTGGAAAGTGTGAACAAACCAGAGATTCCTGGAAGCAAGAGGAGGAGAACTGCGTAGAGGCTGAGCTTGCAGTCACCCACTGAGAGCTCCAACTGGCTGTACCGCAGCTAGGAACATGTGCCTTTGCACAGTCTAAGCCCTGGAGGGTAGAGTGGAGAAAGGACCCCCAGTACCCCAGTCGGGGACAGACAGAACAGGCATACACTGGGATGGGGCTGGCCCGGAGATGAGGCTCCCCGTGACCCCTGCAGCCTTCTCGGCAGGGCTGTGGCATCCGTAGCTCCTGAGCTGAAATCACCGGCCTCACTTACCTTTGCCTCCTCGATCCTCAGAAGGACCCCCTGGGGCTTCCATTTCTCTATGCTCAGAGGTTCCTGGCCCATCATGCCAGGGGCGCTTTCGGGGTGGTAGGGATGCCATGTCCATGCCTTGGAGAGAAGAGGACCGTTCTCTGCTAGCTGGGGAATGACCGTCGTGAGGGGGATGGTCAGGGCGGGGAGCATCACGGAAATGTTCATGACCTGGCCCTAATATAGAGAACACAGATCCAGAAGGCTAGGAATCTAACCATCTCATTATATCAAAGTACAGTGTGGCTAAAAGCAGACAGGAATTACACTGTTAAGAATAAGTGGCAACTCCAACTACTGAGCCTGCGCGTCTGGAGCCTGTGCTCTGCAACGAGAGAGGCCGCGATAGTGAGAGGCCCGCGCACCGGGATGAAGAGTGGCCCCCGCTCGCCGCAACTAGAGAAAGCCCTGGCGCAGAAACGAAGACCCAACACAGCCAGAAATAAATAAATTGATTAATTTTTTAAAAAAAGAATAAGTGGCAACTCAAAAACCAATACTCACTCATGCAAGAAACATTTCCTGAACACCTAGTCACATCATGAGTACACAAAAAGGGTCAAGATTAGAAATAAACATGCCTCCTGAAATAAGAGAAGGCAGGGAAGGGCCAGAAAAGTGGTTCTCAGACTTTTTAGTTTCAGAGTGTCTTTACACTCTTAAAAATTACTGAGGATCCCAAAGAGAATTCATTTATGAGAGTTCTAACAACATTTGCCATATCAGAAATGAAGACTGAGAAAACTTTAGTTCATTTAACTGTACTTTCCCAAAACGAAACAATTTAGTGAAAAGAGTGGTATTTAGACAAATCTCTTTAATATCTGGCTCAGTAGGAGAAAGCTGGGCTCTCCCATCTGCTCCTGCGTTCAGTCTACACTGTGGGTTGAAGATGTGGGTTGAAGACAATGCGGCCTGCCACGGAGAGGTGAGTCGCTAAAGAGAGAACCCAGTGGATCCCTGGGAGAGTCCTCAGACCACACTCTGTGAACTGTGGGACCCTAAGCCACACGCAGCTCTACTGCCTTACCTGGCTCTCTATTTCCATCCCAGGAGTCTGGTTTCCGACCTCCTTCAAAGCGAGGGAACTCATCAGGAGTGGGAAGTAAACCCTTCCTTCCTCCTACACAATAGAACACAGCAACGCAGCACTCACAGACTATTTCAGGGGTGTCCACAACAACCTACCTCTCCACCCCTGTCCTTCCCACACCCGGGGTTCTCAGCTCACCTCGTGGGGTACCCCGACCTCGACCTCTGAGATCTCTTCCTCGGGCTGTTTCATCAGAAGCATCAAAATTCTCCTCTGGTCCAAAGTCTTCGGGACCAGGAAAACCATCCCTTCCTCTGGGGGGAGCACGGCCCTCATGTCTCGGGGGGGCTCCTCGTCTGAAGCTGTTAGGGAAAAACAACAGAATATCCACCTAATGGAATACCTTGTAGTCCTCAGTTCATGTTTCAAAGAAGCATAATGATGTGAGAAAATATGATACAATGTTAAATGGGAGAAAAACAAAATAAAAGTATGTATTTTTTAAAGTACCCATTTTACAATCCCAATATGGCACATAAAAACAGGCAGGAGGGAAAAGTACCAGAATGTAGGGTTATTTTAATTTTGTTTTAGGCTTTTAGGAATAACAGCAGTGAGCATTTTTTAGGTGCTTATATCATGCCAAGTGCTTTACATGTACTATTTCATTTCATTTTATCCTCACAACCACCTTATGAAACGGACACTATTACTTCCCTGGCAGTCCAGTGGTTAAGACTCCGTGCTTCCATGGCAGGAGGCATGGGTTCGATCCCTGATCAGGGAACTAAGATCCTGCAGGCCATGCAGCACACCAAAAAATAGAAAGGAAAAAAAAAAAGAAAAGAAACTGACACTACTATTCTACCCATGTGTACACTGGGGCTCAGAGAGGTTAAGTCATTTACTTAAGGACTCACAGTAAGTGTTGGGATTTGAACTCAGCCAGTCTTGACACCCAGCCCAGGCTCTTAACCATTGCCTCCCAAATACTTTTCATATTACCATTTATGTTTTTATAATGAGTATTACTTATATTATCAGAAAAAAAGGGGGGCACAGATTCATGCCTGCTAACGGTACCCGACTTGTTTTGGGGCATCTGCTCTGCCATCTGCCCCGGCCCACCTCTACTCAGGGGCAGGCCTGGTGGCCATGAACTTCATCAATGGCCCCAGCCCACAGCTGACTGGTGTACTGGTAGGGCCTCTGGCTTATGGGTAGCCCACCCGCTGGCAAGCTGGCAACCTGGTGCCTGGGCTGGTGGACAATTTCACCACCTCTCAGAAATTCTGGAACTGGGACTAAGTCAGCCAGGAGTGTTACTGAAGCAGGACCATTTATGAGGGGGTACCAGAGCTGTAGCAGAAGCCTGTGGGGAAGCAGGAACAGGGGCCTGCCAGCAGGAAAGGTGTGTGAACACCCAAGAGAGGCCATGGAAACTGGAGAAAGGATCAGAAGGGGGAAAGGGGCTGGGCCATCTGCATGAACTGCCTGCTCGTGGCTTCCTCTCAGGCCAGGCCTTCTGCTTTTTCCTGAGTTTCCACTCAGTTATATTTTACTCCAACATTTTATTTCGAAAAATTTCAAACTTACAGTAAAGATGGAAGTATAGAGCAACAAATGCCCATACATCCTTCACTGCGATCAATCAGTTCTTAAGATTCTGCCACATGAGCCTTTGTCTTTTCTCTATCCATCTATTTATAAATTCATTTTCTAAACCATTTCAAAACCAGTTGTGACATGATGCTTCACCCCTAAATCCTTCAGTAAATTTCTTTAAGAACAAGGACTTTCTCCTACATAATAACACTACTATCACTCTAAATAACATGTAATATTATTTAATATACAGTCCAACTTGAATTTCTCCAATTGTCCTCAAAACGTCCTTTACAGTTGTCTTTATAGATTTCAGTCATCATCACACACTATTATTTAGTGGTCACGTCTCTTTGGTCTACCTTAATCTAGAACAGTCCCCCCACCCCACCCCTCCTGCGTTTTATCTTTCATGACCTCGACTTTACTTACTTATTTATTTTTTAATTTTTACTGAGATAGGCCCCAACATTTTTGAAGGATCCATCCTTCAAAATGGCTCGTTTTACAGAACGTTCCACAATTTGAATTCATGTGATTGCTTCCTCATGATTAGATTCAGGTAAAACACTTCTGGCAAAACGTCTTATACCTTCACAGTGATGCCAGTCTGTCTCATTGCTTACGATGCAAAAGTGGTATGGCAACAAAACTTCATTGTTGCAAAGGTACATTTTCTCCTTTGCAATTAAGTAATCTGTAGGGTGATACTTTGGCAGCATGGGTGATTCTCCACAATCTTTTTACTCAGTGGCTTTTAGCATCCCCACTGATGATCCTTGCCTGAATCAATTATGACACTGGGTGTTAAAAGAAGTGATTTTCTAATTCTATCACTCCTCCTCCATTTATAACTTGGTGTTTCACTGTAAAAAGAGCTTTCCTTTTTTCACTCCACCGTTCCAGCTACTAGCTACCTTTTTAATACCCTTCTTGTCCTGAGGTAACTTAATGAGCCATGCTGCTGCAAGCAAAGGGGGTATGACCCAGACGCTGGCTGAAATAACCACCTAAGGTGAGGGTCGAACTGACACGGGGAGGTAAGTGGAGCAGGGAGAGTATCAGCAGAGGGCGCTGTTCCCCCGAGAGGGATTCAGGGGAGACTCCCCACACGTGGCAGGACCCTTTTCTTGTCCAGGCAGCCATTATACGACTGCCCTAGCTACAAAAGGACAGGGGGAGTCTAATGTGCCCTAATTAGAAAACAGTTCCTGTTATGGACTAAATGTTTGCATCCCCTCCACCAAATTCATATGCTGAAGCCCCATCCCCCAAAGTGACTTTGGAAATGGGCCTTTGAGAGCTATTTAGGTTAGATGAGGTTCTCAGCAGGGGCCCCATGATGGGCTTAGATAAGAAGAGATACCAACAAGAGCTTGCTCACTCTCTTTCCATCATGCAAGGACAAAGGAAGATGGTGGCTGTCTACAGGCCAGGAAAAGAAGTCTCACCAGAAACCCACCCTGCTAGACCTTGATCCGGGACTTCTAGCCTCCAGTACTGTGAGAAAATTCATTTCTGTTGTTTAAGCCCCCCAGTCCGTGGTATTTGTTATGGCAGCCCAAGCTGAGTAGCACACCTCCTAATGAACTGAACCCTGTCAAATACATCTCCCCCTTTAACAGATTCATTTATTCAACAGTTACTGAGAACCTACAGGGCGTCACCACTACTGCTCTAGTTTCTGAGGACCTGCCTTCAGGAAGCTACCATGCTTCTGGGAGATACAAGTAATACAGAAATAAGTATACCACTTAATGTCAAGCAGTGCTAAGTGCTATGCAGAACTATAAAGCAGGGTAAAATAAAGGAACAGGAGGAGAGATCTAAGTGGAGTGAGCCACAAGCATCTGGGAGACTGTGCTCCAGGCAGAGGAAAAAGCAAGCACAACGTGAACAGGACACGTTTGGCACACCTGAAGCGGAGCACAAGCTGGACACAGCACAAGAGTCTAGGTGTGGGTCTGTCACTGACAGATGGAATATGACAAACTGAAGCACAGTAAAATCTGAAACTTTGCACAGGATGCAGAGATTCAAGAACTCAATGAAAGTTATGTTGATGCCAAAGCCATTGGAAATGAGGTTCCTGCAGACTTGTGAACACTTGGGATGTCATTAAGAGAGCTCTTAAATCTTTTTATTAAAAACTCCCCTCTGAGAGCTGCTTCCTTTAACCCCTCTAGTTCACCCTCCCTGGCCATTTTATCAGCCACTCTTTTCTAACACACACCGTGAGAACGGAGATCGCCAACCCTTACTTCAATTACCTGCAAGCGACAGTCATGAGAAGTATGATGGGAAAAGAAGACACAGGAGAGAGGACTGAGGCAGGAAAGGCAGGAGTGCTGGACAGCACAGCTTGGGCACTGCAGTCGGATGGCCCAGGCCTGAAGCTGCTCTTACGCTTACCACCTATAGGACCTTCCAAAGTCAAGAAACTGCACTGACTCTCCATGTCATCCCTTATCTGTAAATGCTGACGGTAGCACCTATCTCACAACTCACTCTAACAGTTAAGTGAAGTAACATCTGGCACAAGGTAAATACTCAATTATTGTATCACTGATTACTCTGAGTCTCACTTGAAATTTCACTAATTCTTGTTTTTTTCTCCCTACTACTTCTATTCCTTTTGTTACCCCAAGCAAGTTGAGTGTTCAAGCCTGACCTCAACCTAATTTAACAGCAAGATTATTTTTCAGTTTGATTGGATTTTGTTAAGATCTTTAGGCAATTACACAGAAACTATCTACTCAGTAATTCCTTTATTCTCAATCTAGATATCTGTCTCCTATTTCATCATTCTAACCAAGAGAACCTGGAGATTTCTATTCAAATCCAAGAAACTTTACAGTACACTGACCCACCTATCTGTTTAAAAGGACCAAGTAATAAGCAAAAAGAAAAAGATTTCTAAATTGTAGAGACAAAAAAGAACCACATAAATGTTAAAGGCATATACATATTTTTAAGTCTAAACACAAAACCTAGAGAGGGGAGGGTACTCTCTCCCCAGGTGAGAGAGGAAAGAGACTTTTGTGGAGAGAACAGGTGGAAAGCTCCAGGGAAGAAGAAACGGACCCATGAAGTATCCATCCCACCTTTCTTCTCTGCGCCCTCGAAACCGTGGGTCCTCAGGATCCCGGGGGAAGCGCTCGTCTCCAGGTCTGCGGCCTTCCCACGCCCCTGGAGGGCCCCGGGCCGCGCCCCGGCCATCCCCCTCACTGAACTCCCTGTGATCAGGAGGAAACGGAGGCCCAGGGCCCCCACGCCTCCACTTCTCTTCTTGCGGTAAAGGTCCTCCTCGCCCCTCAAATTCACGTAACCGGTGGCCAAAGCGCTTGTCGGGGTGGAAGTCATCTGGTCTGCTGAAGTCATCGGGGAAGTCGGGGTGAGGGCCGCGCCTATCAGGGGGACCCCTGCAGTCCTGGCCGCCCCGGAAAGGACCCCTCTCGGGACCGTGCTCGGGACCGCTGCTCTGCTCGTGCCGTCTCTCTGACATTGGGCCCATGTGATGGTTCGGAGGGCCACGTGAGTCACCTAAAGGAAACAAAACTGATTTTTACCTTGTCTTCCAGGAATCCTGCCGACGTAGGTCTGATTTTCAGCATCTTAAAATTTCAGAATACATGCTTTTATTAAGAATGTTTTCCCTTTTTGGTTCCCGGCATACTTAGGAGACAAACGTCCCTAAGGCATCATATGATGAAAAGAACAAGGGTTTTGGGGGTGCAGATTTCATCACTCATTAGCTAAGCAACTCGACCTAGGGCAAATTATTAATCTCAAATGAGATTAGCAACTCAGCTGATATGAAGATTCATTTAGAAAACACAAGAGAGCCTCACCGGCATAAGAACGGGCTTCCCTTCCTGCCCCCATTCCTTCAGTGTTTTTGTTGGGCCCACTCCCCATACCCAGGGAGAAGGCAACAGGGAAAATTCATGCTGAAAGCCGGGGAGCCAAGTACAAGGAATTCACCTCTGCGTTTGTAAAAGCCCGCAAGCTCACCACAGGGCCACAGGCCTACACTGCCATGATGTCTCTCCTTTAACTCCTAGTTCATTTAACTTGATTTGTTAACTCATACTTTGATTCTTAACAAAATCCTCGGTAAGGTACATGGAAGCATGGGCCTCTCTAATAACTGCTTTGTGACCAAACAGCCTTGCTGTACTTCTGTTTCAGGGTTTATATAAACATTTTTTCTGTCCCTTTCTATGAATGATATCCCTCGTCTATAATATCATCACCATTCTTCGCAGATAAGAGCTTGGAAACCCACTAAAGATTTTTTTTTAAATATTTTAATATATGTAATATATTCAGAGTACTGAATAAAAATGGAAAGAGGCCAATTACACTGAGTTTAGTGTGAAGGGATTTGTTTTCCTGGCTACTGAATGATTATTGCAGCCATTGTAAATGTACACCTATTTTCTGTCAACGTACACTTTAAATCATATATTTTTTAATGTAGATGGCAAAGGGACACTCTTGCTTCTAAAACAACTAACTTTTAAAAGTGAAATTCCTCCACTTGCCCAGCTCATGCCTTTTACTGCTTTTCCCTGGCAATCAAGATGAACTTCCTTTCCTTACAGCACAGTCGGCCATAATCCTTACCCTTCTAACAGCCTTCCTCTCTCATTTTTACGCATTTCTCTTGGCCATTTCAATTCCTCCTCACCATTCAACATGTTTAAAATACTTGGAAATCTTAGTATAAAAATACACCATGAGAAGGACTCTCTCTTCTTTCAAGCTTTCTCTGTCCCCTCTACCTTCCCTTCTTTCCTTCCATTAAACCAGTCCTCTCCATGCTGAGGAAAGCGCGTTCGAAGTTGCCTTTTTGTTCAAATACCCCAGGCGTCTTTCCTCCTGGTAAACAGCCCCTCACTTCCCAGTGTGACCCTGCAGCTAATGGCTCCTTCTTTGCCTTCATGTTGCTTGGACTTCGTGTGACCTCAGACACAGCAGACCTTTGACCTGAGGAAGCTGAACACATTCCATTCGAACTTACCTATGAATAATAATCCTCCCATTACCTCTATCTGCTTAAAAGTACCCTGGCTCCTCCAAAGAAAGAAACCCACCACTACAAATCAGAAGGGATGTGGCCCCCGGTGACGGGCGGTGGCGCTGGTTAATCCAGTGGGGGCCGGCAGGGCCACTTTCTCGGCTCTCCCTTCTCCCTTTGGTCCCTGGGAGGAGAAAGGAGGAAGAGAGAGACGGGGGTGTGGTGGGGGTGGGGGTGGTGAAGAGAAAAGGGGAAGAGCAAGGAGGAGAGGGAAGTAGGTGGAGACAGACACAAGGTGGGGGAGAGGGAGAGAGGCAGGCTCTCGGTTTGCTGATGGCTGTACCTTGTGGGAAACAGACTTCTTTTCTTAGGGTCCCCAAATCCAGAATTGGTTCTTGATGCTTTCTTTCTCTTTTTCCCTGTTGGCCACGGCTTCCATAGGATGAGACTAAAATAAACATTTTCCTAATTCCTTTATCTCTCCCTTTCTTACCTCTAGTGACTCATGTAAATTCAGGACTAAGTTTTAAATTCCCAAAGTCCTAGGGCTGAAAATGCTGACAAGGACTTTTCTTAATCTAATCAAATGGGGGCAAGAAACCTAACATGTACCACAAGGTGCTGTGGGCTTAGCCAATTAAAAATTAAAAGGGGTCTAGTTCTTTGTAGTGACGTCTCCACAATGCTCACGATTCTCTGGCTTGTTCCCCCGTGAAAAGGCGCACTGAACGTACAACTCCATCCACCCGCACTCCCTCCCGGTCCCACCCTCTAACTCTCCACCCAGGAGCTGCCCACTCACCGCAGTCCCGCTCCAGCTCTTCCTGCGCGTGTGAGAGCTGAACACCTCGCAAAGCAGGGACTGCGGCTCCTGGGTGTGCCCCCTTCCAACCCTTAGGGGTGACTCAACTTCCACAGAGCCTCACATCTCAACACGGACAATTCTCATCTCTGTGCTTTTCATATCATCGACAGCCTGAGGCACAACACACTGGTACATGGCTTTCTTCTTTTCAAAGGGTACAGAACAATGGAACCAGCTAAAGAATTCAGTATATGACACAATTTCAGGGGAGGAGGGGGTGATATTAAAAACACGGTCAGGGCTTCCCTGGTGGCGCAGTGGTTGAGAGTCCGCCTGCCGATGTGGGGTACACGGGTTCATGCCCCGGTCCAGGAGGATCCCACATGCCGCAGAGCGGCTGGGCCCATGAGCCATGGCCGCTGAGCCTGCGCGTCCGGAGCCTGTGCTCCGCGACGGGAGAGGCCGCAGCAGTGAGAGGCCCGCGTAGCGCAAGAAAAAAAAATAAAATAAAAAAAAACACCGTCAAAATCTCTGAATTCTTTATCCCATCAAAAATTTACACTGAGCCAGTTCAGCTCTCTGGGATGCTAAAAACATACGCTTGCATTCAGTTAGCACAGGAACCACTCCCATTCCCAGGAGATGAGCAAGGCCGGCCTGTGGCCCAGGCCCTGCTCTTGGTGGTTGTCCAAGGGGTTTCACTGCCCACTTCTGGTAGTAAGCAGCTGTTTCCTCTGGGCAGAATTTGGGCTAACTAAAGCAAATCTACGAAAACAACATAAGACAAAGCTATTGCCTGAATTGACTATGCTCTTATTTTTCCTAGAGGTTCATTCTATCCATTACTTACCAGTAAAACTATTGTTAAGATTTACCCAAAGGAGATAGAATATAATCTCTTATTCAGCCAAGCAGATATTTACCTTTGTTAGGGCCAGGTCCTTGTCCAGGGTTAAGAGGGGGGATGCGACCTTGTGCTCCCTGCTGCCCTAGGCCTGGTATCAAGGGTGGGGGGCCTGCGTTCTGTCCTTCCTGAAAAGATGTTTTTAAAGCGGGGGTGTGAAATCAAAGGCTTGTGCTTCATGAACAGCAATTGTATCATAATGTGACAAGATAAAAACACTAGGTTACCCCAAAGCTTCCAGGAGTAAATATACACCTAGTGACATCATAGCAAAATTGTCATTAAATTGGGGGAAAGGAGATACTTCTCTGACCATAATAAAAGGAAACACTTGTATTTTAAACCTGCTGATAAGTTTTATTTAAAGCTAAATCTTTACTTGTAATGCCAAGCAAGAACCTCAGTGGAAAGTCAGAAATCATAACATAAAACAACAACACTCTGCACACAGGCGGAACTTCTAGCAAAAGTAAAGGCTTGGAAACCCGCCAGGATGGGTAAACTCTGCTCTCGCATCCATGACCCCTTTCCAGCTATAGAAAATATCCATCCTCTCAAGAGGTTATGGCCAGGTTTAAAAGGCGGGGAGCAGGAGAGTAAGAAAGGGGTTCCTGATAGCAAGGTGTTCACTCACTGCTTTCTCCTTTCACTCCCTAACCTCTACTGTCTAACTCCCCCGTGCTCAGCACCCACTACGCATTCCCAGCTACGTTACCCGGGACATGGGTTCGGGACATGGGTTCGTGGGTTCTTGCAGCTTCTGTCTGATGCAAACCTACTGCTCTGATCCTCTTAACCTCCTTGCTCTGTAATCCCAGCTTGTCCCCAGTCCTAATATTCTGTATTTTTATCTAGCCATGTCTAAATTCAGATTCCCCACACTGCCCAGTGACCTTGGATCTGGTCTCTTGACAAACAAATAATCAAATATATATCTAGTCATTCCTTCATATAAAAAATGCATTTAGTGACTGGACCTACCATGAGAATAGCAGAGTTTCAAAACCATCAATAGCAAAAGTGCTTTCACATTCCAAACTAGCTACAAGAAAGAGCAGCGTTGATAGGACTCATTTATAGCACTGCAGTTAAATTGCCATCATTAACTCAATACCAGTAATTTCCATATTCCTTTGTTTCTTGTCCCTTTTATTCAAGGGCAGCTCTTATCAACATCTTTCATGCTATCACTGTAACACCTGAAGGCAATTCCATTAAATTTAACCAACTGGTTAAAACAACTGGTTTAAATAACTGACCTGGGGGACTTCCCTGGTGGCTCAGTGGTTAAGAATCCACCTGCCAATTCAGGGGACACGGGTTCGAGCCGTGGTCTGCAAGGATCCCACATGCCGCGGAGCAGCTAAGCCCTCACCACAACTGCTAAGCCTGTGCTCTAGAGCCCGCGAGCCACAACTACTGAGCCCACGTGCCACAACTACTGAAGCCCACGCTCCTGGAGCCCGTGCTCCGCAACAAGAGAAGCCACCTCAATGAGAAGCCCGCACACCGCAACAAGGAGTAGCCCCTGCTCGCTGCAGCTAGAGAAAGCCTGCACACAGCAACAAAGACCCAACACAGCCAAAAATAATAAATAAATAAATAAATAAATAAATAAATAAATAAATAAATAGCTGACCTGGTCAAAGTGAAGAAAGTCAGATATCAGTGTAAGAAATATAAGCAAAAAAAAAAGAAAAAGAAATACAAGCAAAGCTTTTTATCAGACTTCTGAGATGTGAAATGCCCTATAATATATTAATCCTCCATTCTCATGCCACCAATATTTCTATAGGTCAATTAAATTTTTAGAGCCACTTTGCTTTTCACGTGTAAAATCTTTTACTATATGATACAATAAAAACTTATTAAATTGTCCCCAACAGACCTGTCCTCTGGAATATGACATGTTTATATAATTTCAGTCACAAGGTGATAGCTAAAGTTCATTATGTTTTTATCCTCCAAAATGAAAACTGTTCATTCACTAACATAAGGTTAGGTAGGTAAATATTATAAACACACACAAATATACTCTGTATTAATAAAACATATATTACTTTTAAGTCTTAGGACAGTTCTGGAAGGTAAACCTAGATTTATTAAACATCCTAAACTCTGAAAGTGCCCAATAAGTTCTGGAAATAAACTCAAATGCCATCAGATTCTTCATTGGTATGACATTTTTAAGTTCTGGAAGATGTGCTGAAGAGGAACATATAATCTAGTTATTTTAATTCAGTTGAATCCAATGGTCACCTTCCCATTACAGACTCTCTGAGGTGTTGTGTGTTCTACACACAGCATCCACAGCAGGCCCTCTTCCACAGGAACCGAGTGCCTTGCAACACCAGCTCACTCAGTCACTCACTTCCTTTTGGTCCACGACTGACTTCAAGGACACAAACCCAGTTGTTCATACCCAAATAACGCTTTCAGACTATGAAATTCAGAAAAATGTAGACACCACAGAGCCAAACAGTGTTCAATCCACTCACGCCCATGCAGTCTTCTGTAATTCAGCCCAGGCAAACTGAACCCTCATCATACCACCTCTCAAGCACAGCTCAGAGAATGGGTAGAAAAACTTGGCTGACAATAACAGAATCCTCTAAAAAGGGCCAAGAAAATTTCTACAGAAATACTCCCTCCTGTAAACACTTTTATATGTGAGCTAAAAAAAACAACTTGAACAGAACTTCATCCAAAGGGTCACCATTTGAAAATGCACAATTCTGGACTCAAGAGATCTCTAAAAGCATTCACTGAAATGAAAATAGTGAGATCACAGTCTACAGTATACTCATGAGTTAAACACCCCACACTATCTTAACAGTAGAGCCGGCAGGCAGATCAGCAGGCAGATAGGGGGTGGCTCAGCTGTCCGGCAAGCCCATGAAACACCAGCCTACAAAGGCAATAGCCCAGAAAATAGAGCAGGACAGGATCAGAGCCACCCATGCTCCCTCCTCACCCTCCTCAGGGCCACAGCTCTTTTGGAGCCCTGGGACAATTATGAACTGTATTCAACAGGGACTGCATCATTTCTGGAAGAACCTCTATTCAAAAACATAGGTTGAGAAGTAAAGATTCATATTGCGATGTATTTGGTATCTACTTAATTACTCTTATTTCTTTCTTCAGCCATGATGCTATTCTCAAGCCACCATCACTACTTGAGAGACATCTATACCAACTGTGATTGCCTTTCTCAGCATTTGGAAGTGCCACCTCAGTGCAGAGTGTATTTTCCCAAAGTGTAATGCCTACAAATTGGAAAGAAATAATACCTGGTTGAAGGGGGCCCGGGGCCCATCACCTAGCAGAGCTGTTTTCTGCTGCTGGAATGGTATTGGCCCTTGAGATGGATGTGGCCCTCTTGCCGGGTTCTGCTGTCCCTGAGGTCCAGGGGGCCCTTGCATGCCACCCTGGGGTGGAGGTCCCAAAGAGCCCTGGGGCGGCCCCTGCTGACCTTGTGAGCCTGGAGGCCCTCGCAATTCCTGGGGAGGGCCCATCATTGATCCTTGGGGTGGAGGCCCCTGCATGCCTCGCATCTCCTGAGGACCTCGCATCTCCTGAGGGCCATGTCCCAGCAGTCCACTTGGAGGATGAGGTCCTCTCATCTCTTGAGGCGGGTGGCCCAGCATCATCCCTTGGGGAGCAGGACCCTGGTTCTCTCGGGGGCCTGGAGGACCCTGCATTCCTCTTGGATTCAATCCCATCAGAGGTCCCTGAGACACAGGACCTTGGATCCCTTGAGACCCTGGCCCACCTTGCATCCCATGAGGATGGGGAGGTCCTTGCATTCCTCTGGGACCAGGTGGTCCCTGCATACCTTGAGTACCAGGTCCCTGAGGGCCCAAGTGACCCTGGGGACCAGGTGGGCCTTGGGGGCCTATGTGACCTTGTGGGCCAGGTGGGCCCTGAGGACCCATATGACCTTGAGGACCAGAAGTGCCCTGTGGTCCAGGTGGTCCTTGAGGTCCCAAAGGGCCATGAGGTCCAGGATGCCTTTGCATTCCTTGGGGCCCATGCATGTCCTGAGGCCTCGGCAACCCCTGGGGTGGGCCCTGGGGCCCTTGTGGTCCCATGAATCCTTGTGGCCCCCCACCTCCCTGATGCAGTGGAGGACCCTGTGGTCCCATTTGTCCCTGGGGTCCAGGGGGCCTAAACTGTCCCTGTGGTCCTGGAGGCCCCATTTGAGCCATGTTCATTGGCATCTGCTGAGATGGATGAGGCTGTTGAAAACCTTGAGGAATCTGAGACATTGGACCTTGTCCTGGAAAGGGCTGGGGTCCCAGGAGAGGGGTGCCAGATGAAGGAGGAGGCTGAATTTGCTCAGCCTGTTTCTGTGCAAGTCTTTCAATTTTAAGTTGCTGGAAAGAAAGGAAGAAAAAGCATGCTGATAAAAATGCCAGAGCCCTTAAAGATGACAATATTGCTATCACTTATTTCATTAGGGGAGTCTCAAAACAAACATAAGGTACTGAGTGGCCTCTAGAGTCCATATGATATTCAGATGTTCTGAAGGTACTCAGGCTTCCAGACTCTAGAATGCTTCTTTTTAGGTGCTGGGAAACAGCAGTCAGGACTATTTATATCCATCTTGATCAGGGAAAGCCCAACAATTTACTAGTGTTTTATCATTCTTGGTAGCTGCCAAAGGTAGGGAAAATAAGAACAAACCACCTGTTCTAGAGCTGACAGAAAAAAATTTTTTATCCGTGGATAAGTAAATGAATCCAAATTAAAACTATGCTGGTTTATCTTGTCTATTAAAAAACGTATATTCAACTTAGGTCTACTTGCTGCTTGACTGATCTGGTTTTAAAAGTCTAAGAAACACGATTCCTTTAGAAACTAGCTTCCTAATGCAGCAATAAGAAATGATATTGCTCATCAGACCCATCTGAGAGTCCACTCCCTTCTCCTTAAGAGCATATCAATAAACAAAACGTTAATCACTACTTTCTTAGATCATCTCGAATCCCCCAGAAGAGCGTCACACACCTCCAGAAGCTGTGGGTTAGTATACTGTAATGTGGCCATCTCTTGTTCGATTTCTGCTTGTGTTTTTTTCTTCTCTTCCAATTTAATGTCTTCTTTTCTGTCATTCAGTACCTCGTTTGGGGCAGGAATTGGGACTTTATTTTGCATCCAAGCCTTGGGAAAGAAGAGAATATTAAAGTATACTCTAAGTGTGTAAATCATAATGACAGAATGAGAAAGCCATTCTATAATGTCAGTGGCTCATTCCAACCTGGTGAATGCAAGTCGGCTCAGCTGGTAAACTATCTTTATTTCTAATACTAATTCTTAGTGACACAGGAATGGAGTCAGGCAAGCACATCACTAGGTAGAAATTGTAGTTGATAAAAGCTGCAAGATCTCACATGTTATTAAGATGCAACACCTGCCTGCCTCTTCAAAAGGACACGTGCACTCTGTGTTGAGGGAACAAAGTGGAAGACAGACAAAATATGTTGAAGAGGGTCAACATACTCTCCCTGCTCCACGTCTCTTTTTTCCTGCTTCTGATAGCTTGGAATGATAACAAGGAGGTGAGAATAAAAGAAGACCTAGAAAAGATTCATGACAAACTCAGGACTAACTGCAAAGCAACACATGGGAACTATGTCTAATAATGCCTGAAATATGTGAAGAATGCTCAAAAAATGTCTGTAGTACAGAAATACCTTCAACAGATGAGATAATCCAAGAGAAACCTACTTCTGCACTTCAGTTAGACTTACCAAGCGGAGTCTCCCACCAAGTGGGCAGGGGTGCACTTCTAGTTACTCACCTGCTGAAACTGAGCAGGAATAGGTTTTGCATAAGGAACTTTCTTCTGAGGTACTTTTTTCTGATCCTTTTGCATCACCTCCTCCATTCCCCAATCTAAACCTGGAATTGTCATTTCAATTTCGTTTGATTCATCTTTCCCTGAAACCATAAAGAGAAGTAGTTAGCCAAGGAAATAAAAGAAAGTGGTCACTTCATCAATGAACACATTTTCGGAAGAACAGATTCTAAATATCATGCAGTTTACATCACTTTTATCAACATTTCTCAACATACATCATTTTGGCATTTTCAACATAATTTAATATCATGATTATAAGAAATAGGTAAAATTACAGAAAAAGTAAAATTTATAGGTACAACTTCTCTTACCCATCTGTTCTTGTTCCATAGCTAATTTTAGTTGTTCTGGTATTCCCATCCCTGGAATTACTGCCAGGCTATTAGGTTCAAGGTCATCTATACATAGGAATACAGCCAGTGTCAATAGAGATTTTATAAATGTATCAGGCCAATAAAATTAACACTTTATAAAAATGAAAATTATTGCTGGTGATTTATAAATCCATAAACTATAAAACTAAAATTCATTTTGCAAAATCTTCTCAACACCTAACACTTTTATAACAGAATATCAGATTTCAAAGACAGATAAACATGCAAGAACCTCACCGTATTCCACTCCATCTTCAGACATTCCAGGCAACAGGTTTAGATTGTATCGATCTCGCATTTTATCACCTGGTCGGTTTCGGGTCCAAAATTTGCTGTAAAAATAAAAGTATTTGGAGGGGGGAGGAGAGGAGTATGGTTTCAGTGTATTTCTGGGCACTTAACAGTACTTAGCAGTCCTCTGGCAAAAACAACAAAGTTTTACAATGCCTTATTCTAAACATTTTTAATGTAGAAAGACATTTTTTAAATTAGAAGGCAAAACAAAATTCAAATAAGAAAGTCATATTCAATACCCAATCTCCTTGTAATATACGTATTTATAAACCACTACCAACATGTCCTTAAGAGTAAGTTAGAAAACAAATTAATACATTCCTATATGAATAAAATATACATTTATCTCCTGCTGCTCCATAAATACAGTAATTCCTTGTTATTTTTGACATAAAGCTTACCTAGTATGGTCATTTGAGCCTGAGCAGAGAATATGTCCAAGAGGATGCCAAGCCAGACTCCAAATCATTCCTTCATGGGCCATCTCCATCCCACCCACTTCTTTCTCTACCCTGTAATGGCACCACAGAAAGTAGTCTTTCTCACAAAAGTTACCCAACCCCTCCCCCACCAAGAAAGACATTTTCTTTTAGTGCAACACAAAGCTACCAAAGTCAGTTACTTTAAATCTGGTCAATTCCACATGTTTCAGAGGTACTGATTTGTCATCAGGAATACAGTCTTTTATCCAGAGTACCTCAGAGGGGAAATGCTTCAGAAATGACCTCACCACAAGAAACAAGGAAGTTGGTCTTACTCTCCCTTCAAGACTTCCATAGCCAAAAAGAGAGATGCTAAGTTTTCTGTTCCAAACTGGGTTTACAGATACAGGACATATGAACACTCAGAAAAAATACAAAACACTATCATTTTTCTCATGTTCAGGTGCTCTCTTCATAAAACTTACAACTTTTTACATAGTAAGTGCCACATACCCAACATGCCAGAATAACAAAGAGCCATCAGACCCTCCACTGGCAAAAAGTCCTTCATGAACAGGATGCCAGGCCACAGCTGTAAACAAAAACACGGAGAAGGACAAAACTATTAGGATCTCAGAACACTACAGGTAATAGTCAAAATGAGAAGCATATCATAGCCGCTGACCTGTAGCTTCTTTCTTATGACCTCGGAAGACTTGAAGCTCTTCTTTCAGGTTTCGGATGTCGAAAAGTTTACAGAGGTGGTCACGTGATGCTGTGAGTAGCCAGTTACCATTGAGATTTAATTTCACTTCCATTACTGTGTTTTTATGGGCATGACTACAAACAAAGTACCAAGAAAATAATCTGTCAGAATTCAAAACAAGTATAAATCAATATAATGGCCATTTTTCTTGAAAAGCACATGGCAGTCAAGATGGCAAGA
This sequence comes from Lagenorhynchus albirostris, assembly GCF_949774975.1. Lineage (NCBI taxonomy): Eukaryota > Metazoa > Chordata > Mammalia > Artiodactyla > Delphinidae > Lagenorhynchus > Lagenorhynchus albirostris. The sequence goes on from NC_083100.1 coordinate 115,045,028, forward strand.
ACTTTGGCCTAGAAGTAATAAAGCATGTAACATTATAGGACCATGGTTAAAAGTACACGTGAAAGAAATAGGTCAAAGACAGAAAGAAATAATGTCCATTATCTAAGCACAGCTTTCACTAACTAGTTAAAATAGGAGAACTTCAACTGGATAGAAAAGTTTATCTGTGACGCAGGGGAAGCACTTGAACACATAAATTAATATTTGATAAAGCTCATTCAATTTTAAAAATTCAATGAAGCTTCTCTCATTAAGTCAAAGCAATTTTAAAAAGGACACAAGATAGTTTGAGGGTTAATTTGAACTAAAGACTCTGCAACCGCTGAGGCCTGCACAATGCACATCTCCAAGGAGCACCATTCACAAGGCGTCCTATTTGGTTGTGGCCACTGGAGCTGTGCAACAAGGCAGCCTTGCTCCAGCCAGCTCACTCTGGGTATAGCTCAATTCCCAATCAGAAGGACCAGGATACAGCTGCTTAGTCAAAAAAACGTTAACAACATATTCATAGAACTGTGAATGTTTACTGATAATTCAAAGAGAAAATTTTTTATGATGTGGCTGCATCATAACTAAATACCTCAGATAAAAACTGAGAACTGATTCAAATATGAAGGGAAAATTTCTCTATAAGTAGATGTAGTGAGATGGAGAAAGCTGGGCTGTGTCTAACAAATGGCACACATGTCGGGACTTCCCTGGTGGTACAGTGGTTATGACTCCACGATTCCAATGCAGAGAGCGTGGGTTCGATCCCTGGTTGGGGAATATGATCCCACATGCCGTGCAGCCAAAAGTTTAAAAACAATGGCACACACATCAATTCCATACAAAATGTATTATGATGAGGAAACAGTAAAGCTAGAAGAGTAGCAATAACCACCTCCTCCCCACCCCCGTGACGCCCAAATTAAATTTAGATGTATGTGGCAGAACAAAAATCAAGCCTTATTTTATTAGGAATTTAGAGAGAAATCATATTTAATAAATAAGAAGGCTCTAGGTGTAAGTCCATCTGTTGTCTACACTACTTTTTCAGGAATATATGAGAGGAAAGAAAAGCTAAAAGGTAAAGAATACAGGCAGCTTTGCTCCCCTTGGTTTAGGGACCAAGGTGGGGTTCCTATCACTTACAGTGTTGCAAGACTCTGCCCAGTCTTGGGATCCCAGAACTTGATTGGCTGTTGACTATCTTTACTTCCTGAAACAACTAACCCTTTTGTTGGATGCCAGTCTACACACTTCACATCAGCACCGTGCCCTGTCGGAAACAAGTGAAGATAAAAACCTAATCAGCATAGATATTTCAAACAGGACTCCATTCTAAGTTAAACCAAAATAGAGAAACCTATTAAATGTTTTGATCCTAGTACTCAGTCATCTTCAACTTTTAAAACAAACTCTTTTGGCCTTTGTGTCTGGAAGACTTTTGGGTACAGCAACCTCTCCTCCTATGCCACAATGCACAGGGACCATTCCTCTTCTCCTGGAACTAAGCTCACCTTCTCACGTACTTGCTGGTAGGCCGGTCAAGATTTTTGGAAGCCCCTGTAAAGCTGTGCAAACTTTTCATGATCTTCTATGTATTGTCCTAATTATTAGAAACAATGCTTGTCATTCACTTTAGCTTTCCTGCTTTGAAGTAGTCCCTACAGATCAAAAGTCCTAAATTCAGATTGAGACACCACCACTTTCTAGATGTGACAATACGAAAAGTATTCCATCTTTCTGATCCCATTTACTGAAACGCAGAATGGGAAAAATAATCCCTGCTTCATTCACACATATGTCAGATGAGATGCCAATAAAAGTTAGTCTATCGAGTGCTCACTATATGATAGGCAGTGTATCGAGCACCTCTTTAAATCCTCTCAAAACCCTGAGAAAAGCTAGTCAACAATAACAGGAGCTGGAATCTGAACCCTGTCTGTAGGAATAGAGATAGTTCTCTTAACCACTGTGCTAGAGCATGAGGTTGCTTCAAAAACGCAACAGATTAACCGTTACTAAAAATTACGAAAGTGAAAACCAGAATTTACAAAACTGAAAAAAATGAGCATGATTTTTGAAAACTTGTTGCTGTACAAAAAGAGCCTCAAGAGTATTTTATATAGCAAATGCACTAAGAAGCAGGTGAAGAGGGAGGTAAACAGCATTTGAAAGGGCTCCTTCTCTGACCAGGCTCAAATCCAGCTTCTATGGAGTATGAGGTGGGAAGCAGGAAGGATACAGAAGAATAGAAAAATAGGGAAGTAGGGAAGAAGGAAGAGATGGTTCTAGAGGCGCTGGAGAGTGAATGTGCACCATGCAGAAGGGAAATTCGCATCTCAAGTAGGCAAGGACTTATCTAAAGCTCATCCCAGGGCTGGCGCTCGGGAGATACCAACTCTCTGGAGGAGCTTGGCAACGTGTATTAAAAGTTCGGAAAAAGTACGTATCCTGCAACCCGCTAAACTCCACGTCTCAGAATTGATCATCAGGATACAATGGGTGTCCAAAAAGATTGGCATATAATGATGTTGACCGACATAGTTTATTTTTAAATGCTCCTGAATAGGAAATATACTACAGAATAAATTTCAGCATGGCATATGTGCTCAATGGAATATGATGCACCTATTATAAATGATTCTATAGATAATTTAATGGCATGATTAAAATGTTCATGATACTAAGTTTATTAAAAAAAACAAACACCAGTGTGTATAGCATTCCTGATGCCATCACTGTAGAAGGCAAACAAATTAATAACGAGTGACTGTGTGTGCATATCTATATAGAGAAAAAAGGCAGGAAGTCTAGACACCAAGCTGTTATAATACTAAGCTGGATAGGACTTTTAAGGTGATTCTTATTTCTGTGTCTTCTGTTTTTATATTTCCTATAATAAAAATATATTATTTTGTAACTAGGATCTGAAGGTGGGAAAGGGGAAAGAGGTCTCGTTGTTGCCTTAATTTTTTATTAAGAACTGAGGATGGAAAAGTTGGACAGAAATATAATTCAGTCCCCCAGCCCCTTGCTTGCCTTAAGGACTTTTACTGTTATTAACAATTTTATCCTTAAAAGATATGGCCAGGGAATTTTAAAACTTTATGGGCCACTATCACCTGAAATTAAATATTATGTATAGATACGTATGTATTTTTACCAAATTTGAGTACAAAGTGCGTGAGAAAGTATTTTTAAAATGTGATGCACTATGCAAAAATGTTCATATTCTTAGCTGCCACTTCTACCCTCACCTTCTCTGGGACACTTTTATTACATAAAGAAAGTTGAGCTTAGTTTAAAGAAGTATATGCAAAAACAAGAAAACTATCAACCCATAAGAAAAGAACAACAAAATGTATTTTAGCTGCTTCACTTTTGTTTTAGGAAGTTTTCAAAAATATTTCAGTAGAATTCAAACAAGTGAAAAATCCCATCCATCCCTTTCTGTTAAATGAATTTACCCATATCCATATATATCACTAATATACATCAAACTGATTGGAACTGATTCGTGGATGTTATTTTATTGGTCACTGTCCCTAATAATAAAAATAATACTACTGGCAAACACATATACTCCTTATGTATGGTACTATTCTAAGCAAAGAATGTATACTGAGTCATCATTTTACATGATTACAAAGCACAGATAGGTTAAAAAAGTTGCCCACGATTATACAGATGATGTGTGGCAGAGCAGACACCTGAATACAGGGAACCGGCCCCCGAGCCACTGCTCTTAATGCCTATTCTATACTGCCTGATTACGTGTGAAAGGTTACTTTGAGAGTTACAGAAGGAAAACAAAAATATGTACCTTCCTATTTGCTTCTCTATGCATAAAGACTCACCAAAGGGCGGTACATTGCAGACAGGGTACTGAAATAGAAGGGGGACTATTCAAGCCTTTACATTATTTTACTTTTGAAAAATGTATATGTATTATCTACTTTAAAAAAATTAAATACAAATAAAATAATCTAAGAAAATATGTACAAAAAAGTATGTGCAGGTTGCTAACATTTGTGGCTTAAAAAGAGACACACACACACATACACAGAGCACACACATACATTTGCTTAAAAATGCATAAAATAGGGCTTCCCTGGTGGCGCAGTGGTTGAGAGTCCACCTGCCGATGCAGGGGACGTGGGTTCGTGCCCCGGTCCGGGAAGATCCCACATGCCATGGAGCGGCTGGGCCCGTGAGCCACGGCCGCTGAGTCTGTGCATCTGGAGCCTGTGCTCCGCAGCGGGACAGGCCACAACAGTCAGAGGCCCACGTACCGCAAAAAAAAAAAAAACTGCATAGAATATGTCTGAAAGAATATGAAAGAATCTGATAATACTGACTGCTACCAAGAAGGGGAATTGGTACCCTTGTACCCTGGGAACAAGGGTAAGGAGAGTTCACTGTATATTATTTGGTAAAATATTGAAACACATGAAATGATCTATTGAGAAAAATATACAATTAAAAAATTTTATTTACTAGATAACAGATTGATTACCTGTATGAAATCTTTACAAGCAGCATGTCATTTTCATAATTTTTCATGAAAAAGAATAAATAGATTAAGCTGGCATAGAAGCAAATTGATATGCAACTGCTTCCTTCTCCAGGGAAAAAAGTTACTGAATTCCCAATGAAGTGACAAAAACTATTTCAAATGATAAAATTCTACCCTCTCATGTCAATATGATACATTTAGATCCAGAAGAATCTGACTGATAGAAATCTATCCTAAGAAAATAATTTTCAAGGATTTTTAAAAACTCTTATTTTTAAAATATGGTATTTGAAGCCTTGTTCATAAGTTTAAAAGTATAAAAAATTTTAGAAGTGGAATGACTAAATGAACTGTGCCACAGTCCCAAAACAAAAGAAACATACAACTACTACAATGAAGACTCTGGGAACAAAGAAAAACATGCTCATGAAATAAAGGGAACTTTTACAAGCAAACAACACAGGCACAACCTGTGCATATGCTATGAGAATGACTATAAAAATGTACACATATATTTGCAAAAATGTAGATACGAATAAGCAGGAAATGAAAAACATATTGGGATTGTGAGAAAAAAGGTAAAATTTTTCTATCCACATTTCCTCTAATGTTATACTGTGGTTTTAACCATAAATAACATGGGTTAGATTTTTGTGTGTGTGTGTGAACTTTTTGATATGTTTTTAAAATGAGAAAAAAAATGCAAGTTACTTAGCTAGGTAATGTCTTATCCATCAAATTAGCAAAAATTAATTTTGGTGACACCCAGTGTAAGTAAGTTACAGACGCTCTTATGCATAACTGGTTGGAAAGTAAATCAGTACGACTTTGCAGGGAGGCTTTTGGCCCTATCAAAATGTTAAATGCTCACCACCTTTAATTCTGTAATCCCTCTGCTAGGAATTTACCCTATGTTTGTAGCTGTAAAAGCACACCAAGATTTATATACAAAGGTATTTATTACACCGTGTTTGAATTATAAAACTGGAAACAACCTCAATATAAATCAGTGAGGGGATATTTAGAAAAATTAAGATAAATCCATATAATTGAATACTATACGGCTGTTAAAACTGAAGCTGAAACTGAATCTGGAGTGACAGAAGTGTTTTATATCTTGATTATGGTGGTGGTTTCAAAAATGAAGCAGTGAGGGCTTCCCTGGTGGCGCAGTGGTTGAGAGTCCGCCTGCCGATGCAGGGGACACGGGTTTGTGCCCCGGTCCGGGAAGATCCCACATGCCGCGGAGCGGCTGGGCCCGTGAGCCATGGCCGCTGAGCCTGCGCGTCTGGAGCCTGTGCTCCGCAATGGGAGAGGTCACAACAGTGAGAGGCCCGCGTACCGCAAAAAAAAAAAAAAAAAATGAAGCAGTGAGAAGGAACTTTCTGGAGGGACTGAAATGTTATGTATCTTGATTATGGTGTATATATTTGTCAAAATTCATAGAACTGTACACCTAAAGAAAGGTAAATGTTACCATATGTAACTTACACCTCAATAAACCTGACTTCTAAATAATATAAGCAGAAAAGCAAGGTGTAATTTAGCCCCATTTGGAAAAAAGAAAACTTAAGCTGTTAATAGTTTTTTAGGGAGAAGAAATGGTATGGGAATAAGAAGAAGTCATTTACTCTTCTGTACTGCTTGAAGTTTTTAACATGCGCTTTTATTACTTTACTTAATGTCAACTGGCTTTGGTTTCCCTCTATTCAAAACTCAAGGGACTGACTGACATCAATTAGCGCCTGTGTTTGTCAATACAGAACTAACCAGTGCCTGTGGTCCCGGGAAGATGTGCTTCAGAACCTCAGTGGGAATGAAAGTTTTCGTTGAAAGCTCTTGGACTCGCTATGGCTGAACTAAGTTTCAAGGATAATATGGGTTTTGTGACCTGGCATGCTATATATAAAAACTTAATCTTATATAAATTATTATCTCGTAGAAAAACGACTGAGTCCCAAACACATGGCTTATCAATTTCAACCATTAACCCTAAAGAACGCCTTTACAACAATTTTTATCATTTCAAAGGTCCAGAATTTCAGCATAGAATCATTCAAAGTTCTTTGTTACCCCCAAACATGGAAATTTTAAGACTGTAGTATCTGCAGTGCTAAAGCAATTAACACAGACTTAATGGAAAATTCATTCATGTGACAACTGTTTTTTATTGGCCTAGATATTTTAGTACTAAAAACATCTTTCTAATGGCTCAAGATTTTAGGACTGAAAACTTCTTGCCAATGAAAGACCAAGTATTTTTTAAAGTGGCATTTAAACGTTTCAGAATCAAGCCCATAAAAAATACAAAGATACAACTCTCAACACCACCAAACCTCCTCCAGATACTATAAAGCCTAACACAGGAAAACGTAGAGCCCTGCAGGGGACTGACAGGAGTCTAAAGGCAGATTGTAGTAAACACGTACAATCCTTAGTAGGATGGCAGAGCTTTAAGAAGCCAGTGATGTGGGCACAGAGTTACCAAGTAAAAACTCTAGGATCCCCAGGAAAGGTAACAAGTAGCTCGGCCATACTGCAACTACAACTATGCTTAAAGAAAGATTTCAATATTGAGGTTTGGGGGTACAACTGCCAAATTCTAAAATATCCCAACTGCCAAAATCATCAAATAAAAAACAAGACTGTCATGATAAATCTACACGTGACATTCCCTTTGAATGCTTATAAATATTTAAGAACTTAACCTGCACTGTTCAATATAGTAGCTATTAGCCACCTGTGGCTATTTAAATGTTTTAATTTAGATTAAAAATTAGGTCGCTCAGTCACACTAGCGACATTTCAAGTGCTCAACAACCACCTGTGACTAACAGCTAGCATACTGGACAGCATAAACACAGAGTATTTCCATCATCTCAAGAAGTCCTATTAGACAACACTGATTTAGACTGTAATTAGACATTTTAAAGAAAGTCTCCTTGAATTTCCATAATCACATTATTTTTATTCCCTATCTCAGTTACACAATGAATAGCAACAACAAAAAAATTACCTTCAATTGATACTTGAGCTAGTGAAGACCTACAAAGTTATACAGCCTTGTAATTTTTACAAGAGAAAACTGAGGCCTAAAAGGGTTTAGGCCAGTGGCCAGGTGGCCAGGACTGCCTTCTTCCCGTTCCAATCTTCCCTTCACCTCACTAAATATAACATCCAAATGAAGTGGCAGAAGAGGTCCTTTTGTTTTGTTTCACTTATCAAATTCTGCTTGCTCAAATGTAACTGAGGGTGTAGAAGGCAAACTTCTACACACCTTTCCATCTCTCAGAACTGTACAAGAAAAGAATTTAGGGGTAAAATCTAAAGATAAACACATAAAAAAGAATTACTTTTTAACTATCTGAGAAGTAACCAGATTGACTTCGAAGACCAGGGTCCTGTTAAATGTGGCAACCATGACCCAACTCCACCCAAAGAAATTCCAAATTAATCTAACCATACTGGGTTACTCTCAGAGCTTAAGCTTTGAGGGCAATGAGTTCTGCATCATTTCTTTGCTAGCTAAACATTCCCTCAGGGTGCTAGCTAGATGAATAGTGACAGAATTAGCATCTCTGAGACACTGGTGGCATTGCTTTGTGGATTAACCTGTGTCTGACATGCCAGAATTGTTTAGCTTATTATTTCATAATTATTTGCAGAAAGCAACCATTAATTGTGCATTAGAATTTATACCAAATGGGGAGGTAAACAGTAATTTTACTTATTCCACTTGATTATACTTTCACACATTCATCTATCTTTCACTTGTTCACTAATTCAAAATAAGTGTGCTCAACAGCAACATTTATTGGGTTCCTATTATGGGTGCTCAACCTCTAAAATATGTGACCACCAAATGAAATAGAATTGAACACTGGGGAAGTATCTGTGGAATCACACAGTCCAGGTACAATAACTTTCAAAAAAGTTAATACTTAGCATAAATGTTTTCTGAATATAGACTGAAATTAAGCCAGCAAACAATTAATGCAGGTGTTTTAGAGACCCTCTCCACAAAATAAAAACAGAAAAAAAACCTCTTTTAAAAACAATGTTACATGACTATGCTTGAAATAGGAAGGTGCAGAATGCAAAAAATAATAATATTTTTCCTAATGACAAAATGCTTAATGTGGTGTTGTTTTTAAAGGAGATCCTAGAAATATAATGCAGAGACTCCTTAATAAACCCTAAAATTCTGAGAATAACAGGACAGATGGTTAGGTCCTTAGCTGTTTGGCAAACAGCTCTAGACTTACTTTTGTAGAAAGTGGAGTCTTCCTGTTGATTAATAATTTCCAATCTCAGAATCGTAAAGTGTAGTGCAGTGAACGCTAGGAGCCAACAAGGGAACAAGGTCTGTTTTTGTACTCTTCCCTTATCCGAGGAGGTTCCCTGGCCTCTGTGAAGTTGTATGTAGACTTTGTGCCCCTGTGCATTTTTCAAGAACCTCATCTCTCCTCCACAGCCTCACCAGATCCTAAGGGACCTATCATCCCACACAGGTAAACAGCCCTGCCTTAAGACAATGCATATGCCCCCAAGGCTCGGTGAACAGTCTGAAAATCAAGATACAGAGTTTTATTTGAAGGTCAGAAATAGTGTCCATTTTCCCATTTTATTTTTCCTGGATCAGACCATTATATGAACAAATCTTAAGGAAAATTTCTTTTATACATAGCTTACAAAAAGCACCAAGATTTTCTAATACAGGAAGGAAAAAAAGCAAACAAAATTTAAGCGCCACCTTGTACAACATTAACGGCTGAAGAACTGTTACTCAAGAAAGTGTGTCAAACATTAACAAACTCAAGCTACTTCCAGCCACAAGAACATAAAATGTAACAGATCAGTTCAAGGCAAAGGGTATGTGTAGCCATGGTCAATAGCCAAACACTTCAGTAGGTCAGCGGAATCAAGAATTTAAAAAATTAAGGAGCATAAGCAACTTGTATGTTGGTCAATGAATATGCAATTTATTAACATTTTTACCTTCCTTTTTTGCAGAATGATTTTAAATTTGATCGAACACTGAACATCAACTGGAAGTAATTACTATCTTTGTCATTCAAATCTAGAAAGTTACATTAGTAAAAAACTATAAAATTAAATGGAAAATAAATTTTGGAAAGAGTACACCTCTAGGCAGTGTTTACACAAAGCATATTCCAAGCAACAACAGTGCACAGAATCATGGGGGAAGGGTTTCTCCGGTCAAATAGCTGGGCAATGCTGAATTTTAAAAATTGACAAGTTTCTTTTCATGTCTGAGAGCCTTCAGTGCTTTCAATATGTATTACAAATCTGTAGGTGAAAATTTGACCGCAAGCCTTTTTTTCTCAGAATACTTCCAAGTCCCTCAAAAGACCAATCTGTGAAATTTTGAAATGCTAGCTTAGGATGTGGTCTGGCAATGATGAACCTAAATTCAGGTCAGCAGACACCTCTGGAGCAGGAGAGGAGCAACTAAAGGGACCTTTAACCATATCTGCAATGTGTGTAATGTGTACTTCTTTTTAAAATTCAGAAATAAGTATGGCAAAATGTAAGGATCTGACAGAGCTGACACAGAACACAGAAAAGTGTTATAAAAAACAGTTAAACATACGGTGTCAGAAAAGCATCCAGTATACAAACAAAAACAAACTCAAATGGCACAGGGGGTAGGCACATCATAAATTTGCCCATCTTCTACTTAACTTATATATTTAATTTGCATATGCAAGTAAAATGGTTTCTATTTATTTGTACCATGTATTTACATGGTACTGACAAAGGCTGACCTAAATGAAATTGTCAAGTAGGTTAAAAATTGAAATTAAACACACATCTCATAAGATTAATGCCATGTAACTACTTCTGGCATAAAGTGAAAAAAATTATGAATATATGACTAAGTATATAATTTCTGAGTCCAATTAAAAATTTAAAGTATTCAAAAAAGTACAAGGCTATTTTGGAGACTATTTATCAAAGCAGATTAAAGCAAAGGAATGCAACAACCAAATATTCTTTCAGCCTCATTGTTGTTGTACTCCCCCAATTGCTGGATGTTAACAATCAATATATCAAAGCACTTCAGCCATTTGTCTGGGATGGGAGATACCTGGGGTCCCACGCAACGCAGAAACCAGTCACAAAGTCCTTTGTAAGAAAGGGTACACTGGTGTGTGCATGTGTGTGCATGTGTGTGTGTGTGTGTGTGTGTGTGTGTGTGTGAGCACGTGCGTAGTCAAAGTTCTCTAGTAAACATTTCTGCACACATTCAGAATTCAATAGTAATATACAGATGACACAATATTCTTTTAAAGGATCAAGAAGAAAAGCATATAGCCATTGCTTGAAAAATCAGAAAGAAAATGTAAATCCAAAAAATCCTTTAAAAGAATGAGCAGGGGGCTTCCCTGGTGGCGCAGTGGTTGGGAGTCCGCCTGCTGATGCAGGGGACACGGGTTCGTGCCACAGTCCGGGAAGATCCCACATGCTGCAGAGCAGCTGGGCCCGTGAACCATGGCCGCTGAGCCTGCGCGTCCGGAGCCTGTGCTCCGCAACGGGAGAGGCCACAGCAGTGAGAGACCCGCGTACCGCAAAAAAAAAGAATGAGCAGGACTACCAGAAAGTGCAGTACCTATGCGACATTAATAATAAAGTTATTAGTGCCAGCAGGTAGCTTGGCCAAGAATGAACAGAAGTCATGATTGAAACTCCTAATAAAGAAAAAGCAAAACCATTTATAATGATACTTTAGGGTACTTCTAGAGTAAGCCTTCCTTCTGAAAACAAGGTAAAAAATATGGTTCACCCAGTTGGCCATCTTAAGGAGACTGTTTTTTTACATTGAAGTTTAGATACATAAAAGCAACACATAATCTTGGTCAAAGTAGAATTAATTAACCCCATGGCAATCATGGCCATGCACAGCATCAACTGTACTTTGAATCTCTGAGTTTTGCCAGACTATTCTTGGGTATATCTGCACACTTTTGGTAAATGTGGTTCCCTATATAATCCTCTCCATCTGCTACTATTCACCTCTTGGAAGAAAGGAAGGTAACAATGGCAAGATTATAGAAATTTACCCGTACCAGAACAAAAGGGTTATGTGAACCCCTAAACACTGCTGGGGTTAAGTATATATCACATGATTCCCAGCACATTGTGTGATTTCTACCTATAACTAAAACTTTTCCTACAAATGAATATTCTGATATGGCATTACACTCCAACTGGATCTTGGTAATTATCTTCATTTCTGTTTCAAAGCAGAAAATAAGATAATGGAGAAAACCTCAACTGGGAGCTGGTCCTATTATCTAGTTTCCATCATAGTGAAAACATATTCCAATAAAATATTCATTAGCCCATACTGATATAAATAAATAATAAATAAGAGGGGGAGAAGAGCTGAATTTCTCATACGTGAAAATTCCAAATAACTTAGGTTCACCCTCAAGGATGTGGAGCGTAATTCCCAACCCCTCTGGTGTGGGCTGTGCTTCACGACTTCCTTTCAAAGAGAACTGTATGGAGAGGGGGAGAAAGAGTAGCCTTACACTGGAGAACTCTGACAAACACTGCTTCAACCCGTTGACCAAAGTCAACATCAAGTCATGTCGATAGCATACACCCTCTTGCTCTGATGTGATAAAAATGGCACTTCACCTCTGTGGTCTACCTCCCCAAATCCCATAAAACCAAAACCAATCATGAGAAAAATATCAGCTAAAACCCAACTGAGGGCCATTCCACAACCACCATAATACTCATCAAAACACTGGCAGCAAGAAGACAGAGGAACAAAATCTTGATAGTGCTAACGTGGGGGAGAAACTTTGAATCTAGAATTCTGAATCCAGCCAAAGCCTCATTATAAATGAAATGAAGACGTATAATAAATTTTCAAAATTCTGCCCATAAATCTCAGAAAGAAAAAAAATGTTTGACCGTTCTAGAAATGTGGAAACCAAGTAATACTGATTAGGAAATGTGAAAATCCAAACCAGCTCAAATTAAACTTAACATATTATAAAGAATACCATTATTCCCTCGTGGAGGTGTTTTAAAATCTGCCATCTTCTTGTACTTTGTTGAATGAATGAATGAATGAATATATGATGAAAAGCCCAAAGGAAAAAAACCAAAAAACCAAAATTGTGTTCTTAGGAAAAACAGATCAGTGTTTTAGTTTGCCCTCCTCTCTGAGCAGCGTCGTGAATCACAAAAATTCTCATCTCCACCTACAATCTACCATATACTCCCTCCCTCCGGAAGAAATAACCACGAGACAAAGTGAGCTTTGTCCAACAGGCGCACAGGTACAGTGTCAGAACAGTTTTATTTGGAATCAAGGAAAGGATATGTTAAATATAATTTAATTCATGTAGGTACTATGTTTAGTGTTCATGTGCTATACAATGGTTATTAGTAAAAAGATTTGAAGTGAACTTGATCTGTTTAAACCTCAAATGTCATTTACCATCTTATATAATTTACTTAACCCTTGCTAAGCCTTTATATTTCCATGTGTAAAATGGACTACTCAATCTTTGGATTGTTTCAGGAATTAAATGAAATGTATGAAGCACTTATCATCATGCCTAGCACACATTTTGAATAGTCAAATTTTAAGAACTCTTGTTTTGATCCAATCTCTGCCCTGAAAAAGCTCACCATAAGGACAGCGATTTCCATGTAGAGCTAAGAGCAAGAGCTGTCATTACCGTGAACAGAGTATGGGATAGCAGAAAATGGCTCGATTTGAAAGTACTTCCCAAGTGAGACTTCTTAAGACTTCGCTAAATTTCAGTCTTCAAGTGACCCAAGATAAAAAGAACAGAGTTCTAATTACCAACATCCAACCTAAGTATTAGACTTGATCTAACGCCATTTCTGAGAACTGGAAAACCTACAATGGGGGCCATCACTGCCTTTATTATATTATTTTGACTGTGTTTTAAGTAACTAAGAAAAACAGGTAATACTTCTGATGACAGATAATACTGTTAATTCCGCTAGACTAAATGGCAGTCTCCAATACTGAGATAAAACCAATCACTTTTTAAAAATATTTATTAAGTAAATATTTGAAAATTCTCTCTACATTTTTTTCTATTTTTATTAACACATTTCTAGGAAAAAAGAAACCTATGGGAAAAATACTAGGTTTAACTCAAGTGTCTTTCAGTTATTTTAATTGATCACTTACTCTAAATTCCCCTAAATGCCATGGATTACCTTAAACTAGAAATACATGATTAAAAATTTAAATGTATAATATTTCTTAAGAAATGGAGAAGTGACAGAAGTAGGAAGAATACGAGGAGAGATGTAAGGGAAACTGTCTCAAGGTCACTAATGTGAAGAAGGAATTGAGTCTTGGAATAAATCATGATTTTACTACTAAGTTAAATTATGTATGCAAGCCCCTTCCTAAATTACTTTGAAAGATTTACAGTGGATGCACTTATTTCCCACGACTGTCGCTGACCACAAACGTTATGAAAATTTCAAAAAACTTCAACCTAAATGTGGGCAATTCTCCAAAAATAGATGGGCTCAGTGATGAATAAACCATAGCACAGAAATAAAACACAAAATACACAAAGGGCTGTTGGGGCCTTAAAAAGACTCTAGGCTCCAGGACAGCTCAGTGACAAAGGCTGTGATGCTGTAATGAGGGTAATTACAGAACTCTCCACAGAGCAACTTGTCCAGGCCCCTCCTCCTGTCTTCCCATTTATATAGAACAGCTGCACTCAGCTAAAGCCAGACAACGGCTTTCTAAAACAAAGCAATAGTAAGTCTGGGAAGAAATCCCCAAACAGGACTTAAGGCTGGAGGGAAAAGCAGCACAAAGCTTGTGCCAATGCCATACTATGACCCTGGAGGAAGGAAAGGAGAAGGGAGAGGAGAGAAAGAAGGAAAGAGGAGGGGAGATGAGACAGGAGAGGAGGAGGAAAGGAGAGGGGGAAGGGGAGAAAGGAGGGTAGTTCCATCCACCCAAGGGTGAAATAAACTGAGCACTGCATCTCAGAATACAACACACTTACTTTCTTACTTTGGCAATTGTGGCAGGTGCCCGTTTACTCCAAGACTGTCCTTCCCCACACAGCTCACTACACACGTGCACACACATACACACACGCACACAGAGTCCACAGCGAGGTCTATTATTGAGCAGAGAGTCCTTTGGGCCAGTGGACTTACTCAACTGCAAAAGAAATGAAAAACAGCTACTTATACTAACCAACACAAATCTTCATTCAAATATTTGGCCAAGGATCACTGGACATTTGAGAAAAATCAAACAGGAGGAAAGAGAAAGACCAGGAAAAAGAAACAGATTAAGTGGTTCTAGGGAAAACAAATAGGAACAGACTCAACCAGACTAAACACACATATACACTCATACACACACACCTCGATTACTATGCTAAAAGTTTTAAAGGGTATGTGCATTTCAAAAAAACAAACAACAAAACAGGCCACCATGAAAAGTGAAAAGACCAGAGAACCACTAGGGGGTCCTGGAAATTAAACACGGCAGTGGATAAAATAAAAATTTCATCAGAAGGGCTGAATAACAGATTGGGCATGACTGAAGATCATATTCTGGAAGATAAAATAGAAGAAATCTCCCAATACTTGGAGCAAAAGATGGAAACAGAAAATATGAAAGAGGTAATACACGGTAGATACCTCCAAGAGGTCCAAGATTCATATATCAAGTTCCATAATACAAGCAGAGACAGTATGAAATGATAATCAAAGAAAAACCCTTTGACTAGAATAAAGATTTGAGATTGTAGATCAAAGTGAGCCAATGAAGATGAAGTTTAAAATCTTATGCCTATACTCACAGTAAAAATAATAATAAATAAAATAAGTCCACAGAAAAAAAGAGATCATTTAAAAAACATTCAGAAGGGAAAACTAGGGTACCTACAAAATAATGAGAACTGGAATAGCATATGACTTCTCATCAGCAGAACTGACAGAAGATAGTGGAAGCCTTCAAAATCCTGAGGGAAAAGAATTTCACACCTAGAATTTGAAACACAAACTATGAGTCAAGTATGATGGCAAATTATAGACCTCTCCAGACATCAGAATTTTGAAATTTACCTCTCAAGCACTGTTTCGGGAGGGGGGGAGGGGGGGAGTATATTTTTAACTAAATTGAAAAACAAAACAGAGTGGACTTAACAGGGGAAGGCAAAGAAATCCCAGTATGACTGCGGTCACAGGCACAGAAGACAATCAGTCCAAATTAGAGCAGGAAGTCAGAGAACCAGGTGAAGAATATCTTCAAAAATAAAAATAAAATGCATTTACTATAATTGCAAAATTAAAACTTAAAAACTTGCTACAATAAAGGCTTTTAGTGCCATTAAGAAAGAAGGGAAAGTAATTACAAATTATAAGAAAAACTAAAGCAAACTTAATTATGGCATTACTTTCAACAGTTTATAGGACAATCGATTTAAGAAAACAGTCTCACTTGATCTTGATAATCTTCAAGTAGGACAACTTTTAACTGCCACAGAGTTTATTATAAACCTGCTTATACTGCTTGTTTCTGAGGTCAACAGGCTCATTCATATTCAAAATTCTACTTATTGGTTTCATTTTTTTTTTTAGAACTGAAACCTTGGTTAAAAATCCTTGGAGAGATAAAAGGGAGAAAAGTAGAAAAGATATTGAGGGGCATAGATTTCCTTAGGTAACGTAATGGTGAGTCAAGGAACATTGCCTAAAGTTGGTGGCCCCCAAAAGTAAAGAACTAAGAACATTTAAAGCTATATGGGAAACTATCAAAACGACTACAATTCATAACAAAGCCCAGAAGGTAGAAGGCAAGGCTGGTGGTGTAATTACTTGAAATTCTTCACCTTTCATGATAGGTAGTAAACAGACACTGTGTCAGGTAGATATACCAAGAAATATTTTAAATTCTGATGGTAACCACAGGAAATAAACAAATTAGCTTAAAAGGATTATCCACATTCCATCCCTCTACGGTGCTGGAGAAAATATTTTACCATATGTGCATGTTATTTATAAATTTTAAAAAATAAGCTTACATTTCTAAATGGTGGAAATTTCCTCAAATGTTAAGACTATGGTATCTCTAGAATTTCTGGCTGGATCACAACATTCTTAAAGTTTATTGTTAATGACTCCAGGATGGTGAGGACAACTCAGAAGTATCTTCCAAAAGTTTGAATGGCCATGCTCTGATCCATCAAGTTTACTGCTAGGATTCTATCCTAAAGGAAAATTTACTTAAGTGGGAACAAATATAAAGGTACAATGAAGCTTAGTGAACAACTTTGTCTTTGTAAAACTTCTTGCAAATCCTAAATGTCTGTCATTGAGAATGGTAGAATAAGCTATGGTAGATACATGCTATGTAATGTTATAGAGCAGTTACTTTAAAAAGACTGGAATAGTAATGACACGGAAGAATGATCATGATATACTGTGTTGTGAGAAAAGCAAACAGCAGAAGAATATATGTAGTATAATCCCGTTTCTTTTTGTATATGCGTAAGAGTTGTAGAAACATTCACACCAAACTATTAATGGAATAGTGATGACCTCTGAATGTGAGATTGGAAACAGGGAGGGCAAGACACTGACTTGTTTCTTCTAAGTGTTTGAACTTTTTATGAATGTTTATTACCCTTGTAAAAGGCAGAAAATTCTCAAGAAAACATCTTCAACATTAATCCTACCCAATTCTTTCCTTACCTTTCCACCCCTCCATTCCCCCAACACTGATGCATCATAATAGATCTCAGCCTTCCATATGGCACATGGTAGGAATGTGTGAATCCAGACATTACAATTCTCTCCAAATCTCACTTCCACGTGATACACAGAATATACTTGTTGTCATGCATGACTGATGAAAAAAATGCATCTTAAAATGTTGCATGTGGTCTTCGGCTTGGTTGGTTAGGAAATGGTGCTGCTAATAAAGCCAAGGTTGCAAGTGATATCCACATATAGGTCAGTAATTGTTATGAAGTCAGCCTGCATTTGTACTCATCATCTGTCATCTTTCCGGTGACAGGACACGATGTGGAAAAATCAACGTAAACCCATTTGAACTAGTGAGAACACTTCTTAAAAGATACATACTGATAGTGGGCTTCAGTCTCCTGGTTGTATTCTGAACACATTCGTGTAGACGTATGACCGCAGTTTATACATTTCTTTGCCAGTCAACCACACTAAGTTGTGTCATCAGTGTTTCCCAGAGAGAGAATGCCGGTTAACCAGGTATCTGCAGCAACACTGCCTGTCTGTGCTCTGTGGGACCAATGTGATGTTGGGTTGTGTGGGACCACAAAGTTCTCAGTTTCTGGTCTTTAATTCTCATCTTCAGCCTTCATACCAAACACAAAATCAAAGTAATGTGGCAGAGTGAAGGTTTCTCAACCTTAACCGTGCTTGAAGAATGATTTTTCTTTTACTACTCATTTTTAGAAAAGGCAACTATATAAGGAGAAAATCAAAGACTGAAGAAAAACAGAATAAGAACTTATAATGTGACTGCACTGCTAGAAATGGAGTATGTGATTTTGATCTAACTTAAAATGTCTATTTAAAATGCCCAAATAACTCACGCTGCAGAGATCTATCATTTTTCTGGCCGTTATATCCTTTCAAGATATTATAAACCTAGTAAAAAGTAGCAACGGAAAGAAAATTCTGCTGCATCTATAGAATAACTTAGTATATCTTATATTCACCAAATATGAATCTACCTAACTAGAACTCAAAAAAACAGCTAGTGATTCTCAGGAAAGATTCAAACGTATTATCTATTCAAAAACCAAACAAGCAAGCAACCAAAAAAAGGAACAGAACTTTGGGGACAGTGCATGGGGAATGGTGGGAGTGAATTATTGCCTTAAGGTAATGCTGTGATTCTGAGATGACAGTGGAAATAAAGTATGAGGACTTATATAAATAAAGCTTTAAAAAATAAGTCATAGTTCCATTTCAATATAATGTTATTTATTTAAATGTGGCTTACAATACAATTAATTTTATCAATGACACATCTAAACCTAAGAATCACTACTGAAATAGGATAATGACAACCCATCCCAATTCTTGATCTAGTAATCTCCTCTTAAATGAACCCTTTATAATATCTTTCCTAATCAATTCCAACTTCCTCTTAAACCAAATTAACTTAAATGTGTTACTTTCTTTACACCCTCCATGCTTTTTGCATCTTTCCTAGCACATATATGACTTAAGCAACATTTACTTCATGCCTACAACATGAGAAGTGCCTTCTTCTGTGTATTTCTGGGACCCTCACAACAACCCTGTGAGGTAGGTACCATTAGCTCCACTTTACAGAGGAGGAAGCACATACTGAGAGAGATTGACCTGCCCAACAGCAGAGCTGGGATTCAAAGCCATACCTGCTGCTCTCAGATGAGTAATGTTTAAAGTACCCCAGACAAAAAAACAAAGATTGCCCAAGTAGAAACTATGACTGTAGCCAGAATTTTGGAGCAGCTGGAGAAGAGGTTCGACAACATTAATCATTTCTTCTTCCTTGTCACTTAACCACTGTAAACAGCAATTACACTATATTCTCCTATACTTTATTTTAAAAGGAAAAATTTTTTTGGCTGTGCCGCGTGGCATGCAGGATCTTAGTTCCCCGACCAGGGATTGAACCCATGCCCCCTGCAGTGGAAGCGCAGAGTCCTAACCACTGGACCACCAGGGAATTCCTGTATTCTCCTATATTTTAAAGGTAGCAATACACAAACAGAAAATTTACCCCTCCCTTTTTTATAGAAAAAAAAATGACACATTACAAACAGACTTGCACTCAACATTGACTATAAAAAGACATAGTAAACTGGTACTATTTCACAACAACCCTTATGGTAAATGGATAGTTACAAAGAAAACATAGATGCAAGTCTACTGGTTACAGTAAATAATAGGAAAAGAGTTTTGTGGGGATCATGAAAATGGGTTGCTGCCCAGATAGATTTAATTTTAAATTACAAAACCTTATCTGGACACTTTAAATCAAGAGAATGTACCACAAACCTTTGTGCCTAAATTACATGAAGATGTATTCTGGCATCTACATTTGGCCCAAATCAACCATATTCTAATGCTACTACTGCTCTACTAAAAGCATCAAGAGCTCAAAAGTTTTGCAATCTAAATCCTTTCTTAAAGGTTTTTGAGATTCTCATAAACACTCAAAGCTATCATGAAGATTTCAATGACAAAATATGATTATATTCTTTATTTCTACAGGAAAATTCTATAGACCAATGGCAAAACTAGTAGTACCACATAAAGAGACTGGTTTGCCTATAGTGTGTCTTGCTTGTCTAATGGAGCTAGACATTTTGAATTCTCTAATCATGTGACACTATCCTAATGTGCTCTATACTTTTAATAAGTACCCATAGTCAAGTCTTAATTACAAACCTAACTTTTCTAGTATTAAAACTTACTCAGTTTTTACCAAATGACAAAAAGATTCAGTATTAAGAATACTCCCAGTTTATTATTCAAGGTAAAGATTCAACAGAAGAAGCCTATCTTGCAGTTTCCTAGGAGACAAATTTTGTTCTGAGGACCTTCACATTTAAAAAACATTATCTCCAGACTTGCATGAGCAGATGCTCCACAAATACATGATTTTTAAAAGCTACCACTTTCAAAATCACATAGGGATATGTCATAGGGATATTTTTCTATGCACTATAATACAATAATACAATGCTTACTTTAGTATATAAAATTAAGATACCATTAAAAGTGATGCTTTGAAACCAAAAATCTCCAGCTATCACTTGTATTGCTCATGAAGACAAGAATAAGTACTTGACTCCCTCCTCCATACCCAGGGCCTGGCACCTAGCTTGGCACACAGCGCACAGCAATTACTTAAATAAATGAATAAATATACACTTCTTTTCAGTGATCTTTGATGCACATGAATAAACTACAGAGTGGAGTTTCAAAACATGGTCCTTTTTTTTTGCCTTAAGTCAACCTGAGAGTTCATAAAGAATTTTACAATTATTAATTGTAAGGCTTTTTTAAACAGTGTTCATAGTCTTAAAAACCTTTAAAATCCCTTTGGTGTATACTGCTATGTATTATAATAACAAAGACAACAGAGAAAATAAACAGTTGACTCTTCCCAGATCTAAAGAACTCCTAAAGTATGAAAAAGTAATTCCTAGACACTAAATTTAGTAAAATAAACCCTAAGATCCCCAGAGAGATTAATGAAGCAAAACTGACTCATCTTATTTCTTAAAAAGGACATGTTTTTACCCACTAAAGGTACCCCGTGCTTTTCCAAAGTTCGCTTTACACCACTTTGCTTTTATGAAAGATCTACATTAGTACAGACATACCTCCAAGATACTGTGGGTTTGGTTCCAAACCACCACAATTAAGCAAATATTGCAATAAAGCAATTCACACGAATTTCTGGTTTCCCAGTACTTAAGTTATATTTACACATACTGTATCTATTAAGTGCGCAATAACAGTATGTCTTAAAAAAATGTACCTACCTTAATTAAAAATTAACGCTATTGGAAAATGGCGCTAATAGGCTTGCTTGAAACAGGATTGCCACAAACCTTCAATTTGTGAAAAATGCACTATCTGTGAAGTGCAACAAAACGAAGTACAATAAAACAAGGTATGCTTGTACCTGTTTTTGCTAACAGAAAGAAATCCAAAGAGAATTTCTCCTTTTGCAAAAAAAAGGCAAAAAGCATTTGTTTTGCAGCAAAACCAAGATAGAGGCAGTGGACACCCTGAGCAACAAGAGTGGCACCACCAAGCTCCTTCGCTAGGAACTACACTCAGCATCTCAGCAGCAAGCCATGGTAGTCTGCGAGCACCTGTACTTTGTCTCGATTTATTTTGTGCATCCGTTGGCAAGCTGAGTCCTACTTTAGGATAGTGGGGGAAAACTAATTACTTCTAGCCAGCTGAAAACTGGCATGATTCCCAACTGCTCTGCTTTGTAAAAATATACCTGTCAGTATCACCGCAGCTTGTTCAAGTGACAGACCCAACAGGTCACTGATATTAAACCCTGACCTCCCCCAGCTGGTCCCTACATAGTGAGAAGCCAGTTGGACTTAAATGCTATTGCGGGGCGGGGGGGCCGGGGGGGGGTGAAGCAGTTGCTGATCTCTGAGAACTAATCTGAGGCTCACAGCTAAGCTTCCATGTTATTAAAAACTGATCCGACATTTACAGCTAAACCATGTTGTTCTCCTGTTGGACAATCTCACTGAACATCTGTATCAAATTAAGTCATTCTGAGATCACGATGACGTGAAACAAAAACAAGGTCCTGCAAAACCTACAAAATACCAAACATCTCTCTTATGCTAAAAGAGTGAGACCTCACTTCTTTGAACCCTTACCTCAATTACCCAAAGTCCAAATCCTATAATATAATCTTTATAACATCCTCTTACTGAGATACCCCGTGGTTCCCTATGGTCTGTGTTCTTTGCTTACGACGAGTAATAAACCCAATTTGTTCAACTACAGGTATGCTCCTGGTGGTCTCTGACTACAGGCACTTACACTTGTCAATACTAATGGTAGAATAAAACAGACTAAGTGTTCTGGGGTTACAAAATGACTCTAAAACATGCCTTATTAATACACATCTCATAATTCACAGGGAGGGCAGCTTTGGATGATTTTGGCATAAGATTTCTTCCCTTTTGCTTTCAATGTCAAAGCCATGCTAGTATGTGTTGAAGAGTTCAGATAAAATAAAAAGCATTATTGCCAATCACACTGAGAAGGCATAGGAGAAGCCTATCTAGCCAAGATGACCAAGAGAACGAGTTCATCAAGAGTCTATTCAACTGGAGGCATATGCTCAAGTATCTGGGCTACACGGAGATTCAGAAGTATTTTTAAAAAAGGGTTCCAGAAAAATACTCAGCAACAATAAAACCAAAGGTATGTAAGGAAAAGGTGGAAGAAAATAACTCTGAAAAAAAAAAAAGTGCTCACCATAACTACTGGAAAATCTAGACAATAGGTTAGTATGAGAAGAAAATGAAGATTTTCATATGTACTTTTCCACTGAAAGATTTTTTTAGATGTGCAAAAAAATCTCCCAATTTACAGCTGAATGTTACTTTTGTAAGAATTAATCACATCCAGAGGTTAAAAAAACCAAGAATGCCAACTTAAAACAAACAAGTTTCTATAACACAAACAAATCTACTAGACACTAAAATCAGCATTTTGTCAAAAAAAATTTTTTAAAGCTAATCTATTCATAACTATATGTTTAACACAAAAGTTAAAACCTAGAAGTCTTAAAGAACTTGAGGATAATAATTTTAAAAAAGCCCCTCCCTGGCCCAAAGAAAAAACAGAAAACATCTTTTAACTTATCAACTATAAAATCCACTTTAAAAGAAAGAAAGAGGGCTTCCCTGGTGGCGCAGTGGTTGAGAGTCCGCCTGCTGATGCAGGGGACACGGGTTCGTGCCCCGGGTCGGGAAGATCTCACATGCCGCGGAGCAGCTGGGCCCGTGAGCCTTGGCCGCTGGGCCTGCGCGTCCGGAGCCTGTGCTCCGCAACAGGAGAGGCCACAACAGTGAGAGGCCCGCGTACCACAAAAAAAAAAGAAAGAAAGAAAGAAAGAAAAAAACTATGAAAAAAAAAATCACCCATTCCTTACCTTCCAGATATAACCGGAAGATTTTCATGTCTAAGGTTGGGGACATGGGTAAATGTATGCTGTTCCCCTAGCGCCTACTGTGTCCTTCCTGGCCACAGAAGATGTAAGTTTGGAGTCTGAGATCCCAAACATGAAAGTCATTGTCTTCAAAGGCACATCATTTCCTAGGAACCTACATTGTGTGGGCATTTTGTGTGAGGGAAAACATTTTTACCACCACTGCCCTCTAACATGTAGCACACAAAGTGCTGCATATATTACAGTCTGATTTCCCT
Source organism: Lagenorhynchus albirostris (assembly GCF_949774975.1). Taxonomy (NCBI): domain Eukaryota; kingdom Metazoa; phylum Chordata; class Mammalia; order Artiodactyla; family Delphinidae; genus Lagenorhynchus; species Lagenorhynchus albirostris. The sequence continues at coordinate 115,068,558 of NC_083100.1, forward strand.
TGTTATATAGGCATTACCATTTACTTTTTATGGATCATGAAAACCTGGTTATTCAACAAGTAGAAGGAGCAATGATTTAAACTCATCTTCTGATGCCATCATGCAGTTGAAAACCATGACTTCAATATAGCAATAAAAAATGTTTAAAAGTTTGTTCAAAGACAATATATATTACACCATGTAATGTCTGTGTAACTTACAGTAGGAAAAGGAAGTTTGTGGTAAATGAGGTAATAAAAGATTTTAGGGAACAACGGGCTAAATATTCATAAGTTACATTTTACAGTAACCTCCTCCGTAAATCTCTTCTAAATTTATTTTTTCAAGAAATGCAAATTTATTGCCTGCTGGATTTTAGCACATTTATTTCAAATGTGATTGTAAAATAATGATGAAGGAAACACCACAGTACTGACTACTCTCTCTTTACAGTCTAGACCTTAATAACAGTGCCAAGCCTTGTCCTTTACAATTATCACAGTCCTTGGAGAGCCTCCTCCAGGACTGAAACTCTCCTCTACCAAACTGAGTCTTTCAAGCACCTATCATCTCACGGGCTTCAATCTCTAAATATCCAATTCCCAAATCAGAGCTGTGTCAGCATCTTATTTCCTCATGGTGGAAGGATAGCAGATTTTCCTTTTCTTAAAAAAAAAAAAGGTACAAAAGCAATTATACCCCTAAAAAAAAAAGGTACAAAATAAAAAGGAAAAAACTACATTTAAAACACTTAATTCAAAAAGTTAAAGTATTTTATAATAACATTTAATGATTTTTCTGCTAGAATTTAATAAACCAAACAAAATGCCTAGTGTACTCTTGAATCTTTGTTTTAATAAAGATTTTATTTTTACCCAGAAGACCCTTGGTGATTTACATTTGCATGGCACATTAAAACATTAAATCTGTAAAACTAAAAATGTCCTAAAAAATTAGACTAAGCCACTTGAAAAAGATGTAAATGAAAGTTTCCATAAATCTCTGAAAACTAAATTAAATGATCTGATTTGACCATTACAAAAAATATGTAAAATATTAAAAACACCAAACTTCTGAAGTATTTCAAAACATTGAGGGCCTACAGAAAGAACATTAAAAGCGGGTGGTGTACTATATGACCTCAAGAAAGAAGCAGGATTTATGTTCAGAAATCATCAAACTTACAATGAATGCTCTTTAACTTCTAATACCTCCTGTAATATCATCCTGTTTGCTCTTAGAATCACTTTATCAGTCGGGCCCATGTCTGCTACATCCTATGTAAGGATCTAGATCCCACCCTGTAACAAACTCCACCAAAGACTTCTGGGATAGAATAGGCTACACGCCCAGCCAGTTGGCTGTCAGCTGGCAAGCTGGATGGGATGGGGACAGAGGATGATCAGGAGGCTGAAACAGTTGATACTAGATTTCTATATTTAAGTCCTGTCTATTGTGACAAAAAATATGTGGAATACACTTTCCCCAAAACTTCTAACTTACTGCTTATCACATTCCTCATCAAAGATGACAAACAGAAATGACATTTTACCAGAGCTATCACTAGCTCACCCAACTTTACTATATTGCTAAATGGAGTCTGAAGTTTAAAACTGTGATCAAATTCAGTCAATAGGAAAAAAATACCTGTTCTTTCCTCAGAGAAAAATAAATGCTGTCCCAAGGAATCAGACTAGACACCAATTACCACAATCTGCTGCAGTGTGATAAGCTGTGAAGACTGCTGGATTTCAGTTATTCAGCACTATTTCACCATAGTACTAGGTCAATTTACAAAACATCTGAAGAAATGAAAGAACTAGGGAAATGCTGAAAATGCTGCTTAAGAGACAAGATCATGCCTTGTAAACATATCAGCAAAAGAATCAAGCACAGCATCTTGACCAGTAGGTAATCATTAAATATTCAATTCATCTAACAATTAAAATAGAATCTTTAAATGTTTCCATATGAGATCTTAAGATCTAAACTTCCCTTTACTCTTTGCCCAATTCTAAGCGCTGAATTTTTTACACCTGAAAACATTGGAAAATCATGACAACTCTGTTTAAACAAGCGTTCATATTTATGGACTACCTGTAAATAAAAACTTGTACTACTGTAAAAACTAATGACAATGGATGAAAAATATTTAAATGAGAAAAGTAGAATACACTTCTGAAATAACCATTTTAATCCTTAAATAGGCAGAGACAGGGAAACAGGCTCCGAAATTACCTTTGGAAATGACATAAAACCTGGCATCCACTGAACACTCTTTATGGCACTAGTTAAGTGCTTCTTATGAATTAACCCATTTATTTCTTGCAACTTAGTAGGTTGGTACTATTATTAATCCCCATTATACACATGAGGACACAACCACAGTAATGTGATTTACATGGCTGCTAACAGTTAAAATTGTGAATCACATTCAGATTGTGATTGTAGTAATACACAATACTATCTCTTTATACACTAACTTCTGTTATGTAACAGGAAACTAGTAAAAGAAGCTAATCAGAAAAAATAGTAAAACATTATTTTCAAAAGAGTACAGAAGCAAATCAAGGAAAGGAAATTAAGAAAGCTCCACTAAGGGAAAGTGAGATGATAGAAACCACAAAATGACAAAATAAAGAACAGTAGAAAAAAAGGAAAAATAATTTAATGAAAATATCTTGGAAAGTCTAAACTACCTAATAGAAGGCTTAGGTGGAAAAGAGGCAGGAAGGAATCTTTAGAGTGCTGAAAACACTCTGTATCTTGATCTAAGAGGTGGTTAGATGAGTGTGTAAATATGTAAAAATACATCATACTGTACACTTAAGATTTGTGTACTTTACTGTATATGCATAATATGATCTAAAAGTATAAATATTTTAAAATATTTTTTATAAGATGAGATGGCTTTGAGGCTCCATTTATTACTTCAAGCAGTAGGATTAATTAAATGATCTTATGTCTCACCAAAAATATTTTTAGAACAGAAGGTGGCAGTATCTCCTCATGGGATAATATCCCATCCACTTAACCCTTTGTAATGAATGTATCCACATGCTTGACTTTCAGGCTTTTGGCTCTGCCTTAAAACATGAAACTACAGTTAACAGACAACCTAATCCACGTTAATTAATTATTATCAAATAGAACCATCCTTCTGAAAAAGGAGTGCGTTCTATAATCTCCGTAACAGTTGGCAAAGCTAAACGTGGCACAACTTCAGCAAAGAAAAGCCTAACAGCTCACAGAATAGCAGCCCATTCTCTTTTCAACAAAAAAATTCCATAATTAAATCCAAATATGATGTCCTATTTTCTCCCCATCCCCTTTATTCTAGACATATATACAATAAATCCAATCCTACTTCCATACAAAAGCCTTTAAATATTTGAAAATGACAAAACTTTTCTTCAATCTCTTATCGAAGTTGAATACTAAACTTCCCTTTACTCTTCCCCATGATTTCCAGATCCTTCTCCATTCTAATCATCTCCCGTCAATAATTAAGCCCCATCATTCTGAACATCACTTTTACAAATAGGGGAAGGCATGACACCTCAAGAATTCACACTTATCATCTAACACCCATGATCGTTTTCATATGAACTCTCATAAACCAGTCTAATAAACTCCAGAATTGAGGTTGAAAACCTAAATACAGAACTTTACACTCATCTCTATTTAAAATTTAACATAATACTTTTCTATTAAGTTTAACATCACACTATCTTCTTGAATCCTGATGAGATTCAAGAGGTTCTCTCTAGATGAGAATTTCTGCTTGTAATTTTGATTTACCTGTAAATTTGCAAAGCAAGCCATCTTTAATAAAAAATGTTAAACAGGACAGAGGCCAAGTAAAGGATCTTGCAGCACTCTCTGCACACTTGCCTCACAGATAACAAACATCCAATGAAACTTTTTTGGAAATGACCAATCATGCAGCTATAAAGCCATGATCCTCTACCATGACTCACAGATGAATTCAAAAGATTGACTACGGTTTGACTACAATTTCCCTGACCCCCTCTGGTAATTCTAGAAAAACAGGGTTGTTTTAGCATGACCTATTCCAAACCACCGGTTTTCAATGGAAGCAGTAATGTCCCTTAATGAGCATTTTGTAAACTTTTCTTCTCAGAGCCTGTATGCATGTGCACTGGTGCCTTTTTAAAAAATTTTAATGTGTAGCAGTTATGATCAATGAAGTTCATTTCAGAAGAGTTAAAACTATTTATTAGAAAAAGCAATTAATAGGCTTTACAGGACCAAGACCAGCTACTCTAACCTTTGATGACTCCTAGTATCAAAAATTACTTTTGTTTAATAATATATAAAAAGTTTCCACTGCAGATAAAATATTGAGCTCCCAGGTATGAAGTTTCTTGGACTCACCTTTGTACTTTGGTTCTGCACTCATGTTGATTTCCCTCAGTATTTCCTAATTGTTTTAATGTGGTAGAATACTTATGGTTTCCACCTTTGACAAAACAAACCTGGAAACTGAGTAGGGATTCCCACAAGCTGTCAAAGGGAGATGCCAGGTGCAGAAAATGCTCAAGGTTTAACTCTTGAACAGATAATTTAAAAAGGAGAAAAAAATACATACATAGCCTGAAAACAGCAACAACTTGGCCACTTTTAAAGCCACATACCCTAAACTGGATCTCTACATGATGTCTGCACTTTTGCCCACTCAGAACTATAGACAAAGGGGCATACACTAGTCGGGGGAGGGCTCTAATAAAGCAGCACACTGGGCTACGGAGAAGCTCCACCTACCCCTGCTCAAAGGCACCTTGTGGTGGCTGGGCCTTCCCTGGGGTTCCCTAGAACCAGTGCAATACTTAAAAACATCAAGTTAAAGCAGGTACAGTTCACTGGGCTAATGCAAGTAACACGATATTCTAAAATCATGCTAAGAAGGTAAACTTCTCTCAAAGAGAACTATATTAAATTATATTCAGCGGAAAAAAACATCAAGAGGCCTCAGCAGATTGATTTTGAGACATAATAGTGTGTTCTGGACAAATTAAGACTATTTTATGACACAATCTGTAAAAAAGGATAAATGACCAAGAAACTACCATTTCTTCCTTTAAATAGAAATTCTTCTAGTCTCTTTATAACTAAAGAGATCACAGCATGGCAGGTGCTTCTTAGAAATTCCTGAGATATGATTTAAATCAAATTTTAAGATGGTTTTCAAATATATAATAAAAAAGTGAGTAAAGGGAAAAAATGACTATGAAAAAAACAATATTTGTTTTGATACTTAATGTCCCTCATTGGCAAATAACTTATTTGTGGTGATACCATATTTTAATCATATACTTTTATTAAAGGATCTACCCAGTAGAAATGAAGAAGCCAGAAGGGTATTATATATTTATCTACTTTTACCAGCTCTTTCCAAAGCTCTGAAATTTAACTTTAAAAACTATCAAAAACTTGATTAGCTGAGAAGCTCTATAAGAGGGTAACTAATTCCTCAGCAAATAGAAATTTAAGCCTCACTCAAAATAAACTGAAGCAATTACAGAATATTTACTAAATGCAAAGATGAAAACTGACTGCCTGGATTACGAGTCATAGTGATTTGTTGCTGTCAAAAAACTGGAATCTTTATACACAAAAGGATGTCTGGAAATAACTCGACTCTTAATTATAACAGTGGATAAGACAGTAACAGTGTGTAGCACTGGCATCCCAAGAAAGCTAAGATCTATTTTCAACAAGTTTTTGCCACATTTGTGCAATATCTTAAGTGTAGAGTTAGAAAGGACAAAACCCGGCATAAAAATCTAAAACAATTCCTGTAAAACTGTGGATGGATTATATAAAATGACTATTTCAGGACACTACTACACTAATTTCTTCAAATAATTTGCTTTAGAAGTAAATATTAAGTCTTCTTCCCTCTCATGATATACCCAGATAGTTATTTATCAATACATAGGAGAACCTACCATGATCCAGTCTGTTCAGCAGAGCAGAGGAAAAAGAGCCTTAAATGAACGCCTCCTCAAAATAAGGGATCACAGATAAGAGAAAACAGGTGTCAATCTATATATATATGGGCCCACATGATTGTTTGGACGATTATATAAGATGTGCCTGAAGTACTTTTAATATTAAAACATGCTATGTCGGGCTTCCCTGGTGGCGCAGTGGTTGGGAGTCCGCCTGCCGATGCAGGGGATGCGGGTTCATGCCCTGGTCCGGGAAGATCCCACATGCCGCGGAGCGGCTGGGCCCGTGAGCCATGGCCGCTGAGCCTGCGCATCCGGAGCCTGTGCTCCGCAACGGGAGAGGCCATAACAGTGACAGGCCCGCATACCACAAAAAAAAAAAAAAAAAAAACAAACAAACAAAAAAAAAAACATGCTATGTTAGTGGAAGGAGTTATTCTGCTATAGGCTATTTATTTTAAAGGAAGCTGGGTGTTTTTCGTCTTGGAGAGAACAGAAAGGATTTTGTGGAATGTTCTGTACAAATACATTAGGTCCATTCATCATAAACTTCATGGTTTGCCAATTTTACTTTAAATAAGTAAAATTATTTCCAATGAAAAGCATCAGAGGGGACTTCCCTGGTGGTCCAGTGGCCTGCACTTCCACTGCAGGGGGCATGGATTCGATCCCTGGTAGGGGAACTAAGATCCCACATGCCGCAGAGCACGGCCAAAAAAACAAAAAGAAAAAAAAAAAATCAGAGATATTTTTGAACACTCAGACTTTGTAAACATGTCTTTACACAGTTCAAAAACACACTTTTTGAACCAAAAGATCTTTGCAGAGGAGTTTATCTCATTAAGGACCACAGCCAAATACAATCAGGCACGGATAAGCAGAGATTTAGTAAAAATACTAATAGTATTCTATTCCATAAGCTGTGTGTACTCAGGTTCATTTCCTCTCCATGAGTGCTATACTTTAAAACTGAAAACAGATCTTACCTCCTGAGTAAGTCTCAGTACAACTCCTTATGTCCATGTTCTATTTATATAACCTAGCTTATAACTCATCTGCAGTTTGAACTATTCGTTGTGGTTTAATTTTTTTGGTTGTTAAATATACATTGAAAACCTATAGCCTATATGGACAGCTTTAAAGAAGAATGGTAAAATAAACTTGAGTACCTAAATTCTCTCCACCCACACTTCTCTCCTTTCCCCCCAAAAATCTCGACAATTCTGTCATCACAGCTCAGGAAGACATTATTACATCCATGCTGATGATATTTTTAAAACATGAAAGAGGCAGTTTAACATAATGAATAAGAGCATGAACTCTGGAGTGAAATAACATGGGTTCAAATCTGAGCCTCACCTCTTACAAGTTATATTACCTCGGGGAGGTTTACTTAACTTTCTTGTACCTTCGTTACTGATTTGTAAAATGTGGAATAAACAGTATTTATCTCATAGGGTCACTGGGAAGATTAAATGAAGTACTGGTTACTGGTAAGATTAAATGAAGTACTTAAAATATGCCTGATACATAGTAAGTGTAATGTGTCAGCTACTGTTGTTAAAATCAAGAAGGTAAAACAAAATTAAAGCATGCTAAAGCTGGTAAACTGGATTCTTTTTAAGTTATATATAATATACATGTTATATATCATATAATATATAATTATGCTTCTCATTAAAATTTACTCCGTATTCTTACTGATTCTACATTTTCAATCTTTCACATTTTCATTTTAGTCACAAGTGATCTGCTTCTAACTTTACACTGATAAAACTATATATTTTTTTTAAACTACACTTCTAATACTCTCATGACTCTTCTCCCCTAATATCCAACAATATTGTTTGTGACAATATCTTACCTTTCCTACTAAACTTTAAGAAGCAAGAGGGTAGGAGGTCATCATACCTTATTTTCTTTTAAATTTCTTCTACCTATGATAGCATGCATATAATATATGCTAATTAAATAAATGGATTTTAATGCCTCTATTTCTCTTAGAGTCAAGTGCATAAACGCCTAGAGGCTCATTTAGACTCATGTATTCCTGGTGCTTAAATGTTATTTTAATCACAGTCCATAATTTGAGTGCTGCAATTCATAATAGAAAAGGATAAATGTGTATAAATTATGCTGATATGCATATGCTTTGGAAACGGGTGGACATATACATGGTACTTCTCAATGTTGCAGTATATTCAATTTCACAAGTGTTTCCTCTTCCCATCTATGGACCAAACATTACAACTTCAAAGTAGCAAATCTGGCAATAGATCGATGCTCATTTTTTGTTAAAAATACTGATTATTTTCTCTTGTGCAACTTCTTCTTTTTCCAAGAAGCGTAAGAATAATCTCAGTAATGACACTAAAAAGCAACTGTAAATTCTGCACTCACAGGGATCCTGTAAGCTTATAGCTGAAAGACTGCATTAAGAAGACATGAGAGCTGTCTTCAAATACTTAAAGGGCTGCAATGTAGAAGAGTACAGACTTGATTTTTTGTGTTCCAGAAGGTAGGACAAGTTATAAGAAAGTGGGTTTCTGATATAAAGAAAGAACTTTCTGAAAATCAGAGCTACCTAAAATTGAAAAAGAGATTCATGTGCGGTAGTGAATACTGTATCACTAAAAATGTTTTGTGAGTAGAAAACTGGTTTTGGGGAATGATGTAGAAAAGTATTAAAGAGTTGGACTACGTGATCACAAACATCCTCTTCAATCAAAATGTTCTTGGATTTCCTTAACTTAATCCCAAGTGATGGTCTGATGCACAACACTAATATGCCTTAGGAATATACCTACCTGCCTGGCATCACACAGCCTATGTAGGCTACATGAACATCACCCCCTTTCTATAGGGCAACTGACATTTTAGAGGCCACCCTATTTGCTTAACTCTGTGATCTACCTTTCTCTCTACGAACAGAACTAAATTAAGTTCACTTCAAATTTTATTTGAAGAATTTCACATCACCCCTTGAGACAAGTGGAGTTCCATCATCCCCTGATCACCAAGTGAAGAACAGAAAAATTATAACAACACTGGTTTCACTATTTTATAATCATCTCTAAAGTTCAGAAAATTTAGAAAAATGAGGAATGATAGAAAATGGATAATTGGAAAAACCCGTCTACTACACCAGATCCACTATCAGAACTACTACTTGGGTGGTATAATTAACTTGGCTTATATATTTATACTTCTCATATGCTCATTGAGGTACAAAGAAAAAAATCATGACCATAAAGCAAGTAGAATACTGTTTAAAGGAAGTAAAAAACATGAATAAGCTAGAATACAAATCCTAAAAGTACATGCAAGTTCATTATACTCTTGTGCATGTTTGAAATTTTCATAGTGAAAACTTAAAAAGAACACCCACATAAAAAATAAAATTCAACTCTCAGTATAGACATGATATTGGTGTATTTTTAAGCTACGAGAAGAACAGGTAATGACCCAGCATCCACATTATCCAAATCCACCTGGACTCAAATCTGAAAATATTTAACTGCGGACTAATAACTCATGTACACTACATTTCAGAAGAAAAGTTCCTAAGCACTATTTAGAAACAGTTTCATTACCAAAACTGAATAACACTTCATTGGAATTTGGGATCGAAAATGCTATCTTATAGTAGCTTTTCTTCTTCTTCTTTATTTAATCCAAGATGCAGAGTGGTTTTGTATCAGACTTTACAGTTATTATAGTCCTAGGTCACTGTAAAATTAATGGTTTTGATCCTTTAGAATTACTTTCAATAAATAAAATTATTTGGTTTCCTCTATATTTCTTAGGATTTTCAAAGGCTAGAAAAAGTTGTTTCCCTTATCACTGTTTAGCAGCTAAGACTTCTACTAATAGTGAGGAAAGATGCAACATTAGTGTAGCATCAGGCCAGTTGTCAAGTGACAGGATGCTAGTCCTGGCTCTGAACTTCTTTTACCTTGAACATGTCACTTAAGCCTTCTGGGTCATGATGCTCATCCATACAATAACTCAGATTAGATGATTTCAAAGGCTCCACCTAGTTCTGAAGCTGTACAATATTATGACCTCATTGTCAGGACACCCCTTCACTATGACAGGTGAAGGTGCTATATCCTTATGCTAGCTATCACAATACGTTACTGTGGGTAAAACCCACACAAAATGTGCAAAGCCAGGAATGTTTAAAAATTGTGATTAAAAAAAATAACACTGGCTTGAAATATGGGTTAAATATCAAGAATACTTAGCTTCTTGTCTAGAAAGCATCGACACTATATGCTGTAAATAAAGCTCTGAAAAAGGTATAAAAAACTTGTAAGTCAACCAAGGTAACTAACTCTGCCGACTCTTGAACAAAAAGGGCAATCTCTGAATAGTAATTGCTTGACACCCAATGTCTGTGGCACCCATTCTCCCACCCTGCATTTATGTGTCAGAGGAAGATGTTACTTTTATGGCATATTGGAATGAAGAGTATGCAACAGAATGTACGCCTTGTTAAATCAGCATAGGTTCAAATTAAGCACTTGAGAAAACTACCTTCCCAATTAATAATAAACTGATGAGATTTAGTTAAAAGCGTAAATGTTTTTTGTTTCAATGTTTGTATTGAATATATAAAACACACAGTTAATTTCCTTAACTTACTTTAACAGCACTGAATTCACATAAATGGTGTTGATGTACTGTGAGTATTTCAACAGCCCCACCTTAGGAAGTCTAAAACTAAGTTAATCCAAGTGAAAATATGGATTTCTTTTCTAGGATAGAGTAATTTATAGATGTTAGTTTATAATTATGAAATCAATAAAAGTAAATAAAAATCCCTCCAAAGCTTAGTAACAAGTGGGCCATGTAGCACAAATGTGGTATACTGAAAAACCACCTCCTTTCAGAAATACCAATACTGAGAAGTGTAGCTAGTGAGACCTTGGTTAATGCATATTGTAAAAGGCCTGCCAGGAGAATGTGAGTTATATAAATAAAATTATCGTGTCAGTATGTTGGTGAAAGCTATCCTGGGTACAAGGCAGGAAAAGGAATATAGCCCTAACGGATGCATACAGATAAGTAAGTAATTGGGAGGAGAGGGGAGAAGAAGGGGAACATGTGTACTTAATTTATAGCTCAAAGAATTCAAAGATAATATTAGTAGTAAAAATCTACAAAAATGTGAACCAGAGAGTTCAGTTTTCTTTAAAGAGCCTGACTGAGAGGGTGTGTATGTAAAACAACTGAATGAAGATGTAAGCTGGTATTGTGGTATTGTGATGATTTAAACCACAAATGCCTTCCCTATTTAAATATTCCAATCAGTACTGTTAGTACACGTACCTCGGAGAATTCTTTCCTCATGGCAACGAAGAAAGTCCCAGATTCTAACAGTGCCGTCATCAGAGCATGTAGCAAATTTATTATCCGTGGGTGAGAAACTGTTACATGAAGACACACAGCAGGGGAAAGAAGTCAGCATTTAACAGATTATCTGTGCTTCTCAGACAGGGAAAAATAAAAACACTGTGCTGCGTTATAAACAGGAGAGGGAAGTATCCACAGTGAAGAAGCCCTTAAAGAGAATGTTGTCAGCTAACAAATGTATCTCATCAAAAGAAGAACTCAACAGAGTAGCTGCTTCTTAGTTTTCAATCAGCAATATTCAGAGAACTTTATGAGTGTATTATTAGTACTAATGTTACCCACACTCTCCAGTATAGTATTTCCTATGGTACCAACAGAAAACATGGAGCGGATTTAAGTGGAGAAACTAAACAAATTCTATCTTTGCAATATTCCTGTAAAGTCTTTTAAATCACATAGGAATACTGCTCAAAAAATTAGCATCAGCTTCTGCTTCAAACTTCATAAAAGTTTCAGACAGGCTGTTTAAAGACTGGTTGCTACACATCCCTACATATGATGTTTCTGATTTATGTAAAAGGTCTGTGGAAAACGTTCACACCTTCTTCCAGGCAAGCTATCCCATGAATGTTGCACTTTTTGAAGAAAACTAACATGGGGACCTTCTGACTGTTTAAAGCCAAAGAATATGCTTGCAAAGGAGGAATCCATTTTTTCCTCCCTGTAAAAGACCATCAAGTTTCTCATCTAAGAACTCCCCTGAACTTCTGAACCCTTTGCCTAAGAAAGGACCAACTGCGAAAACTCAATGTATGGTCAGGACAATAAGGCAAAGTCTTTGCAGAAGCGTGTTTATCCAATAACTTTTGTTAAGATTCTGAAAGTAGAAACAAGTGACTGCAGTGGATGATGTTTCTATAAAGATGTCAACCTCCTCCCACACGTGGGTGGCACAACGGTCAAGAATGCTGCTTAGCTTTCTTTATTCTTGAGGCTGCAGCAATTCTTCAGGCTTGTTTTTGAAACTTTTTTTTTCCATTTCTACTATACATATCTCACTGATATGTAAAAATATACAACTCACTGAAAATATTTTAAACTCCCACTTATGATACATTTGCATTACTGATGTTATCAACAGTGAATCAGAAGGAAAGTCTTCTTGACATTGGTCTGCTTACAGTTTCAAAGCTTGAAAGAACCCACTCATTAATCCATTAATGTTTGCCACATCCAGAGTTACTTGTGAGAGTTTTTAGTCCTATACTTTCCTTTTGAAGTCGTGGCATAACCAAGCCAACCAGGGTCTTCACTTAAGCCTTTTTTATCTTGTATTTTGTGTGAACTCTGAAGGTGTTTTCTGTAGGCTTTAGATTTTATTCAGTTGTATAATTAAAGACTGAATTCTTTATTTGGAATGAAATATTCTTGTCTTACATAGTAGGTAATAAAAATGAATAACTTATACACATTATTAACCATAAACGAAAAGAGAAAACCAGTGCAAAATGCGGCAGACAATACATCTCTAACATATTGCAAAGGCTGATACCGGGACAACACTACTTCAGAAAAGTGCCAGCAAAATGGTGAATGTGTGAAAACAAAGAAAAATATTGTGTTTATAGGGTGCAGAAAGTTTCCCAGAATCTGACAGAGCCCATGCATCTCTGCACCCAGAATACACTTAGAGAATAATTTAACCATGACAATAGGGACTACAGAAAATGGTATATTGTGTATAAACCTGGCCTCTCTAATCGCCTCCTTATGTGCCTGGAACATCTTGACGTTGTTCATGTTCGACTGCCAATATTTCACATATCCTCCGTGGTCCGCTGTCAACATCCACATGTCATTATGTGACCAAGTCATGGCTCTTACTGGGCTATCGTGAGCCTGTGAAAACACAAAACATTTGTAAACATTATATAAAAGAATGTATGATGGAAGCCTTTACAGGAGCATATATTAACTCATAACAATAAGCTGTGCAATTATAAGTTTAAAATGCCAAGAAAGTAACTATATATCAAGTTCTTTACAGTAACAAAGGATGATGCTACCATCTGATGATTATTGTTACCTGTAATATTGTTTCAAAATTGAAAGTGAGTCCATTCCACAAGGTGAACTCTCCACTAGAGGCTCCAGTGACTAACCGTCTTCCTTCTGGAGTCCACTGGGGAAAAAAAAAAAGACATTATACAAGGTCACGAATCCTCAACCTTAATTTTTAAAACACTTAGAAAGTCTTTATTTATAAAATATCCAATAATTGACATTAAGTGGACAATACTGACTTTCACTTAAGACTATAGCTCAGATTTATAAGCAAGTACTTTGTCAGAAAAGAACTTGTATTAACACAGTGCAAGGAAAGCTCTAGCACTTTAGCTCATTAATTAAATTAATAAGTGCTTTTTTTTTTTTTTTTTTTTTTTTTTTTGCAGTACGTGGGCCTCTCACTGTTGTGGCCTCTCCCGTTGCAGAGCACAGGCTCCCGATGCGCAGGCTCAGCGGCCGTGGCTCACGGGCCCAGCCGCTCTGCGGCATGTGGGATCTAACCGGACCAGGGCACGAACCCGTGTCCCCTGCATCGGCAGGCGGACTCTCAACCACTGCGCCACCAGGGAAGCCCCAATAAGTTCATTTTAAATACCTGTTAAGTTACACACACCTAGGCACTCTAAAGAGCATTTCAAAACAAAATACGCAAAGACTTAATTTTTCTAGAATACATGGCAGACCAACATAAATAAGATGGTCAGTCACCAGAAAAATTCAAAGACTAAATGTATAAAGGATATGGTTTATTACAGCTGTTAGTGAACCAATTCAGGCAAAAATGTTACCAGTGTCTTGTGAAAAAACAGTATTACATACCAATTTAAGGACATCAAAGCTATCAAACTTTTCCTGGAAACTAAACGTACAATATATACTATATACATGTATATATATTTTTTTAAGTTCTTCGTTCACAGTATTAGGCAGTGACAGGTCTTATGCTAATCTAGTCTCCAAAAAAATGTAATACAACAGAGGCATGACTAACAGTACCCCAATATTTCAATGTCACAATTTGCACACTGAAGGGAATCTGTGATATATGCTTATCAACTCAAAATGCAACATATTTTTTCTTACTTTTATTTTCCAGTTTCTATGATAGATTACACGTTCATTTTCCTTAGATGTAAATACATGAAATATCAATATAAGAATCCTATTAGTAAAAAGTGTGACACAGAGTTGAAAACTACAAGTGTGTTTATAGGGTGAGATACACGAAATGAAGTCTGTTTGGTAAATTTCACAGATATATATGACAAGCCAGCCTTTTACTGTTTACCTGCAGATCATGATTTTGATTTTTATTAATAAAATCCTCCTACTTTCCTAGTTTCTGTTATCTGCTTTGTAGACACTACAACCCAGTAGACACTACAAGCAATCAAACTGCTGACACAGGACCCACAGTCTTTATGTCTTTAATACCTTGTAATTTGGACTTACCTCTACTACGTGCAAATTTCTTAAGACCTTATAGCTTGATTCCCAAATGAGAAATTTACCCTTCTAATAAGATACAGGACACAGAATGCTTAGATTTTATTCATTCCAAAAAGGTTTTGTGTTATGCTAACAAGATATTAAAATTAGCTGCCATCATACTCCTTTTCCCAAATTCCCTGGCAAGCAAAATTACACTACATACTGGTTGGCTCTCCTAATATAAAAGCCATTCAAATAATGTTTCTTTACTAATGGTTTCTACTCTAATAGGCCTCTGAAGCAAACAGGAGGCCTAAGACTGACTACCACATTTGTATGGAACTCAAGCCAGAGTCTCTTCCAGCCCCTCTCAGTTCTCCCGGCTGTCTATCACAACAACTCCCTAATAAGAAGACCTGCTTATTTTGCTCATTTGCCACAATGTTTGCCATGACTGTTTTTTCTCTGTCCCATTATTTTTTTCAATTCTTATTTGCTCCACTTTGACTATTAACTTTCCTACATTTCTGGACTTGATATACTGCTAACCAGCAAGTGCATTCTTACTAGCAGACCACAAAAAAATGATTATACCATTATCTATGGAAATATTAACAGGAAGCCTGGGAGACAGAGATGGGAAGACTTTTTTATTGCAAACCCCTTCAAATTTTAATAATTTGAACCATGTTAATATATTATTTATTTTTAAATTATATTTTAAAAATTCTAGTGAAAATGTATAGAGTACCTACAATGTACCTTCATGGAGCTGACAATTATGGTCTACCATTGGTCTTCAGCTCTTCTTAGGTGTTTTCCTTCCTAGTAACCCTAAGAGTTTTCATTCGCCTTGAGATGCTGCTCTCTAAACAGTAACAAAACAATCCTATTCAAGAGCAAGTCAGACACCTGCTGCAATATATATATATATCCATGGCCAGCTCAGAGAGAATTCTATGGAAATTGCAACATGAAGAAAAGCAATCCAAAAGTACTACCTTACTAAATGTGGATATAGTGGATAAATGATTGGATATTTCAAAATAAAAATACAAGCAATACACTGATTTTTATCCCAGATATACATTTAAAATAATGTTTAATTTTCTTTGCAAATATATTTGCAGGCTAACTCAGAGTTAATTTATCCAAAAAATATCAAATACTTACCCTAACAACAAATACTGGACACTTTACTTTATTTGTTGATGTTCGAACAAACTTTGTTGTTACTGCATTCATAGGATTATTCAACATCCCAATAGGTGGAACCAGCTACAAAAAAAAAAAAAAAAAAAAAAAAGGGGTTTAAAGATCACAAACAGGACATAAACCAGGGACATGACAAGGTAATTACTTCAACATTTAAAGACAAATTCAGGACCATATAGGACTTTCAAAACACTATTATAATAGATTACAATTAGTCTATAGTAATTAAATGAAGAAAAAGGAGATACAGGAAAGTTAAATGCCCATAATTACTAAATAAACAATAAAATCAAGTGCCAGATTTCCCCCAATTACTTCTCAAAGTCAACACAATTAAACACATTCATAACAAGCCAAGTTTAAAATTAACTTTCTTGTTACAGAGACTCTGAGGCAGTGCAATCTTTTGCTGGACACTGCTTTAAACCCCAAATCAAAAGTTCATCCGTTACCAGATTAAAAGGAAAATTTAAATTGAGATTTAAAAAAAAAAAAACCCATGGTTTACACAGATATGTTATATTATCCCTTTAGGAATGTTTTAATTATAAAAATGTAAAAAGAAAAGTCCATGTTTGAATTAGAGATCCCATAGTTCAAATGTCCAAGCAAAGAGGTTTCTATTAAGCTAGCATGACATATCTTATACTTACATCATTATAATAACCTGCATCAGGCTGAATTGCCCGCATATCTCTCTGGTCTCTTTGCCATATTCTATTCTGTTAAAAATAAATTAATCAATCAATCAATATATTGTCTAATTATACTCAATCTGAAACATAAGTAAATATTTACAAAATGCAAGCTGTCGTTAAATGGGGAAAAAAGAAGACTAAAACTTTTTCATTATGTTCTAAAACAGATAATAGTGGGTATCTTAAGAGATTTCCCCTCTTATCACACTGACACTGCTTAGAATTTCCCTCCTTTCTTTACTCATATTATGCCCAACCAATCATCCAAGATGCTGCTGACCCCAACACATTCTCACTGACCATACCTTAGCAAAAGGAAAAAGGTCAAGGGGTAGACAGACGTTCCCAATTCCTTCAAAATCCTCAGCACAAAACAATTCCTCTTATCTTGGTGTTGGTTTTCTTAATTCCTCCCAAACTTTCCTAGGCTAGTTTTCCAACTGAAACACCTGAAAAAGCCTAAATCTGTCTTTACCTCTGAATGAATATTTTTGCTATGTGCCTGCAACATACTAATTATGCCCAATATGCATATAGGTCTTTTAACAACTTGTCTCAGGTAATGAAAAGCAGACAGATTTTCTTCACAGGAGGCAGAGCAGACCAAAACCTGATTAACGTGGAGTTAGCAATGAAAAAAGCAAATCACAGAGGCTTAAGACAAGAAAGGTTAAGACAAGTAAATAAAGAAGTCAAAGGGGAGATAAGCCAAGCTGACACAGGTTTAGGCAGACCCCTACTCTGCCGTTATTTGCCATGTCAGGTCGCTTATAAAATAGCTGTAGTAGGTGCTCAACCCTCCAAGTAAATAGAGCCCTTTTCCCTGAGGGGTTTGGAGAGTCGTGTTCTGATGCCAGTGTCTTGGACATGCAAGTCACTATTCTGAACACATGTTCTAATACAAATATTCTTATGTTGGTAGTCTCTTAACATTTCATATACACTGTGGGTTTAACAAGTGTTTTAAAGTTGGCCTAGTTGGACAAAAGTACCCTCTTCTGAAATACAGTGTGAACCTTTAGAACAAAACCTATTTTTAAGTTGGAGTCTAATAATTTTTGAGATTATTCATGCATGCAAAGAGTAAAAAAAAAGTACTCTTTTTTTATTGAGGTGATTGGCCTCATTTGAAATTCTACTTCATCCTACTAATTCAAAAAACACAGGTATACTTATTACCCTGCATTATAAAAACTTTCTTCTTTTTAAGAAACCAAAGTTTGGTCATCTGAAGTACATTAACTATACTTACCTCCAAATACTTAATTACAGATGGATTATAGTCTATGGTTTTTCGGTTTACTGCTTTTCTCATTCGTTTTCCATCAAAGGTAAGCTGTTGCATTGCTTGCTGCTGTGCAAAATCAGGTCGCTTATAAAATAGCTGTCGAGGTGCCTGGTGTTGGAACCTTGGCATATGGAAAAAACGAGGAGGAGAACCAATTTCTGTAGCCATGGTGATGTTCTCCTTCTAGGACACTAGGGTAAGGAAAAAGTACTGTCACTACAAATATATCAGCACTATAACACTGCCTGAAAATATTTTTAAGTGAACATTTTTTTACACTTCTCTTCCTTTTCCTAATATGCACCATTTTTAGCTTTTAGTCAACCTATTTCCAAAATGAACTATTAAATTTAATGGCAGAGACCAGTTACATATTTGAAAAAGGTCAATTCACAGAATAAATGCGAATAAGTATTTGCTGTAAAATTTAGCCTGATGGAAGGAAAAATCACTGTTTATAACAGCTTGGGGCAATTGTGTTGTGCACGTGTGGGGTGGGTAAATTGTGGAGGGTAAGGAAGGTAAAATCACTGAGAACCGTTCACATTTTTAAAATGAAGTTTTCATTAGATGTTTGATAGTAAAACACGTCATTTTAAGTTTATCGTAAGACCCCCATTTTATACAAGAGTCACTAAAAAATTTTAAAACCTGACATTTTGTCCTTTTAAATTTCCTAGGACTAGTGTAAAAAGTGGAATAAACTATCTTACTTCATATGAATGCTAAAAGTATGTATATCTAATTTCAGGCTCAAAGTAACTACCACAGAAACTTATTTCTCAATATGTGGATTTACATATTTATAAGGCAATATTAAGCTAACATCTGAAGAAAAAAATGTTAAGAGCTTACAGTTTTTCAACTTTAGTGTTCTCCAATTAAACTTACATTCCAATAATACAAATATGCATGATTTAAAACCACATTTTCAAGCATATTTTAAAAATCAGACCATGAAAAAAAAAATCAGACCATGAAAAAACACATAAAGGGTGTTATAACCATTTTGGTAATTTTGTTTGAAAATGAGGAATGATTAGACTCTCCATTATTTTTCTATATTCTTACATTTGCCTTTCTTCATTCAAGACACTAAATAGGGCTTCCCTGGTGGCACAGTGGTTGAGAGTCCGCCTGCCGATGCAGGGAACACGGGTTCGTGCCCCGGTCCGGGAAGATCCCACGTGCCGCGGAGCGGCTAGGCCCGTGAGCCATGGCTGCGGAGCCTGTGCTCCGCAACGGGAGAGGCCCCAACAGTGAGAGGTCCGCGTACCGCAAAAAAAAAAAAAAAAAAAAAAGACACTAAATAAAGGACCTGAAAATAAATCTGTGATTTCCTCTGGATGAAAATATTCTTAGTACTAGCTAATTCACCCTTGTCCCTTTAGTATCTCCTGAAACCATTTAATAATGATAACAGAAAGGAAATGGGGCAGGAGGAGGGGTAGGGGTGGGGGTAGGGGTGGGGGTGGGGGTGCAGAGATAAGTCCTGACTCCCAAGACACCAAAAGTAAACAGTGCAATTAAACGTGCATCTAATACATATTACTCCCACTACTCTGGAGCAATCCCAGAAGACCCCTGACAAATGTTCATCTGTAATGAGATGAGACACATTCTCAGGCTGTGTGTATATTAAATTAGAATGCATTTGCCTCAATAAGGTTGGTGAAGGAATCTGTTTATTCAGCTATCCCATAAATCCAACCAAGTTTCAGCATGCAGATTTCAATTAACGGCTTTAATTCAGATGTCTACTCCAGTAATTCTAAAAGGATGCAGCTTTGAAAAGTATATTTTAAAATTACTATTTTTTTCACTTTATAATCATCAAATTTCTAATTTTATTAGAATAAAATTATCCTAATATTCTAGTTTCTAATATTATTGATATCAAATGAGAATAAAGATTTTTACACATATCAAAAGAGGCTTAAAAATTATTCAGCCAAAAAAACAAGGGAATGAAGTGCTGACACATGCTACAACATGAATGAATCTCAAAAACACTACCCAAGTGAAAGAAGCCAGACGTAAAAGGTCACATATTGTATGATTTCATTTATACCCAAATCCAGAACAGGCTAATACATAGTGACAGAAAGCATATTAGTGGTTGCCAGGGGCAGGGGAAGGGCAGAATGGGCAATGACTGCTTAATGGGAATGGGGTTTCCTTTGGGGACGATGAAAATATTTGGAACCAGGCAGAGATGGTGGCTGCACGACACTGTGAATATACTAAGTGGTGCTGAATTACACACTTTAAAATGGTTAAGACAGTGAATTTCATGTTATATGACTTTTACCTCAGTTAAAGAATGGGGGGTTTAAACTGCTGGAAAAACTTTTATATGGAGAGTAGATGAAACATTATCAGAAAGCTGATGGTATTAAAGCTGGGTGACGGGTACCTGGATGTAAAGCACTAACCAAGAGCCAAACCAAGGATCTACTGTACAAATATGAGGAAAATGACTGAAGTCAAATACAAAACAACCAATGTGTTATTACTAACACTCTTGAATAATTCACATGTTAAAGCTAGAAAAAATATTACTCCTTCATTTAAGACCTTTCCATTTACAGATCTGTTGAGCAAAACTTGTTCTGTAAAAAAGGCCTTTAACTTTTCCTTGAATGGTCAAGTACCACTTGTGTTCTAGAAATAAAGGTCCGGCATGGGGACTTACCTCCCTGGTGGCGCAGTCCACATGCCGTGGAGCAACTAAGCCCATGCGCCACAACTACTGAGCTTGTGCCCTAGAGCCCGCAAGCCACAACTACTAAGCCTGAGTGCTGCAACTACGGAAGCCAGCGCGCCTAGAGCCCGTGCTCCGCAACAAGCCTGCGCGCCACAACGAAGAGTAGCGCCCGCTCGCCGCAACTAGAGAAAGCCCGCGCACAGCAACAAAGACCCAACACAGCCAAAAAAAAAAAAAAAAATTAGAAAGGTCCGGCATGAAGAAAACGAAAAAAAAATTATATTCTAAATCAAAATCCAGCCCTAAAATAAAACAAGAAAAGCTCCTAACAATACAGTAACCAGTCTTCATAAACGCCTTACACACTTCAGCTTCACTTCTGCAAACCACTGTAATTTGCCCAAAGTCAAAACAGAGCCTCTTAGTGGCTGTTATGAGCTCAACTGTGTCCCCCAAAAAAGTCGTACATTGGTCCTAACTTCCAGTACCTCAGAATGTGACTGCACTTGGCGATAAAGCCCTAACCCTTGTGACTGGCATCCCAATAAGAGAAGGATATTAGGACACAGGCATGCACAGAAGGAAGGCCATGTGAAAACATGGAAGACGAAAGCCATCTACAAGCCAAGAAGAGAGGTCTCAGAAGAAACCAACCCCCTGCTCACACCTTAATCTCAGACTTCTAACTTCCAAAACTGAGAAAATTAATTTCTGTTGTTTAAGCCACACAGTCTGTGGCACTTTGTCATGGCAACCCTAGCAGACTAACACAGAGGCAGACGCAGAGCAAAATACCTGGACCTCCTGACTCTCCTTCAAATCTTCCTCTGGGTTGCCAAAAGATTTCAGCAATAATGATATAGCAGCTTTCAATGACTGAAACAGCAGAAAATTTGAAACATGAAGTTGAAAAATGAATGACCCAGATAGAAAAACCATCAATCAAATCATTAAAACTATCCTTTTCAGGCTTCACTCAGGACTATACTTCAAGGAACTATATATATAACCAAATACAGAAAAAGAAATAAGAGCTTTATCTTTCATAAAAATAATTACTGTAATTTCTACTCACTGAAGTACTCACACTTGAGCTACACTAACAGAAGAGAACAATTTAAACCAGAAGGCAGGGTTGTCCCCAAAGCATATTCATCTCATATCTGGGGTAGAGCGGAAGGGAGGGATATAAGAGGGGATGGGGTGGGGAGAAGGGGGCTGTAGGCAACACAGAAACTGAGGCAGAATGAGCATAAGTAATTTGCATATGATTATTAAACACATACTAACAATAGAACCAAATTGCTAAGGAAAAAAAATCACCTGAAACATTGAATTCATCATGTCTTTCTCATACACACAAACCTTCAATGTTTAAAGAAATCAGCACAATTTTATCAAATGCCTACTTTTTATTACACCTAGCACAGGGTACAACATATTGTCGTAATTCACTGAATATCACTTCTAAGTTCATAGATTTCATACTTTGTGTTTTTTGGTCCCCATCTCTATTTTTCGCAAATACAAAGACTCCTCTGAAGTCACAAAAGTCTGCAGCATATTCTTAGCCTTCAAGCTTAAAACTACTCTCCAAAATTAGGCAGGTCATGCCACTTCTCTGCATCTGTTTTCTCAACCTGGACAACAAGTCTAATGTAGATAACTTCAAAGATCCTTTTTGCTCAAAGATATTATTTTGCATGAAATGTATTATTCTTTTAGCCAATGTACTGACCAGTCTGTTGAACAAACTGGAATACCCAGACGCGTTTGTGTATGCAAATCCATACAAGCATTATAATTCTGCTTCTTGTCCCAACTATTACAAAATAACCTTTTATAATCTTAGTCATGTGATACTACCAAGGTTATAAATGAAGATAGGGAAAAAACCACAAATGCTTTTTTTTTTAACAGCTTTATTGGGATGTAATTTACATACCATAATTTCAACGCTTTAATGTATACAATTCAGTGGTTCTTAGTGTAACCACTAAAAGACTTGTGTAACCATCACAACATCCAATTTTAGATTTCTGTCCCCCCACAAAAAAACCCATTACACATTTACAATGCTTTTTCATTCTCCTCAACCCTCTCAGTCCTAGGCAATCACCAATCTACTTTCTGCCTCTACAGATTTGCTCTTCTGGGCATTTCATATAAATGGGACCATACAATACGTGATCTTTTGTGAGTGGCTGCTTTTACTTTACATAATGCTTTCATGGTTCATCCATGTTGTAACATGGATCAATATTTCATTCCTTTTTATAGCTGAATGCTATTCTATTGTACGGATATTCCACATTTTGTTTATTCATTTAACAGATTGACATGTTTTTTCCAACTTTTGTTTGTATAAACATGCTTCTGTGAACATTCACGTACAAGCTTTTGTGCAAACATAAGTTTTTATTTCTGTTAGGTATATATTTAGTAGTGGAACTGCTGGGTCATACAGTAACTCTATGTTTAACATTTGGAGGAACTGTCAAGCTGTTCTGCAAAGTGGCCACCCATTTTACATTCCCACCAGCAATGTATGTGGGTTTCAATCTCTTGTCTTTTAGCCTAGCATGTCATCTATGCTGGAAAACGTTTCACATGTAGTTGAGAAGGATGCGTATTTTACTGTTCGGTTGAGTGTTCTGTAGACATTTATTAGGTCTTGATAATTCAGAGTGTTGTCCAAGTCTTCTATATCCTTGTTGATCTTCTACCAAATTGTTCTATCCATTATTGACCGTGGAGTACTGCAGCCTTTACCTAATGTTGTGGAATTATCTATGTCTTCCTTCAATTCTTTGTGTATTTTGCTATTTTCTTCTTCATGTATTTTGGTTTTATCTTATTCAGGACACATATGTTAATAATTTTTGTATCTTCCCTTTTTTATCATAAAATGTCCCTTTTCTTATCTAGTAATTTTTTGTTTGTTTTAAAGTCTATTTTTTCTGGTATTAGTATAGCCACTTCAGCATGCTTATGGTTGCTATATGCATGATGTATATTTTTTCATCCTTTTACTTTGTACACATTAGACCTTTGAATCCAAGGAGTGTCTCCTACAGAAAACATTTTTTTAAACCCAGTTTGACAATATATGACTTTTGATTGTATTGTTTAATTCATTACATGTAGTTTTTATTGTTGATATTGTAGGATTTATTTATGTTTAACACTTTACCTTTGGTTTTCTACATGTCTCATGTATTTGTTTTTTGTTATTGTTCCTCCGTTTTCCTTTTTTTTACATATTAATTTTATGATTAATAACATGATTGTCATGTTCTACCAAATAAACAGACAACTTTTATATATGAATTGCCATTACAGCAAATCTCTAGATCACCTTGGGAAGAATTGATATATTTAAAATATTGATAGTCATTATTTACAAAGATATCTTTTTTAACATCTTTATTGGAGTATAATTGCTTTACAATGGTTAGTTTCTGCTTTATAACAAAGTGAATCAGTTATATATATACATATGTTCCCATATCTCTTCCCTCTTGCATCTCCCTGCCTCCCACCCTCCCTATCCCACCCCTCTAGGTGGTCACAAAGCACCGAGCTGATCTCCCTGTGCTATGTGGCTGCTTCCCACTAGCTATCTATTTTACCTTTGGTAGTGTATATATGTCCATGCCACTCTCTCACTTTGTCCCAGCTTACCCTTCCCCCTCCCCATATCCTCAAGTCCATTCCCTAGTAGGTCTGTGTCTTTATTCCCATCTTGCCCCTAGGTGCTTCATGACCTTTTTTTTTTTCTTAGATTCCATATATACGTGTTAGCATACGCTATTTGTTTTTCTCTTTCTGACTTACTTCACTCTGTATGACAGACTCTAGGTCCATCCACCTCACTACAAATAACTCAGTTTCGTTTCTTTTTATGGCTGAGTAATATTCCATTGTATATATGTGCCACATGTTCTTTATCCATTCACCCGATGATGGACACTTAGGTTGTTTCCATTTCTTGGCTATTGTAAATAGAGCTGCAATCAACATTTTGGTACATGACTCTTTTTGAATTATGGTTTTCTCAGGGTATACGCCCAGTAGTGGGATTGCTGGGTCATATGGTAGTTCTATTTTTAGTTTTTTAAGGAACCTCCATACTGTTCTCTATAGTGGCTGTATCAATTTACATTCCCACCAACAGTGCAAGAGGGTTCCCTTTTCTCCACACCCTCTCCAGCATTTACTGTCTGTAGATTTTTTGATGATGGCCATTCTGACCAGTGAACCACAAATGCTTTTCTTAAAGAAAAGTCATTACAAGTTTCACATTGTAGAATTGTGCTAAACAATAACTCATTTTATTGAACCTAACTTCTAATTAAAGTAATAAAAGCTCTATACTAGTAGTAACACAAGCTCAAAAATTAGAGCAACAATAGCAGAATGAACAGAAAGAGATTTATGAGATGTAAGACTTAAATTGAAAATTATATAGCAAAAGTTATTAATAATGAGCAGGCACCACCAAATTCACTGAGGCAGTTACTAGTTACTAGCTATGAATACATACTTACGAACTGTTGAATTTGTTGAAAAAACCCTGTGACATGGGGAAGCATAACAAGAAATGTAATTCATTTCAAGAAGTAATCAATGAGCACTAACTACTTGACAGGCTAAAGACAGAGACACACATAAAGTCTGTCCTCAAGACTGACAGTTCATCAGAACAGAAGAGCTCATCAAGAAAGCAATGTGAGAATACTACTATATTGAGAATCTACTATGCTTGTTTACCAGGAACTGTTCATAAGCAATAGGGATATAACACAGGATGCTTACTGCACAATTCAGCCTCAAGAAGTTTAAATTCAGGGTGGGGTGGGGGAAGGTTGGAGGAAAAGACAGAAGAAACAAAAATAAGTAACATTCATTCATTCAGCACACCACATCCTGAATAATCTTTTCCCCAACCAAACGTAATCCAAAATAATCTTCCCCAAGCAAACATTTCTGACTCCATGAGAAAAATTTTACCATCACAGCCAATCTGCAACTAAAACACAGGCGGAAATGTGTACAGTTGACTCTTGAACAATGCGGGGTTAACCTGAGTATAACTTATAGTCAGCCCTCCATATCCACGGTTCTTCGCAACTTCTGATTCAACCAACAAATGGACCATGCAGTACTGTAGTATTTACTATTGAAAACTATCTGTGTCTAAGTGGACCTGCACAGATCAAACCCACATTGGTCAAGGGTCAAATGTATTTTTTATTGGAAAATAACATTGCTAAACCTTAACTAACTTGACAAATTCAATCCAAAATGAATTTACTAAATGCTTCACACAATTGAATAAAAATATCTTTACGATTCAGGAGGGTAGATCTGAAAAGAAACCTCCATGGCCTGAAAGTTCATCAATTGCTCTGAAGTAATGTTTTTCCTTTAAACCAGAAGTCATATCCTATTGGTGGTTCCTAAAATCAATGTGGCTGACAACTAGTATTACTTTAATAATTTAAAAAATAGAACAGACAAGATTGAACCACACATTTTAAAGGAAAGAACTGCTTCTGTAAAACTTGTTTTGGTTGTACATGTGTGTACACTAGGTCACAATGTAAAAAAGTATTTCCTTCCTGTTAATTTGTCAAAAGTGAAAGCAGGGCTTCCCTGGTGGCGCAGTGCTTGAGAGTCCGCCTGCCGACGCAGGGGACATGGGTTTGTGCCCCGGTCCGAGAAGATCCCACGTGCCACGGAGCGGCTGGGCCCGTGAGCCATGGCCGCTGAGCCTGCGCATCCAGAGCCTGTGCTCCGCAATGGGGCGGGGGGGGGGGGGGGTGGCCACAACAGTGAGAGGCCCGCATTCCGCCAAAAAAAAAAAAAGGGGGGAAAGCAAATGGTTTAATGTTAACAAACCGTTCAGTGAAGACCACAGTTTCTTATTTATGCTATCTTCTGCTTATGATGACTTAATTTCCGCTGCCACTGAGAATCCATGGCCAAATAAGTTCAAATACAGCATCTGTCTAGTGTGGGTACAGTGCCTGGCTACAGTAGTTATGGCACCAGAATCTGGTTGAACTATGAAATATAACAGTTCTTACCGTGTCAACCACTAATCAGAGCTTTCTGATCAGCACATGAAAGCTTGTTTCCCCAAACTGAGAGGAAAGAATTCTAACCGAAAGCAAACTACCGATGCATTAAATAGTTAGGATAGCAAGTACAATTACTGAAGGGCTTTTAAAAGTAACAAAAGATTTTAAGATCACCACCCTCATTAACACAAACCTGGTCCCCTAGGTCAGAACCTCAGCCTGGGAACCTCTACTGAAGATTATCACCAGACCATTAGGTCCTGAGATGAAGAATCTACCCTAAAAGAGATCTGATACCTAATCTGCCAAAGAACTTTGAGGGGATCTACACGAGTGGTAAAGAAAAAGGCCAATAACACAGTGATCAATACATTCTCTCTTCAATGTCCAATCACTGATAAATATGAATCCTGAACAAATCAGGAGACATTATGTTGAGACCATTCCATCTTTTTTTTTTTTTTTGCGGTATGCGGGCCTCTCACTGTTGTGGCCTCTCCCCTTGCGGAGCACACGCTCCGGACGCGCAGGCTCAGCAGCCATGGCTCAGTGGCCATGGCTTATGGGCCCAGCCGCTCCGCGGCATGTGGGATCTTCCCGGACCAGGACACGAACCCGTGTCCCCTACATCGGCAGGCGGACTCTCTACCACTGCGCCACCAGGGTAGCCCTCCATCTTTTAAAGAATAAACAAGAAGGCAACTGTTTAAATAAGTTTTTAAAAGTTCACGATTCTGTATCTTGCTGATGACTAAATCTGACATTAAAGATCAACTTTACTTAACTCTCAGTGTAGGAGTTTTCCAACTTTTATTGCTTTCAGCCTCAGATTTACCTGCATAATTCTTTGTAACTTGGGGTAAGCAGCTTTGGTTGTATACTTAGGTACAAGGGTACTGAAACATTTTAGTGGATACTGCACTCGACCAGTTTAATATACATGTTACCTGATACTGTATTTGGGCTTTTACATTCAGTTTTCTGTGCCATTTCAAAAGCTAACTTTAATATTTAATGTACATATGACCACAAATCTGACTGTCTACTCAACTGGAAAGTAACAACTCAATATTTCAAAAGTGTGATTCTGGGATAAGGGACCTGTACCATCAACCGTTTTCAATGGAGATAAAGTCAGTGGTTATTGGATATGTTTATTTCCCCTTGTCATTAGCATAGAAAGAGGATTTTCCATTCTTAAACTTTTCAAACTGCATTGCAATTTATCAACTGTCTAAACCAATAAAAACTGGACAAACCAATTCTCACTGGATTAGCGAACTACCTTTGTGAAAGTAAACAGAAACCATGCCCCATTTTCTAGATAAGGTAAGTAATCATAAAGTGACCTCCTAAATTAAAGAGAAGGAATTCAAAGATTCAAGTGTGAGTTGAAGTCAGCAGTTCCTAAGGCCAGACTTTAAGGGTCTCATCTTCATTCTGATTTAATAGTATGAGATATGAACTGGGCAGCAGAGTTTTAAAAGCTCCCAGGTGATACTTTAGTGTGGCAAAATTTGGGAACCACTGGACAAAGTAACTTGGATGGCTTACTTCTGAAAGTTTCTTTTTTTTTTTTAGCTGCACCCTGCAGCTTGTGAGATCTTAGTTCCCCAACCAGGGATCGAACCCCGGCCACAGCAGTGAAAGCGCCAAGTCCTAACCACTGGACCACCAGGGAATTCAATGAAACAGTTTCTTTATAGCAGCAAATTCTTAAAACTTTTTATTTCAGGACCGCTTTACTCTTTTTTGTTGTTGTTGTTGTTGTTTTGTGGTACGTGGGCCTCTCACTGTTGTGGTCTCTCCCGTTGTGGAGCACAGGCTCCGGACGCGCAGGCCCAGCGGCCATGGCTCACGGGCCCAGCCGCTCCACGGCATGTGGGATCTTCTCGGACCAGGGCACGAACCCGTGTCCCCTGCGTCGGCAGGCGGACTCTCAACCACTGCGCCACCAGGGAAGCCCTACTCTTAAAAATTGAGGATTTCCCCCCAATTTTTGTTAATTGTTGTATTTATATCCATAGATACTTGCCATATTAGAAATTAAAACAGAAAAATCCAAAGTATTTATTAATTTAATTTACAATAATGATAAACCTATTAAAATAACTATTTTCTCTTCACCAGAAACAACTAATGAGAGACTGGTATTGTTTTTTACATTTTTGCAAATCTCCTTAATGTCTAGCTTAACTGAAAACAGCTGGATTCTCATGTCTGCTTCTGCATTCAATCTGCTGCAATATGTTATTATTTAGGTTAGAGTACATGAAAAATATCTGGACCCACAGAGATATACATTTGGAAAAAGGAAGATTTTTATTTTAATAGCCTTCTCGGAAAACGATGGGTATTCTTTGATATTCCAACAAAACTTGACAAGTGATAGTTTATTAAATATTAACTGTAATGCAGCCTCTGAAATCACATCAATAAGCTTTCTGTACTCTATTATATTAAAATACACTGGTTTATCTTGCACTTTGGAACTTTAAACCATGCATGGTTTTTCAACACCATGCACTCGTCACTTGGAAAACACTGGTTCCACAAAATCAGGCATTTCATCTGTCCCACTTCTTACAAAACATGTAATAATCATTTTTATTAAAATCAGCATTGATCTCATCATAAAAACTATTAACTACTGGGAAACTCAACCTCACAGACACAAGTTTTCCAAAACTCTAATTCTTGCTTGAAAACTCAATTTTTATCACTGGCAACAAATACTAAGTTTCTTTCCTTGAAGCAACAGTCTACTTACACTCATCTTCAAGAAAAATATTTAACATATACTCAAGAAGTCTGAATGCCATAGCTTGTCATTCTTTTCATTTAAATTTAATATTTTTATATACTTTAAAAAATTACAGTTGATTTACAATATTGTGTTAACTTCTGCTGTACAGCAAAGTGATTCAGTTACACATATGTATACATTTTTTTGTATATTCTTTTCCATTATGGTTTATCACAAGATATTGAATCTAGTTCTCTGTGCTATACTGTAGGACCTCGTTGTTTATCAATTTTACATGTAATGGTTTGCATCTACTAACCCCAAACTCCCACTCCATCTCTCCCCCTCCCCTCCTCCCCCTCTGGCAACCACAAGTCTGTTCTCTATGTCTGTGAATCTGTTTCTGTTTCACAGATAAGTTCATTTGTGTCATATTTTAGATTCCACATACGATAACATACGGTATTTGTCTTTCTCCTTCTGACTTACTTCACTTAATATGATAATCTCTAGGTCCATCCATATTGCTGCAAATGGCATTATTTCATTCTTTTTTGTGGCTGAGTAGCATTCCACTGTATATATGTACCACATCATCTTTATCCATTCATCTGTCGTTGGACATTTAGGTTGCTTCCATGTCTTGGCTATTGTGAATAGTGTTGCTATGAACATAAGGGTACATGTACCTTTTGAATTATAATTTTAACTGGATATATGCCAAGGAGTGGGATTGCTGGATCATATGGCAACTCTATTTTTAGTTTTTTGAGGAACCTCCATACCATTTTCCATAGTGGCTGCACCAATTTACATTCCCACCAATGGTGTAGAAGGGTTCCCTTTTCTCCACACTCTCCAGCATTTGTTATTTGTAGACTTTTTAATGATGGCCATTCTGACCAGTGTGAGGTGATACCTCATGGTAGTTTTGATTTGCATTTCTCTAATAATTAGCAATTTTGAGCATCTTTTCATGTGCCTGTTGGCCGTCTGTATGTCTTATTTGGAGAAATGTCTATTTAAGTTTTCTGCCCATTTTTCGATTGGGTTTTTGTTGTTGAGTTGTATGAGCTGTTTGTATATTTTGGAAATTAATCCCTTGTCGGTCACATAGTTTACAAATATTTTCTCCCATTCCACAGGTTGTCTTTTTGTTTTGTATTGTTTCCTTTGCTGTGCAAAAGCTTGTAAGTTTGATTAGGTCACATTTGTTTATTTTGCTTTTATTTCTATAGCCTTGGGTGACTGATCTAAGAACACTGATACAATTTATGTCGAAGAATGTTTTGCCTATGTTCTCTTTTAGGAGTTTACGGTGCCATGTCTTATACTTAAGGCTTTAAGCCATTTTGAATTTATTTTTGTGTATGGTGTGAGGGTGTGTTCTAACTTTATTGATTTACATGCAGCTGTCTGACTTTCCCAACACCACTTGCTGTAGAGACTATCTTTCTCCCATTGTATGTACTTGCCTCCTCTGATGAAAATTAGTTGACCTTAGTTGTGTGGGTTTGTTTCTGAGTGGTCTTTTCTGTTTCATTGATCCAGATATCTGTTTTTGTGCCAATACCATGCTGTTTTGATTGCTTTAGCTTTGTAATAGTCTCTGAAGTCTGGGAGGGTTATCCCTCCTGCTTTGTTCTTTTTCCTCAGGATTGCTTTGGCAATTCTGGGTCTTTTATGGTTCCATATAAACTTTAGGATTATTTGTTCTAGTTCTGTGAAAATGTAATGGGTAATTTGACTGGGATCACACTGAATCTGTAGATTGCTTTGGGCAGTATGGCCATTTTAACAATATTAATTCTTCCAATCCAAGAGCATGGGATACCTTTCCATTTCTTTGAATCATCTTCAATTTCCTTTATTAGTTTTATAGTCCTCAGCATATAAGTCGTTCACCTCCTTGGGCAGGTTTATTCCTATACACTTTTATCTTTTAAAGCAGTTCTAGGTCCACAGCAAAAGTGAGCAGAAGGCACAGAGTTCCTGCGCACAGTACCCCTCCCTCACAACATTCAGCATCAGACTGAAAGTTAAAATCAGTGTACCAATATTAACACATCACTATCACCCAAAGCCTAAAGTTTATATAAGGGTTCACTCTCGGTGTTGTACATCCTATGGGTTTTGAAAAATGTATTCAGATTGACTTGTTTCACACAGCAGTATGTATTTAAAGTCCCTCCAGGTCTTTTCCACGATAGCTTAGCTCATTTCTTTTTAGCACTGACTAACATTCCATTGTCTGGATGTACCACTCTTTGTTTATCCACTCACCTATAAAGTATATCTTGGTTACCTAAGTTTTGGCAATTAGTAATGAAGTTACTATAAACATTCACATGCAAGCTTTTTCTATGAATTTACTTTCAACTAATTTGGTTAAACACCAAGAAGTGCGATTACTGGATCCTCTGGTAAGAGTATACTTCATTTTGGGACTTCCCTGGTGGTCCAGTGGTTAAGACTCCACACTTCCAGTAGGGGACCTGGGTTCGATCCCTGGTCAGGGAACTAGATCCCACATGCCGCAACTAAGACCCAGCACAGCCAAATAAATAATTTTTTTTAAGTATACTTCATTTTGTAAAAAACTAACAAACCGTCCAAAGTGGCTGCACCATTTTGCATTTCCACCAGCAATGAATGAGACTTTGTGTTGCTCCACAGCCTCACCAGCATTTGGTGATGTCAGTGTTTTGGATTTTAGACATTCTAACAGGTGTGCAGTGGTATCTCGTCGTTTTAATTTGCAATTCCCTAATGATGTATGATGCTAGGCATCTTTCCATATTCTTATTTGTCACCTGTATATCTTCTTTGGAGAGGTGTCCAGATCTTTTGCCCGTTTTTTAAACTGAGTTCTACATTTTCTTACTGTTAAGTTTTAAGAGTTCTCTGCATATATTGGGTAACAGTCTTTTATCAGATATGTTTTCTGCAAATATCTTCTCTCAGTCTGTGGCTTATCTTCTCATACTCTTGATTAATTTATTTTTAAAGTTACATGCAAGGGACTTCCGTGGTGGTTCAGTGGTTAAGAATCTGCCTGCCAATGCAGGGGACACAGGTTTGAGCCCTGCTCCGGGAAGACCCCACATGCCACGGAGCAACTAAGCCCGTGTGCCACAACTACTGAAGCCCATGCTCTAGAGCCAGCATGCCAAACTACTGAAGGCTGAGCGCCTAGAGCCCATGCTCCACAACAAGAGAAACCACCGAAGTGAGAAGCCCACACACAACAAAGAGTAGCCCCCGCTCGCCGCAACTAGAGAAAGACCACGCACAGCAACGAAGACCCAATGCAGCCAAAAATAAATTTATTTTAAAAATAAAATAAACAAAATATACCTGTAAAAAAAAAAAGCTACATGCAGCAAAATTCACTTTTTGGTATACCTTTCTAAGTTTTAACAAATGCATAGAACCATGGAACAATCAAGATGTAGAACAGTTCCACCACCCCCATATACTCCTTCACACTGGCCCGCTGTTACAGCTCTCCTACCACTACTCCTAGCCCCCAGCAACCATTGATCTGTTTCCTATCCCTGTAATTGTGTGTGGTTTTTTTTGGCCGTTAGGTGCGGCATGCAGGATCTAACCTGTGACCCCTGCAGTGGAAGCATGGAGTCGTAACCACTGGACCACCAGGGAAGTCCCCTCATCATTGTAGTTTCTGTCTTTTACAGAATGTCATATAAATAGAATCATACATTGTGTATAGACTTTTAAGTCTGGCATTTTCTATTCAGCATAATACTTTTGAGATTCGCCAACGCTATTGCAAATTCCTTTTTTTACTGTTGAATTCTATGGACATACCACAACTGCTTATCCATTTACCAATTCAGGAACATTTGGATTTTTTGCAGTGCTTGGCAATTTGAACAGAATTGCTATAAACATTCACACGTACTTTTTGTGTGACCTAAGTTTTCATTTTTCATGGGTAAATATCTAGGATTGAAACTGTTGGGTCATGTTAAGTTTATGTTTAACTTTATGGAAAGCAGCCAAACTGTTTCCCAAAGTGGCTGTACCATTTTGCATTCCCAACAGCAATGCATAAAAGTTCCAGTTGCTCTACATCCTCACTTATACTTGGTATAGTCTACTAGGGGGAGGACATGGTTGTTTGTTTTGCTTTTTAGTCATTCTAATTGTAGAGAAGTAGTATCTTGTTGAGGTTTAGTTTGCATTTCCCTAGTGACTAATGATGTAGAAGCCTTTTCAGATATTTGTCACACATGTGTCTTTACCAGCAAAGCTTCTTTTCAAATCTTTTGCCTATTTTTAAATTGGATTTTAGTTTTTTGGGCCATGCCACACCGCTTGCGGGATCTTAGTTCCCTGACCAGGGATTGAACCGAAGCCCTTGGCATTGAGAGGGTGAAGCCCTAATCACTGGACTGCCAGGGAATTCCCTCCGGTTATTTTCTTACCGTTGAGTTCTGAGAGTTCTTTCCATAATCTACCCACAAAATCTTTATCAGATATGTGATTTGAGAATATTGTCTCTCAGTCTGTCACTTCTTTTCATTCTCTTCACCATTTCTTTCAGAGTAGAAGTTTTTCATCTTAATGCAATCAAACTTATCAACTGATTTCGTACTTTCGATTACATCTAAGAAGTCTCTATCTAAGCCAAGCCTACAAAGATTTTCTCCTGTCTTCTCCTCTGTCAATTTTATTGTTTTACATTTTCCAATTGTACTGTAAACAATTATAAAAAAGACTCATCTTTTTTCTACTGAATTGTCTTTCACATTTTGTGGGGGGTCTACCTCAATATCTTGATTACCGTAACTGTAAAGAATATCTTGAAATCAGCCAGATCTCATATCAGATTCTCCAACTATGTTGTTCTTTATCAAGCGTTTCAGCAATCTGTGCTCCTTTGCCATTCTATGATTTTTTAAAGCAGCTTATCATTGATTACCTACAAAAAATGCTCCTGGGATTCTGATCTGGTGAATCAATTTGAGGAGAAATTACACCCTAATGTTTAGTCTTCAAAATCACAAAAAGGTAAACTCTCTACAATTTCTTCGGCCTTCCTTAATTTCTTTAATCAGTTTTGTAGTTTTCGGCTCACAGATCCTGTACACATTTTGCTAGACTTATATCTATTTTTTGGTGCTTTTTAAATGGTACCATTTTTTACATATTTTCATTGCTGCAATTCCAATTAATTGTATTTCCATACTGAAATACAATAATTGTATACACTGTCTATATAACCTGAAATCTTGCTAAACTCACTTATTAGTTCTAGAAGCTTTCCTGTAGATTTCTTGGGGTTTTCTGCACAATCATGTCATCTGCGAATAGGGGCAATTTTATTTCTTCCTTTCTGTTCTAAAAGCCCTTTGTATTTCTCTTTCTTGCCTTATTGCACTGTTCTTAATTTCAGGGGGAAAAGCACTGTCTTCCACTATTAAGTATTCACTATTAAATATGACATTAGCTATAGACTTTTATGATGCCCTTCATGAGTGAAAGAAAATCCCCTCCATTCCTAGTTTGTAAGAATTTTTAGCATGAAAGTATGAAGAATTGTATCAAACGCTTATTCTCTATCTACAAAGACTAGTATATTAATATGGTAGATTACCCCAACTGATTTTCAAATGTTGAACAGCCTTTCATTTCCAAAATAAACCGCATTTATTGTGACATATTATATCCATTTTATAATGAGCTGTATTTGATACAGTCACTAATATTTTGTAACTCTTCCACCCATGTTCGTGAGGAGTATTGGTATAGTTTTATTTTCTTGTATATCTTTATCTGGTTTTGTATCAAGCCTCATATAGTGAGTTGAGAAGTGTTTCTTCTAATATCTCCTGGAAGAGACTCTATAGAACTTGCATTATTTCCTCTTTTTTTTTTTGGCTACGCAGCATGTGGGATCTAAGTTCCCTGACCAGGGATCAAACCCATGCCCCCTGCAGTGGAAGCACGGAGTCTTAACCACCGGACCGCCAGGGAACTCCCATGTATTATTTCCTCCTTACGTGTTTGGTAAACGTCACCTGTGAAACCATCTGAACATCAAGTTTCTTTTTTTGAAAGGATTTTAACTATGTAATCAGTTTCTTTAAAAGATATAGGACTGGGACTTCCCTGGCGGTCCAGTGGTTAAGACTCTGTGCTTCCAACGCAGGGGGCACAGGTTCAATCCCTGGTCGCGGAACTAGGAGCCCACATGCCACGGAGCCAAATAAAAAAAAAGAGAGAGAGGGACTTCCCTAGTGGTCCAGTGGTAAAGAATCCAAGCCAGGAAGAGAGCTCTCACCAGAACTTGACTATGCTGGTACCGTGATTTCAGATTTTCAGCTTCTAGAACTGTGAGAAAACAAATTTCTGTTGTTTAATCACTGTTTCAGTCTGTGGTAATTTGTTATGGCAGCCTGAGGAGACAAATACGTACTGTGTGATGAAATGGGAAGTGTAGATAAAGTGCTTTTTCTCACTTACAAAAGTATGTCATTTCTCTTGAAGGACAATTATGTAATGATAATACTCACTTTTTTTAATGGAACCCATTTTTACTTAAAAGAATGACAGACTGTTCAGACAGAGGTGGGGCAAGTATAGAGAAGGAGGTGCCCAAATGAACCATCAGGAATGAAAGAAGGGCTATCACTACAGAGCTTACAGACATTAAAATGATAATAAGGGAATAATATGAAAATTCTATGCCCTAAAATTTAATAACTTGAGTGAAAATGAACAATTCCTGCAACAACACAAACTACTAAAAGTCACTCAAGAAGAAACAGATAACCTGAATAGTCCTGTCTCTCTTGCTCTTTTTTTTTTTTTTTGGCTGTGTCAGGTCTTAGTTGTGGCATGCGGGATCTTTGTTGAGGCACATGGGATCTTTCATTGCGGTGAGGGCTCTTCATTGTGGTGTGCAGGCTTAATTGCCCCCACGGCATGTGGGATCTTAGTTCCCCAACCAGGGGTTGAACCCATGTCCCCTGCATTGGATAGGGCAGAGAGAAAGAAACAGCAAGTTCTCTGGTGTCTCTTCTTATAAAGACACTAATCCCATCATGAAGGCCCTACCTTCATGATTTCATCTAAACCTAATTATCTCCCAAAGGCCCCATCTCCAAATCCCATCACTGGGTGTTAGTGTTCCAACATAGGATTCTCACAGGGACACAATTCTGTCCACAGTACACTACACTGTATTTTAAAACACACATTCAAGGTTTAACATTTAAATAAATTAATTATTTTTACTGCTTGTCAATGACATTCTTTTTTTTTTTTTTTTTTTTTTGTGGTACACGGGCCTCTCACTGTTGTGGCCTACTCTCCCGTTGCGGAGCACAGGCTCCGGACGCGCAGGCTCAGCGGCCATGGCTCACGGGCCCAGCCGCTCTGCGGCATGTGGGATCTTCCAGGACCGGGGCACGAACCCATGTCCCCTGCATCGGCAGGCGGACTCTCAACCACTGCGCCACCAGGGAAGCCCAATGACATTCTTAAGTAAAATGCTTTTTTCATTTTAACTACCAGTGTGAGGTGACAGTAAACATACAGTGACTACTAACACAGTTGGTACCACTGCCTTGAATCATGTTAAGGAGCCAGCATTTTTATCCATTATTGCTTTTATACCATAAGTGCAAATGTCAACACAGTAAAAAAGCCTAATAATATCTTAGCATTATTATAAAAATAGTTCTGGCCTCACCTTGAGAATTCATCACTGCCTTACAAAGTTAAGTTCAAATAACTACCACAGAAAAAATTTTTACAAACTGCAATATTTATTAGGAATTTAAGATATTCATAGTATTCACAATAGATACAACTAATATTAAAAACTTGATCCATTCCTAAATTTTCCAAATTCACTGATGAAAATGATCAAGCTATGCTTTCATTTGATGAATGTAAACCTTAGAAGGAAATATAAAGTTCTACAGGATCTAAAAAAGAAGAAACTACCTTGGTTGGCTATCTTGGTTGTGATAAAGCAAACAAAAAAATAAATAAAGCAGGCCATTTGTAAGCTATGAGCACACTCATGTTTTTATAGGATTATATCACTTACAGACAGATACTCCAGAAATATTACCAGTGATGACCCCAGGAAGGGAATTAGATGACTTAGGAGAAGAAATTTAGTTTATGTTCTCTTCCAGTTTTATAGGGCCATGTCTTATATTTAGATCTTTAAGCCATTTTGAGTTTATTTGTGTATATGATGTGATGGAACGTTCTAATTTTATTGTTTCACACATAGCTGTACAGCTTTCTCAACACCACTTGAAGAGACTGTCTTTTCTCCATTGTATAGTCTAGCCTCCTTTGTCATAGATTAATTGACCACAGGTGCATGTGTTTATTTCTCAGCTCTATTCTGTTCCATTGATCTATGTATGTGTTTTTGTGCCAATACCATGCTGTTTTGATTACTGTAGCTTTGTAACATAGTCTCAAGTCTGGAAAAGTTACACCTCTAGCTTTGTTCTTTTTTCTCAGGATGACTTTAGCAATTCTGGGTCTTTTGTGGTCCCATATAATAATTCCATCTATGATTATTCGTTCTAGTCCTGTGGAAAATGTCACTGATATTCTGATAGGGATTACACTAAATCTGTAGATTGCTTTGGGTAGTATGGCCTTTTTTTTTTTTTTTTTTTGCGGTATGCGGGCCTCTCACTGTTGTGGCCTCTCCCGTTGCGGAGCACAGGCTCCAGACGCGCAGGCTCAGCGGCCATGGCTCACGGGCCCAGCCACTCCGCGGCATGTGGGCTCTTCCTGGACCGGGGCACGAACCCGTGTCCCCTGCATTGGCAGGCGGACTCTCAACCACTGTGCCACCAGGGAAGCCCTACTATGGCCATTTTAACAATATTAATTCTTCCAATGCAAGAGCAAAGAACATCTTTCCATTTCTTTGAATCATCTTCAATTTCCTTCAACAGTGTTTTATAGTTTTGGGCATATAGGTCTTTCACCTCCTTCGCTAAATCTATTCCTAGGTGTTTAAGTTTTTTCACACAATTTTAAACAGGATTGGTTTTTTTCTTTTTATCTTTCTGACATTTCATTATTAGTGTACAGAAACGCCACAGACTTCTGCATATTAGTCTTACATCCCATTACCTTGTTGAAATCATTTATTAGTTCTAATAGTTTTTGTGTGGAGACCTTAGAATTCTCTATATAGAGTATCATGTCATCTGCAAATATTGACAGTTTTACTTCTTCCCTTCCAATTTGGATAGCTTTTATTTCTTTTCTTGTCTGATTGCTGTGGCTAGGACTTCCAACACTATGTCAAATAGAAGTGATAAGAGTGGGCATCCTTGTCTTGCTCCTGAATTTAGCAGGAAGACTAAACTCCTAGAAAAAAACATAGGCAAAACATTCTTTGACACAAATCATAGCAATATTTTCTTCAATCAGTCTCCCACAGCAAAAGAAATAAAAATAAACAAATGGGACCTAATCAAACTTACAAACTTTTGCTCAGCAAAGGAAACCATCAACAAAGCAAAAAGACAACCTAGGAATGGGAGAAAATATTTACAACCCATGCAACCAACAAGGGATTGATTTCCAAAATATACAAACAGGTCATACAACTCAATATCGAAAACAAACAACCCCGTCAAAAAAAAATGGGCAGAAGATCTAAACAGACATTTCTCCAAAGAAGACATAGATGGCCAACAATCACATGAATAGATGCTCAACATTGCTAATTATTAAAGAAATGCAAATCAAAACCACAATGAGGGGCTTCCCTGGTGGCACAGTGGTTAAGAATCTGCCTACCAATGCAGGGAACACAAGTTTGAGCCCTGTTCCAGGAAGATCCCACATGCTGCGGAACTAAGCCTGTGTGTCACAACTACTGAGCCTGTGCTCTAGAGCCCACAAGCCACAACTACTGAGTCCACGAGCCACAACCACTGAAGCCCACATGCCTAGAGCCTGTGCTCCACAACAAGAGAAGCCACCGCAATGAGAAGCCCGCACATCGTAACAAAGCATAGCCCCCGCTCGCCACAACTAGAGAAAGCCTGTGCGCAGCAATGAAGTCCCAATGCAGCCAAAAATAAATTAAATAAATAAATTTATTTTTTTAATAAAACCCACAATGAGGTATCACCTCACACCAATCAGAATGGCCATCATCAAAAAGTCTACAAGTAAAAAAATCCTAGAGAGGATGTGGAGAAAAGGGATCCCTCCTACACTGTTGGTGGGAATGTAAATTGGTGCAGTCACTATAGAAAACAGTATGGAGGTTCCTTTAAAAACTAAAAACAGAGCTACCATATGATCCAGCAATTCCACTCTCGGGTATACATCTGGAAAAAATGAAAATTCTAATTGTTGAAAAGATACATGCCCTCCAATGTTCATAGCAGCACTATTTACAATAGCCAAAATGTGGGTGCAACCCAAGTGCCCATCAACAGACAACTGGTTTAAGATGTGATAGAGTGCTCAATCATAAAAAAAAAGAATGAAATATTACCACTTGTAGTAAGATGGATGAACCTAGAGAATATTATGCTTAGTAAAATAAGTCAGAGAAAGACAAATTCTGTATGATACACTTACATGTGGAATCTAAAAAGTAATACAAATGAATCTATATACTAAACAGAAATAGATTCAGATACAGAAAACAAATTTATGATTACCAAATTTATGGTTACCAAAGGGAGAGGGGAAGGGACAAATTAGGAGTATGGGATTAACAGATACAAACTACTGTAAATAAAATAGGTAAGCAATAAGGATTACTGTATAGCATAGGGAATTATACTCAATATCTTGTAATAACCTACAATGGAATATTATCTGTGAAAAAAATTGAATCATTATGCTGTACACATGAAACTAACACAATACTGTAAATCAGTTTAAAAAAAAAAGAAATTTAGTTAACACATTTTGAATTTTAGACTATCTATATTACCCCAAAAGTAAATGAAATTTGTTTCACAGTTAATACATAATGATTTCGTACATTAGAAACTCAATTTAAAACACTGTAAAATTTCACCCCCTCACTCAACTTGGGAAACAGAAGCCAGAATTCAGTTTTGTTTTTAAGAAAATATTTTTCTATTCCATAAATGGTATGTGTATAATTTTTCTACAGCAAAAGGGGTCTGACTGGATCTCCTTTAATGACTGGATAGTATCAATTTGTAAGTGACAAAAACATAAATTCAGTTGCTTATTCTACGTTGGATTAAGTTTTCAATCAAAAACCTGAGATAGTTCTCAGCTGGAAGGTCTGTTAAGACTGAAAGGCAGGGCTTCCCTGGTGGTGCAGTGGTTGAGAGTCCGCCTGCCGATGCAGGGGACACGGGTTCGTGCTCTGGTCTGGGAAGATCCCACATGCCGCGGAGCGGCTAGGCCGGTGAGCGATGGCCGCCGAGCCTGCGCGTCCGGAGCCTGTGCTCCGCAACGGGAGAGGCCACAGCAGTAAGAGGTCCGCGTACCGCAAAAAAAAAAGACTGAAAGGCAACATACATGTCATATATGTGGATCAGTCCCTCCAAGGAGAATTCAGTCCAGTATATTTCTGGAGAACTGACAATCAGCTTCATCATAACATTATTTTAAACAAATGAATAAGACACAAATCTAATATCTAGAGTCTATCTTAAACACTTTTAACTAAAATTAACTTAAAACAGGAAATACAACTTTCAAAACAACAGCTGTCCTTTCACATGTGCTTAAGCAATACTTCCTATTCCCAAACTGCAAGCTACTAATAATTTAAAAGCCTCTGGAGATTGATGGCTATCAGTACAAGGGGAGTAAGCTATAAAACAGTGTGGAGGTTTCCACCAAAATTAAAAACAGAACTACCATACGATCCAGCAATTCCATTTCTAGGTATTTATCCAAAGAAAACAAAAATACTAACTCATAAAGATATATGCACCCCATGTTCACTGCAACATTATTTATAACAGCCAAGATACGGAAACAATGTGTCTCTATATATATGTGCGTATACATTACAGACACATATATATGTATCACAAAATTATTCTCAGCCATCAAAAAGAATGAAATCTTGCCATGTGTGACAACATGGATGAACCTTGAGGGCATCATGCTAAGTGAAATAAGTCAAAGACAAATATGTATGATCTCACTTACATGTGGAATCTAAAATACAAACAAAAAACAGAACTCATGCAGAAAACAGACTGGTGGTTGCCAGAGGAGGGGGGTGTACAGTAAGTGAAATGAGTGAAACGGATCAAAAGGTACAAACTTCCAGTTATAAATGTCATGGGAATGTAATGACTAACATGGTGACTACAGTTAATACTACTATATTGCATACATGAAAGTTGCTGAGAGAGTAGATCTTAGAAGTTCTCATCATAAGAACAATAATGTGTAACTATGTAAGGTGACAGACATTAACTAGACTTATTTGGTGATAATTCTGCAATGTATACATAAATCAAATCATTATGTTGTACACCTGAAACTAATAAAATGCTATACGTCAGTGATACCTCAACTTTTTCAGAGTTCAGAAAAAAAATAAACTGAATGAATAAGTGAAAACCATGCTGTACACAGTTTAATCTCTCCCTAATGACTATCAGAAGGCACTTGAAGATCCTGTTCCACCTGTTCAGTGTCACATTAATACAGACACTAATGATATTATATATACTGTGAGCCAAATCTGTATTACCTATCCATAATTTGCACGTTTTAAGCCTTGGTCCACCGTGAAAACAATACATGGTAATGATAGATATCTGGGAAAAGAGGAGAAAGTAAAGAGGAGCGGGAGCAAGTAAATATAGTCAGCCCTCCATATCCACAGGTTCTACATCTGCAGATTCAACCAACTGTGGATGGGAATAAACCTTTTTTAATTCCAGAAAGTTTCAAAAAACCTGAATTTGCCACAAACCAATAACTATTTGCATAGCATTTTTCTTGCATTTACAACTATTCACATAGCATTTACATTGTATTAGTTATAAGTAGTCTAGAGATGATTTAAAATATAGGAGAGGATATGTGTGGGTTATACGCAAATACTATGCCTTTTTATATTAGGGACCCCCACCTCCTCCAGGGATCCTGGAACCAATCCCCCATAGATAGTGAGGGACGACTATATGGCACCATTGTTACTTGTTAACTGTATGTGAAATCATGGATTATACCTAAATTTTTACTCTTTTTTTCCCCCCTTAATAATTACAGCTTAAGAGTTTTGCATGTTACAAAACTATTTGCAAGTGTTTTTAACAACTTCCTAAATGTTCCATTAAATATAACATGATTTACTTAAGACAGTAAAAATGTAGAAAGACCAAGCTGGTTTCTTGGGTACCAGTTTCTTAAGCAGTCCAAATCTAAGCTTAGAAGAAAAGTTTAGCATTAAGCACCTTTACCTTAATGCTAAGTTCCAGCATTGCTCTTGCCAAGAGTACAGTGCTTGAGTTACAGAAGGCATAATTAGTTTGAAGAATTCAGCCTTACATATCAAAATAGATTTTGATATATAAATGAGTTTTGTGAGGTGACGGCTGCCTCTATTCCTATAACCATTTCACCTGGACTGTCTAATCAGTCCTATGAATACATACCTAAACGTGGTTTTTTTTTGCTTTTTTTTTTTTTTTTTTTTTTTTTGCGGTACGCGGGCCTCTCACTGTCGTGGCCTCTCCTGTTGCGGAGCACAGGCTCCGGACGCGCAGGC
The DNA here is from genome assembly GCF_949774975.1 of Lagenorhynchus albirostris. Lineage (NCBI taxonomy): Eukaryota > Metazoa > Chordata > Mammalia > Artiodactyla > Delphinidae > Lagenorhynchus > Lagenorhynchus albirostris. The sequence goes on from NC_083100.1 coordinate 115,111,864, forward strand.
TCAGCGGCCATGGCTCACAGACCCAGCCACTCTGCGGCATGTGGGATCTTCCCGGACCGGAGCACGAACCCGTGTCCCCTACATCAGCAGGTGGACTCTCAACCACTGCGCCACCAGGGAAGCCCTAAACGTGGTTTTTCTGAAAACCAAAAAGCTGCCTCATGACAATTAAGTACATGTTATTTATGGAGGAAAAGATATTAAATTTTGAATTGAGCATGCAGGCTCCCTAGTCAATGACTTTAACTTAAATTGTATGTGTTTGTAAAGTGTTCATTGTCCTACATCAGACTTTTATTAAATAATTCCATCCACTTATGGAGAAGAGGATGTAGAAGAGGTAGAAGCTGGGCACTAGTTCATGTGCCTATGAGTCAGTAAAGATGGAAATAATGTCCAAGGTGGAGTTGGTTATTTTGAAATATGATAAAGATTATCATTGAGGTAAAAATTCTATTAACTGGAAGATCACAGGATGTATCCATCATATTTTTCAGGACAGGTAGTTTTTCATGTGGGGCAAATAGGTAAAAATTATACTGTATGGTAATTGCAATAAGGTTCTAAAGAAAGAAAAAACTGCAGAGAAATCTATGCAATATATAATTTGTCCAGATTGGTTTTCATTTGGGCAAAGAAGTTCTGAAAAATCTGCAAAGCAGTTTACTCATCAACTGAAAGTCTTCCAAAAACAGAACTATTGGGAAACCGTGGTATGTGGGGATGGAAAAGAAAAGCTCCCTTAGTTTTTTGGAGAGAATAACTTTAAAAATACTTAAACAGCTAAGTTTACTCAGTTCAGTTAATATTAAAATTTGTTGATTTTAACACTGCTGTTACATCTGAAACAAACTTATGTAATATTCTGGGTAGAAAAAAAAATTATATATATATATAATATAAACATGATTTACTTAAATGTCCCACTGTTGGACATTTGAATTGTTTTTAAGATATATCCTACTAAAATGCGATTCAAATGAACATATCTACAAAACAGAAACAGACTCAAAGACACAGACAACAGACTTGTGGTTGCCAGGGGGGAGGGGGGTGGGGGAGGGAAAGATTGGGAGTTTTGGATCAGCAGATGCAAACTAGTTTGTGTAGGACGGATAAACAACAACGCCCTATTGTATAACACTGGGAACTATATTCAATATCCTGTAATAAACCATAACGGAAGAGAATATATATACACATATCCATGTATAACTGAGTCACTTTGCTGTACAGAAGAAATTAACACAACACTGTAAATCAACTATACTTCAATAAAATTAAAAAATAAAATAAAATACATCCTACTAAAACTCAAATCACACTGATCATCTTTGCACATAAAGCTTTTTCTGTAGAACCATTTCCATCATAAGCAAGAGGAACTACTGAAGTCACTTTTTTTGATACTTTAGGTTTAAGAAAGAAAAATCACTTTTTCTTGGTTCTTTTTTTAGTTTTCCTAATTAATAAGTTGAATACTTTTCCAGTTTTCAATCTTATTAACCAGTTTTACTCCCACCAGTGTAAAACTCCCAGTTTTAAAACCAGTGTAAAACTCTCAGTTTTTAAAAGCAGTGAAATAAAACTCCCAGTTTTACACTGTCATGTCTTTCGAATACTGTTTTTGGGAATAAATCTACATTTAGGTCTTTGTTGTTTGTCTCCTACATGATTAGGTTCAGGGAAAAAACTTTCAGTACGCATTTTAGTTGTTTGGATTCTGAACTTAAAAGACATACTTTTTATACTTCTGGAATTTTTATTGTTTCCCTGTGCTCAAACTAGAGTGTATCCTCATTATTCAAAGATTCGGTATTTGCAAATTTGCCTAATAGTTAACTTTTTCTGTAGCCCCAAAATCAACATTTGTACTCTTTGGCAGTCATTTGTACATCATATGCAGAGTTGAATCACCCAGAACTCAAGTTCCCAGCTGAGGTATACCCTCCCCTTCCCCAAGTGTTGTGCTCAAGTGCTGTCTAGTGTTCCGGAGTGCAAGAAAGCTGTGATGTGCCTTATGGATTAAATACAGTTAGATACTAAAGCTGTAAACAACTAATGCTGTTCACCATGAGAACAATGTTAACGGATCAGCAATATACATTAACTAAGGCATCTTTAAACAGAAACACAGGGCTTCCCTGGTGGCTCAGCGGTTAAGAATCCGCCTGCCTATGCAGGGGCATGGGTTCGAGCCCTGCTCCGGGAAGATTCCACATGCTGCGGAGCAACTAGGCCCGTGCACCACAACTACTGAACCTGCGCTCTAGAGTCCGTGAGCCACAACTACTGAGCCCACGTGCCACAACTACTTAAGCCCGTGAGCCACAACTACTGAAGCCCACGTACCTAGAGCCTGTGCTCCGCAACAAGAGAAGCCACCGCAATGAGAAGCCTGTGCACCACAAGAAGAGTAGCTCCCACTCGCCACAACTCGAGAAAGCCTACGTGCAGCAACGAAGACCCAACACAGCCAAAAATAAATTAATCTTAAAAAAAAAAAGTAACTATCCTTAAAAAAAAAAAAAAGAAACACATAAAATAAGGTTATGTTTTGGCTGACTGACTCAAATACTGTCACAGAGGCTCACAGGAATCTAAATTTCCTAGGAACAACAGTTCAGTATTTGCTAGTTCAGTGTTTGTGGCAACTTTATAGAACATAACTACCATGAATAACAAGAATCAACTGGAGTTGGCAGCACTTACTATGTGCCATGCAGGATCTTAGTTTCCCAACCAGGAACTGAACCCAGGCCCTTGGCAGTGAAAGCACAGACTCCTAACCACTGTACAGCCAGGGAATTCCCTCTCATTCTCTCCTTTTAAATCTCCTTCAACTGAAGAACTCCTTCTTCAAGCTACATCTTAAAAGTAAGTTCAAGATAGACTGCAAAGTTGCACCACTCTAATACTATTCACAACTCCTCCACAGAACCCCTAAGCCTTGGGGGAAGGGGATACTGAATCATTAGAGTGCAAAGAACAACAAACTATGGAAGCTAGGACTCTATTTAAGGCTCTCCTATCCTGGAGAAATTTTTGACACCTCTGGGTCTTTTTTTCCTAGATCTCTAAAATGAAGGAACAGGATTAAGAACCATTAATACCACTCAATACTTAAAATGTGTAAAGCACTGAGTGATTATGACTTATAATCTTATATTTGATATTCAAGGAAACTTCTGCAATTTTTAAACCATGTTACAACTAGCTGTGATTTCCAGAAATACCTTTATATGTTTATAAATTTCAGAGAGCCATTCTATGATTTAATAGAGAACTACGTGGGCAACTAAAAAATCCTGTCTTGCAACAAAGTCTTTCAGTTCAGTTCACAAGCATAACAGGCAACCAGAGAGGAATGACTAAATTACTTCTGTGTATCTATATCACGAAATTTTATATAATTAAAAATGTTTGAAATATTTTTAACGAATTGCACATGATCTAATACTATGTGGAAAAATCAGATTATGAAACAATTACAATTATTTTAAAAGAACTATACACTTTTGCTCAAAAGCCAGAAAATGGGAAGAAACACATAATGAAGGTAATAAGAGCATGGACTTATGGTAATATTTTGTTGACTTTTTTTTTTTTAATTTATATATTTTTGGCCGCGTTGGGTCTTAGTTGCTGCGCGTGGGCTTTCTCTAGTTGCAGTGAGCAAGGGCTATGCTCCATTGTGGTGCGTGGGATTCTCATTGCAGTGGCTTCTCTTGTTGCGGAGCACTGGCTCTAGGCATGCGGGCTTCAGTAGTTGTGGCACAAGGGCTCAGTACTTGTGGCTCACGGGCTCAGTTGCTCTGCGGCATGTGGGATATTCCCGGACCAGGGATCGAACCCGTGTCCCCTGCACTAGCAGGCGAATTCTTAACCACTGTACCACCGGCGAAGTCCCCTGTTGTCTTCTTTACACCATGGGTTTTTCCAAGTTGTCCACAACAGACAAGAAGGTCTGTATAAGGAGCTAGGAGTAGTGTTTTTCTGTTTTTTGTTTTAAATGCTATTCTGAAATCTCTAAGTTTGCCAAACATTCTCACAACCTTTGTTGGCATATTCCTAATACTTTTTTTTTTCAGTACGCGGGCCTCTCACTGTTGCGGCCTCTCCCATTGCGGAGCACAGGCTCCTGACGCGCAGGCTCAGCCGCCATGGCTCACGGGCCCAGCCGCTCCACGGCATGTGGGATCTTCCCGGACCGGGGCACGAACCCATGTCCCCTGCATCGGCAGGCAGACTCTCAACCACTGCGCCACCAGGGAAGCCCAATACGAGTGTTCTTAATTACTTTTATAAATTTATGCTTATTTATTACACTCAATTTATTCAGCAGTCTGCACTTCTAAAGTATATTATGCATAATCATGGAAAAGCATGTATCATACTGGTAAAAACCACGTATCTGCCTTTCTGTCTAAACTATAAATTCCTTGTAGGCAAAGACTGAATGTTTCTAATCTCTATATTCTCAGTGCCTTGCATACAGCCTAGCACACATGAAAACGGTAATAAATATATGTTAAAATATATGCTAACAGAAAATTATCATTGGAACACCCATTAATAGTTGCTACTACAGGGTCTACCAATGGATGCTAAAAATTTGAGAACGAACAGTATATTTACACAGTTTCCAAGATACTTACAAAAGAAAAAATATTAACTATACAGTGAGAAGTACAGCAAACACAGTATTTGCTCACAGAACAATTTCTGTGTTTCTGTATTACAGGTAATGAGCTAAGAGAATTTTCACCAAATTAAAAGGGTCTGTTTGCAATGATCTAATTTAAAATACAGAATGTGTAGCATACACAAAATAAACATTTAGAGGTAAGAGGGCAAACCTTAAGACATACAGAGATAAAGTCCATTCTCCAGAACAACTATAACGGAGAAAATATAACAGCCCTCTTAACTGTCCATCAAGAGACATGCCTTCTGTATTAAGACTCTTGGACAGAGAAAGCAAATGGTGGTTTCAACTAGTCTTAATCAGGTTGGCAGAGCACAGAGGCTTGTTCTGCAACTGCGACACTGTAAGTCTTAAAAAAAAAAAAGTATATATATAAAAAATAAAAGAGCAAAAAGACTGCTCCAGTTAAACATGTCCAAGGAGACAACCAAATGATTGTCTGGTTTGGGGGAAAAAAAAGCTATTAAAGACTGTTTGGGGAAAAAAAAAAAAAAGACTGTTTGAATGTGGACCATATATTACATAATATTAGGAAATTATGGCGAATTTTCTTAGATGTGTTACTGCATGTTGATACTGCATGCTGAAGCGTTATTTGTCATGTATGCAATTACTCTCAAATGGTTAAAAAGTATGTATGTATGTCTGTATGTATATAGAGACAGATTGTTACTGGTTGAATTACATCCCCTCAAAATTCACATGGTAAAGTCTTCAACACCACCACCACCCCGTACCTTACTGGGAAACAGGGTCGTTGCAGATATCATTAGTTAAGATGAAGTCATATTGGAGTAGGGTGGGCCAGTAATTCAATATGATTGGTGTCTTTATAAAAAGGGGAAATTTGGACAAATGTAAAGATTGGAGTTATGCTGGCACAGGCCAAGGAACTACCAAAAACTAGGTAGGAAAGGTCTGGAACAGATCTGTCCCTAGCACCTTCAGAGGGACCATGGCCCTGCTGACACCTTGATCTCAGACATCTAACCTCTATCTAGAACTGTAAGACAGTAAATGTCTATTGTTTAGCCACTCAGTCTGTGGTATTTTGATATATCAGCCCTAGCAAGAAAATACAGCAAAACTATAACAAATGTTGAATTTAGGAGGCAAATAAATGGTATTAACTTCTTTCTTCAACTTTGTGTATATCTAAAATGTTTAATACTGTAGGGTAATACTTCAGAATTGTATGAATATTCTGTTCTCTAGTAACCATTCATTTAACAGGCATTGATGAATCTTATCTGACTAAAAGGAGCTCTGTTTGTTTATCAACATCCACAAAATAACTTGCTGGGATTTTGATTGGGAGCATGTTGAATCTATATATCAAGCTGGGAAGAACTGGCATTTTGACAATACTGAATCTTCCTATCCACGTACTTTACATATTTTGCTACGAGAGAGAATGCCATGGGAAGAAACAAGAACTGAGTGGGGGAGCACTGATGTGAAACAAAAGTTTCAGATTAACTAACTTATAAGGGTAATAAAAGAAAGTATACACCAAGTGGAGAAGGGGAAGAGGAGCAATTCCAGGCCGAGGAAACAGTAAGTAGAAGTAAAAGAGAACTACTTTTTGGGTTTTTGTTTTGAGATATAATTGACATATTGGGTTGGCCAAAAAGTTCGTTCAGGTTTTCCATAACATCTTATGGGAAAACCTGAACGAACTTTTTTGGCCAACCCCACCACATTCCATTAGTTTTATTAGGTGTACTCAAGTTTTTTAAAAATGGTTCAAGGACAGGGTAGTGGGGAGAGGGAGCAGCAGAGGAAGAAGCTGAAAACCTGAGTTCATACAGTGGGGCTAGATTCTGAAATGTCCGTTATGCCAATCTAGACACAAGAGTTCATATGTATCGAATAAAGCAGGAGGCCTTAACTGGGGTCTATGGATACATAAATGGGCAAAAGGATTTAAATTACCTCTCCACCTCACAGTTCCATGCAGAGTTCTAACATGGATACTCACATTTTTTATAATGGGAAGAAGTATAAAACTTTCATAAGATTCCTATGGGGTCCAAAAAGGACATAAACCACCATTATAGGTAATGGTGAATCATCCCAGGAATATATATCACATGAAAATTATCAAAAAGGGACAAATTAGTGATTTTAAACTCTCGCTGCTACGCGTGCTACAGAATGACTCATCGTTTACTGAGAAGCAACAAAACTCAAGAAGGCAAAAACTATGATAAGGCTTCCCTGGTGGCACAGTGGTCAGGAATCCTCCTGCCAATGCAGGGGACGCAGGTTCGAGCCCTGGTGCGGGAGAATCCCACATGCCCCGGAGCAGCTAGGCCCATGTGCTGCAGCTGCTGAGCCTGCGCTCTAGAGCCGGCGAGCCACGGCTGCTGAGCCCGCATGCCACAACTACTGAGCCTGCGTGCCACAGCTGCTTAAGTTCGCGTGCTTGGAGCTCACGCTCCGCAACAGGAGAGGCCACCGCAATGAGAGGCCCACACGCCGTGGCGAGGAGTGGCCCCTGCTCACCGCAGCTGGAGAGGGCCCGCGATCAGCAGTGAAGACCCAACGCAGCCAAAAATAAATAAATTTATAAAAAATAAAAAACTAAAAAAATAAAAAAATTTAAAATAAATAAATAAATAAATAACTATGATAATACAAGTGGTGGTTTGGTGCGAAAGAAACCACCATATTCACACACTGATACTGCACCTACTTTGACCAAGCAATCCCACTTCCATGAATTTATCCCTACACATGTGCTCAAACATGCACAAACACATATGCATAAGGTTATTCAATGGAGCACTGTTTTTAATAACAAAAGACTGGAAAACCACCCATGTCTATTAAGTAGAAGACTAGTTAATCATGGAATACCCATACTATATATATAAATTTTTTTTTTTTTTTTTTTTTTTTTTGCGGTACGCAGGCCTCTCACTGCTGTGGCCTCTCCCGTTGCGGAGCACAGGCTCCGGACGCGCAGGCTCATCGGCCATGGCTCATGGGCCCAGCCGCTCCGCGGCATGTGGGATCTTCCCAGACCAGGGCACGAACCCATGTCCCCTGCATCGGCAGGTGGACTCTCAACCACTGCGCCACCAGGGAAGCCCAAATTTTTAAACAGTTTGGCAGTTTCTTTTCTTCTTAATGTTGCGTATATTATTTTTTATTTATTTGTTTTGGCTGCATTGGGTCTTTGTTGCTGCGCGGGGGCTTTCTCTAGTTGTGGTGAGTGGGGGCTCTCTTCCTTTCGGTGTGCGGGCTTCTCATTACGCTGGCTTCTCTCATTGCAGAGCACGGGCTCTAGCATGTGGGCTTCAGTAACTGTGGCACTCGGGCTCAGTAGTTGTGGCTCGCAGGCTCTACAGCACAGGCTCAGCAGTTGTGGTGCATGGGCTTAGTTGCTCCACGGCAAGTGGGATACTCCCAGAGCAGGGATCAAACCTGTGTCCCCTGCATTGGCAGGCGGATTCCTAACCACTGCGCCACCAGGGAAGTCCCCCCATACAATATATATTATGCAACTACTGATATTATCAAGAAGGTAGCTCTATTTAGGATCTCCAAGATATACCGTTAAGTGAAAAAAAGTACAAAACAGTGTATAGACTACAACTGTGTAAGTGAAAAGCAACAAAAAAGGGACACATATACATCTGTAGTAAATACATTTGCTATATAGAACCCAAAACATCTCTGGAAGAATTTACAACGAACTGATAACTTCAACTACTGGATAGATGAAAAAGGATTAGAGAATAGCCATAGGGAAGAGATAGATCACTGTATATCCCCTTGTACTTTTTTTTTCTTTTTTGGTAATTCGTTTATAAATAAATGAATGAATGAATAAATGCATAAAAATAAAATAACTTACATAAGTAATGCTACTAAGTAGTGTTATGAACACAGGCACAGAAATAGAAATGACTAATCTGGGCACAAAACTGCTGTAAAAAACATAGTTGCAAATAAGCATCGTGGGTAGAAAATGTGGGTGAAAAAAACCTCCCTCATACTATCAACTATAGTTTGAGTACATAAAACACATGAGGGAGGCACCTTGCTACACACTTGGGATGTGGTGTGTGTGGATAAAATCTATCAAGAGGGAATTCCCTGTGGTCCAGTGGTTAGGACTCTATGCTTCCCCTGCAGGGGGCACGGGTTCGATCCCTGGTCGGGGAACTAAGATCCCACAAGCCTTGCGGCACGACCTAATTGACTAATTAATTTTTTAAAAATCTACCAAGAAACATTCTGCCAAATCCTATGATTATCTGGCAGAGTTAAAGGCTGAAATCATTAGGTTACTAAAATAGAAACATACCGAAGTCCCAGTTTGATAATCAATTTTGAACAAAGCTAGATATGTCAAGTTCAGGACCACAGAATAATGTCACCACTTACTAACTGATGGAAGATTTTCCTATTTCAGACTTTTCTGGCTATGTAAACTTATAATTTTAGCTCTCTCCCAAAGACGATGAACCAAAAAACTCTCCCAAGTTACACTATGAAATGTTCGGGGGTTTGTTTTCTGTTTGTTTTTTTTGTAAAGGTGGAGAAAAGAACACTAAACTGGTACTCAGGTGACCTGGATTCTTCCACTAACTGTGATTACGAACAAATTTAATCTCCTCAATCCTGTTTCTTTAAGGGTCTAGATCTGATGACTTCCAGAAGTAAAATAATTCTAAAATTTCAAGATTATACAGGGAGTAAGCAACGATTTTCCAGTTTCTTTCAGCTCATTTTTAAATTTGGCTTAACAACTAAATTGAATGTAAAAGCATTTAACAAAATATGTAATCATTACCAAAGGAAGAACCCTAAAGAGATAGTCTTGAATATTTCAAATTTGTCAACAGCAAGATGAAACTGACAAACTTAAGGCTCTGAGTGCCTCTTGATTTTGGAACAGTGGTTCTCAGTTTCTGGTTTTATTACCCACACTGGCCTAAAAGCCTAATTAGTTCCTCAGTCTTTGGCATTTGTATCTTTACCCTACGACACATACTGTCTTAGTTTGGTATTTTCCTCCAAACAAGTCAGTCTGGATTTCAAAAGTACAGTGATTATTAAAGATATAATCAGTGAGATTTAACCAAATACCTAAAAGTGAAGTTAAAAAAATTTAACCAATGAAACATATATCTATTACTTTTTTTTTAAAACGAAGAGTTTTCTTTTTTAACATTTTATTTATTTATTTTTTGGCTGCACCATGTGTTAGCTGTGGCACACAGGATCTTTGTTGAGGCGTGCGGGATCTTTTGTTGCTGCGTGCAGGCTTTCTCTAGTTGTGGTGAGTGGGGGTTACTCTTTGTTGTGGTGCGTGGGCTTCTCACTGCAGTGGCTTTTCTTGTTGCAGAGCACGGGCTCTAGGCACGTGGGCTTCAGTAGTTGTGGTGCACGAGCTCAGCTGCTCCGCAGCATGTGGGATCTTCCCAGACCAGGGATTGAACCCGTGTCCCCCACACTGGCAGGCGGATTCTTAACCACTGCGCCACCAGGGAAGTCCCTGGAATGATTTCTTGGATATATTGTTAGGAAAAAACAAGGGTCCCACACACATAAATGGGACTATATCAATCTCAAAAACTTTTGTGCAGTAAAGGATACAATCAACAGAGTGAAAAGGCAACCTACAGAATGGGAGAAAATATTTGCAAATCTGATAAGGATTTATCAGATTTATCAGATTTTATCAGAATATATAAAGAACTCCTACAACTCAGCAACAAAAAAAATCAAGTAACTCACTTAAATTTTGGGCAAAGGGCTTGAAGAGACATTTCTCCAAAGATGATATACAAATGGCCAACAAGCATATGAAAAAGATGCTCAACATCATTAATCATCAGAGAAATGCAAATTGAAACCACAATGAAGTACTGTAACTTTTGAACACAGTTCTCCGTTCATTTTTAGTAGAATACCTTCTAAGGAAAAAAAGGACTGAAAAGAAATTAACTGCACTCAGCAGGATGTAAACTGAATCTACTTTCTTTGTAGCAAATCCCAATAATAATGTTATAATATAAACTGATGATTTTTGAAAACATGTTTCCTAGCTCTGTCCACTGAAAGGAGCCTAGAAGCAAACACACTCTAGTAACAGCGCATATACTACCTAGCACTCAAATTTTAATTTATAAATATCACTTTCCATCAAAAGAAAGCGGGGCTTTCTGGAGAAATAGAAAAATATAAAAAACAAGAAGAAAGGAAAACACAAGAAAGACCTGGGTTATTCTGTTTTGCAAAAACCAAGAAAGCCCTCAGAGATTAATCAGTCTCAGTCAAAAAGGACATAAGAGGGAATTCCCTGGCGGTCCAATGTTTAGGACTCTGCACTTCTACTGCAGGGGCCATGGGTTTGTTCCGTGGTAGGGGAACTAAGATCCCTGGAAGCCGCATGGCACAGCCAAAAGAAAAAAAAGTGACACAAAAACCAGCTCGAAGAGGGACTCACACTGGCCAAATCTGGAACAACTTAAGCATCAAAAACAATAACAGGGGCTCCCCCAGTGGCGAAGTGGTTAAGAATCTGCCTACCAATGCAGGGGACACGGGTTCCAGCCCTGGTCCGGGAAGATCCCAAATGCCGCGGAGCAACTGAGCCCATGTGCCACAACTACAGAGCCTGCACTCTAGAGCCCAAGAGCCACAACTACTGAGCCCACGCGCCACAACTACTGAAGCCTGCGCACCTAGAACCCGTGCTCCGCAACAAGAGAAGCCCCCTCAATGAGAAGCCCGTGCACTGCAACGAAGAGTAGCCCCGGCTCGCTGCAACTAGAGAAAGCCCACGTGCAGCAACGAAGACCCAACACAGCCAAAATTAAATAAATAAAATTTTTAAAAAAACAGTAACAACTACAACATACCAAAAAACAGTATTAGTAATTCTCCAAAAACGAAAACAAAACTAATAGACTATACTCTAAAAAAAAGTCATTAAGGCTTCCCTGGTGGCGCAGTGGTTGAGAGTCCGCCGGCCGATGCAGGAGACATGGGTTCATGCCCCGGTCCGGGAAGATCCCACATGCTGCGGAGCGGCTAGGCCCGTGAGCCATGCCCGCTAAGCCTGTGCGTCCGGAGCCTGTGCTCCGCAATGGGAGAGGCCACAACAGTGAGAGGCCCACGTACCACACACACACACACACAAAGTCATTAAAAAAAAAAAGACCACAGAACTGGTCTTGATTAAAAACTAAAGAAATATGACAATCAAATACAATGTTCAATTTTAGGTTGGATCCTAAATGACAGGGGGGAAAAAACTCTGTAAGGGACGTTATTGAGACAACTAGAGAAACTGGAATATGAAATTTGAATATCAAATATTGTATCAATGTTAAATGTGTAGAATTTGTTAATACTGTGGGTATTTAAGAGAATGGTGTACTTAGGGGAAAGATGCATGGTGTCTGTGAAGGACTCCAGATGGTTCAGAAAAAATACATGGGCTGGCGGGAATTCCCAGGGAGCCCAGTGGTTAGGACTAGGTGCTTTCACTGCCATGGCCTGGGTTCAATCCCTCGTTGGGGAACTAAGATCCCGCAAGCTGCTCAGCATGGCCAAAAAACAACCAAAAACATGGGATGGGGAAAAAGAAGGGATGGAGGGAAGGAGGGATAAAGCAAATGTGACAAAAAGTTAACAACTGGTGAACAGGGATGAAAAAGTATGAGAGTTCTTTGTACCAGTATTCCAACTCTTCTGTAAGTTCGTATTTATTTCAAAATTTAAAAGTTTAAGCAGAGCGACTTCCCTGGTGGCGCAGTGGATAAGACTCCGCGCTCCCAATGCAGGCGGCCGAGGTTCAATCCCTGGTCAGGGAACTAGGTCCCACATGCATGCCACAACTAAGAGTTCGCGTGCGGCTACTAAGGAGCCTACGTGCTGCAATTAAGGAGTTGGTGAGTGGCAACTAAGAAGCCCTCCTGCCGCAACCAAGACCCAGTGCAACCAAATAAATAATAAAAATTTTTTTGTAAGTTTAAAACATGAAAGAGGGGGAAGCTCTTTTTTTTTTTTTTTTTTACAGAAAACAGCTAATAAATGTAAAGAAATAACAGAGCCATGAGGAGAATTTTTGTAGAAAGTTCACTCATTTAATTTTCATAACCCCCAATTAAATAAATGACTAGGCCAACAATGAACCACCAAATGACGGGGAAAATGTACCTTTTCAACGAAGAAACCTGATGGACACCACACTAACCAAGTAAACTTAGCATAGTAAACAATGGGGCAAACTAACATCTGGTAATCCTCACCACCTTATTGATCACTAGAAACAGGAGAACCAGACATTCTGTCCTTCCTGATGTAACACAATGTAAATTACATATCATCATCTATGAAGTATTTTTGCCAAAAATATCTGACCCAAATTTAATCAAACCTCTCTAGATCTAACGTCCAATTTATAGGAAATTTTAAAAATAGGGAAATAAGTTAAATGCCATTTTAATCATTTAATCAGAAAATCCCAAATGTGGAACATTCTTTAAAAAGTCCATGCCAGAGACTTAATGCTAACTGTCTTAAGCATAATAATGGTTACTGTTTTTATATAGTCTTAGCGGGAGGCTAGTTTGCAATAAAAATACATAAAGTGTAGAAAAATGGCATTACTTTAAAGAGATCCATCCTGAGGTATTCAGGGGACAAACAGCATGATATCTATGTTTAATTTCAACTGGTTGCTGCGGGGAGAGGTATACTGAGAACTAAAGCAAAATGGGTAAATGTTAGTAACAGATAAATCTAAATGAAAGGCAACAGGTGTTCACTGTGTTACTCTTTCAACTTTTCTGGATGTTTGCAGTTTCTCCTAACATAAAAAGATAGGAAAAAGTTACCAGATTATCCCACATACAAATAAAGGGAAATTGCTCCTTAGACGTATCTTACTAAGTGGGACAGTAAATAGAGCAAGTGCCTATAACAAAGTCAGCCTTCAAGCACAGTTGGGCATTTGTCAACCCACCCAACAATCTGTTCAAAACCGTTAAGGCATAGTGCCCGGTAGTATGAAGGCAGTCACACAGACCTTAGATTAACCGGAGAGACAGCTGTAAATAAATAAATACTCACTGAAGACCTCATTAATGGGAAGAGATTTAGTTGGATGTTGAGGAATGGACAAGATATGCATAGTCTGAAAGAGGTCACCAGTAAGGGCCAAGGAGCAGAATAATAAACCAGGTCTGTGTGAAATATGGATCCCAACAGAGTCATGAAGAGAATTTTTGTAGAAAAATCAATCATTCATCCATTTTTATAATGCTTAGGCTTTATGAATATAAAAAAAATATAAGGCTCTGAAACATCTGCCTTCAAAGAGCTGACAAAGTAATGGAAAAGATACTGCTTCAATCAAAATACATCAAAGAGAGATATACACAAAATTCTTTAATAACACAGGGAAAGGAGTAATCAGTTTACCAGAGGAATGAGATTATCAGTAAGTTTTCAACAAAGATATTTGAGTTAGTTTTTAAACAGTGAGAATGGGGAAGGTAGGAATGGGCAAGATGTATGAAGGTGGGCCAAAAGGTGCAAACTTCCAATTCTAAAATAAATAACTTATAAGGATGTAACATATGACATCGTGACTACAGTTAATAACACTATACTTCATATTTAAAAGTTTCTGAATAGATCTTAAAAGTTCTCATGGCAAGAAAACAAAATTGTAACTATGTATGGTGATGGACTTACTGCGATGATCATTTTGCAATATACACTAATAGCGAATCATTATGTTGTACACCTGAAAGTAATACCTCAATTAAAAAAAAAAGTGACCTCATCAATTAAAGTCACAGAAAGAAAAATGCCAAAAATTACTGAATGCTTACTATGTACTAGACACTTTCTTTTACCTTTGAAATAAGTACTATAATTAACATTTTTATATATAAGAAAACTCAAGTTCAGAGAGTGTAAATGACCAAATGTAGAAAAGCTAGTTAGTGGTGAGCCTGGCATTCAAACCTAGGTCTGTCTACTGCTAAAACCCATGGCCTTTACAATACGACCCAGCTCTGGGAATTTACAAGCACTCAAGTTATGAACATAAGGTACAATACAAACGTTATAAAGTCAGTCGCTACCAGAAAATACTAAAATGTTCTAGGGCCAGAAAGGATGAGAGTAATGTAAGGATTTTCCAATACTATACATACTTAAGAGTCTCAGAAATACTTCCATTATTCCAAAGGAAAAAGTTTCAGCACAAGCAAAAGTGTCAACACAAATAAAATCCTGGAATTACAAGCAACAGTTTCAACACAAAATCCTGGAATAATGTTTGGCAGAAAACTACGACAATCTGGAGTCTTAAACAACAAATCTGGAATGCTTAAACAACTGGTAAGTTTATGACATTTAATTAAACATACTTTGATAATGAAGATTTCTAATCTGCAGGCTCTAGCTAATGAATACTACTTTATCTAAAAGTCCTTTTTTCTTTTTTTTTTGGCTGAGCAACCTCAAAAGGATTACATAAATAGATTCTTAAGTGAAAAGCTTTCACTGATATCTTTGTCAATATATTTGTTACAGTTACAAAGCTTTATTTTACCTTACCTTCTTCTTTCTTATTCTGAAATATGAAACAGTTCGAACTTCAGCAATAATCAAATAGCACGTTTTTCCCAAAGTAGTGTGAAAAATATACGGACTTATTACTTAGCAAAGAGAGCTTTGAATAAGCTCCTTAAGTGGTTACTAAAAGTATAATTAAAGCCTTAGGTCGGGGTAAAACTGTGATGGCAAAATCTGTCGTCTTAGTATTTTTCACCAACCTAAGAATGCAGGTTAAGCCATCAACTTCAGGGATAAGGATTTATTTTTTCCTAAAGCACTGTGATGTAAGGCCAACTTTCTATGAAAATTCTTCCCCCATATACACAAAGATAAAAATTTTCCCTAAACTTCAAGAAAAAAGGCCAAATACGAAACTAGACGCCTCAACAAACTGAAACCGATACAGTATTTTGCCGCCTTCTAGGCAAGGAGACCAATTAAAAAGTGCAAAGGTATCTCATGGTTATAAAAGACAGGCGTAAAAAAAAAAAAAAAAGATAGGTGTCAAAAGCAATTAAGATTAGGAACAGAAAAATGCCATCAGGGAAGAATGAACATGTTTCCTTTTAACTAACAGTCTCTAAAAGTTTTGTTTAAACTAAACAGATCTACCACTGCATCACGTTCACAGGCAAAAAATGCTGCGTGCACTGAATCTCCAGAGTGTACTTGAAAGTCAACTCAGTGCTCCCAAGAGGTATTCCTTTTAACATAAGGTTTTTGTTCATACTCGTCTTCGAAATTTCCCGAACAGTCAACTGCATGTCATCTGTGTGGAAATTACTTCAAAACATTCTTGACAGGCTTTCTACAAATAATCCGTGCTTTTCTGACTTGATTTAAACAGGTCCAATTATGGAATTCCCTATCGACCCGCCTCCTTCTTCTTTCTCCGGAAGGACCACCAACCACTAGGGTTTACAACCAAGTAACCAGTTTTTTCCTTTCCGTAAAAAAAAGAGAATACCTTCTAAGAACCTAAATATCTAGTTGCCAGAAGTCTTAAAATCGGAAACGTGCAGGGAGTTCTTAAGGGACACTTGCAGGGACCACGATCTAAACCAAACAAAATACTAATGTAGCTATTGCAAAGGAGCAGGGGATTTCTGCCTGTCAAGCTGTGGACTTAACCCTGTTAAAATACCGACTTCCAGCCACGATAATAACGAGGTTAAACCTTCCGCCGTTTTACAGGTTTCCCATTAACTAACTTCCCGTGACCCCTTCACCCAACCACTCAAAACCACACTCCATTCCACTCTCGGCCCAACCCCTTCCACTCCCGCCCCAAATTCCAGTTTTAACGCGCTTCCCTCCTCCAAACTTCCCAGTTTTCTCCGTGGCCTACCCTACCTACGTCTTCTCGTCGCCACCGGTCCCCAGTCAGGGCCTTGGTCCTACCATGCCTGCCTTTCCCGGTCTGCCTCAAGCCTCCAGCCCCGTCCCCTAAGGCCCGAACCCGCCTCAAAGAGCCCTCGGGAGTTCGATCCTCCCAGCTCTTCCAACCCATCCCCAGGCACCCCCCAGGCCCCCAAAGCACGCAACGGCCGAGCATGAAAATGGCGGAGAGTGCCGCCGCCTGCTGCAGGCGAGCGGTCCCGTGCCGCCGCCGCACTCACCCTGTGGCGCTGAGCAGAGCTCCTAATGACTAGCGAGCGAAATGTTCGTCTTCACAGTCTGGAGTATCTCTCCTGTCTGGCCTCCTCCCTCCCCTCTCAATCCCACTCCTCCAAAAGAGCAGCCGCCATCTTCCCCTATGAGCCACCGAGCGCACGCCCCTGCGTCATCACGCACCGGCGTACGCTACTACGTCACGCGCGCCGGGGCCGCCGGGCTCCCTAGGGCTCAATCTGCGCCTGCGCATAGGTGAGAGGCGGGGCCTGACCGGAACCCCACGCTGCTTAGCTGAGCGACTCCTTTGTTCCAGCTGAGACGAGGACGGAGCCGCAGCCAGAGGAGGGACCGGGAGAGGGTGGTGCTGCCGTACTTTTTTCACATTGTGAGCTAACCTTGATGCTCTCAGAAGTACCCTGTTTTCGAAAATTGAATGAGAAATTTGTTCGAGGGCGGTGCTGGAGTTGCTAAGTCTGTTTATTCATCCGTGGAATTGGGGGTATATCTTAAGAATTTGAAGGAAAGCGCCGAGCTGAGTCAAGCACACAGAGTTTGCGCGTTCCCGGTGCCTCTGAGTTATCGCCTTTCCTCACTGAGTGGAGACCAAGTTATAAAAACTGAGCCCTAGGGTACGACCACTTTGGTAAACTGTTTCCAGTACTAAAACTAAGCCCTCCCTTGAGACTCAGCAGTTCCCCTCCAAGAGGACTGAGTGCATGCGTCCACCAGAGGCTTGCACGGGAATGTTCATAGCAGCTTTCTTTGTGATAACCAAACACTGGTAACCCCAATGTCCATCAGCAGTTGTACTGGTAAATAAATTGTGGTGTGGTCATGCAGTGGGCTGCTATGTAGCGACAGGAAATTCAGGCATACCTCGGAGGTACTGCGTGTTCAGTTCCATACCACCGTAACAAAGCCAATATTGCAGTAAAGTGAGTCACACGATTTTTTTTTTCATTTCTCAGTGCATATAAGTTTATGTTTGCACTGTACTTAGTCTATTAAGTGTGAAATAGCACTAAGTCTAAAAGAAATACATACCTTAATTTCAAAATGCTTTATTGCTAAAATATGCTAACCATCATCTGACAATGCAGGCTTGCCACGAACCTTAAATTTGTAGGGAAAAAAATGCAATATCTGTGAAGCGCAATAAAACAAGGTATGCCTGTAATTACTGATAAATGCAACAAACTGGATGAATATCACAGATACTGTTAAATCAGGCACAAAAGAGGACACGGATGATTCCACTTATATGAAGTTCAGAATACAACTTCAAAACAAAAAAGTTGTCTTCTAACTTTAGGAAAGTAATTTGGCAGTATGAATCAAGAATCTTAAAAATATTTATTACTTTTGCCTCTAATTCCTCTTCTAAGAATCTATTCTAAGGATGGTCACAGAAGTGTGAAAAATATATATATACAAAACTTCATTTAAGTATTATTGATGATAGGAAAAAAAAAAGAGAGCAACTTAAATGTCCAATAGCAGGGAATGGCTAAATAATGGTAGAGTATCTGTACATTACAGAGTATCTATACAACGTTTTTATGATGATATCAGAAATGCTTATTATCTGATTTTAGTGGAACATGAATATGAAGAACTATAAATATGTGTATGTAATGAGAAATAACCTGAGGAAATAATATGGTGGGATTAAGGATGACTATTGTGTTCTGTTTTTGTAATCACTGAGGGGGAAAGGGTGTGTTTTTTTAAAGCAGTAACAGGTTACTGACATGGTATATTAAATTATTAAATGAATCTCTATTAACAATTACAGTTTACAAATTCCTGTTGATTGATTAACATCATACGTCATTTAGGAATTCTTTCTCTTCCCATTTTTTTGGACTAGACTTGGAAGTTCACTGGGCATTATTAACAAATATCAGAACCCCACACCTCCCCAGGTGCCAAAAGTTTAATCTTCATTCCTTCAATTCCAGGAAGGCAGGGATTATCAGAAACTTGGAAGCAACAAGCAAAGATTTAGGAAAGAAGGATTTTACTCCAGGGTAGTGTTAAAAAACAAAATTCAACTGAGTAAATTTTAAAGATCTTATTGGTTTTATTCAATGATTCATGAATCAGGCAGCATCCAATCTAACAGATGGAAAGGAGCTCCAAGGAGAGTATAGGCAGAAGGGTCCAGGAACAAGGAAGTTCTACTAGCAAAAAGTAGATTGGTCACTTTGCTTTAAGGGCTGGGGTTATCAGTCAGGTTACTTAACTAGAGCTGATTATGCGATTCCTGATTGACTGGTTTGAGATTGCATTTGTGGGAGAGCTGAAACTGTAATTAAGTCTCAGTTTGATGAGGTGGGGCTTAGCATAAGTGACTCCATTTTGGGCCTGTTGTCTTGTTTTTATCAATTCCCCCCAAACACTTTCTTTTTTTCTTTTTTTTGGCCATGTCATGTGGCTTATAAATATATGTATGTAATGAGAAATAACCTCTTAATTCCCTGACCAGAGATCAAACCCATGCCCCCTGCATTGGGAGCACAGAGTCTTAACGCCTGGACCTCCTGGACCTCTCTGTGGTGTTTACAGGTCGCTACATTGGGTTCACGTTCTTTAAGTCAGTCATTCTCTTCGTTCCTTTTCTGATGTTCTAGTTTTAGGGAGATCTTTTGCTCTCTGGTTAGTGACTGCAAACATGCATTTGAAGGTTTTGAGAGAATACCAAGCCTCAGGAAGACTACTATGATTATCAAAAGCGGGATAACTCCCAATATCTGGCATGTACTTTGGAGCCATGATCCCCAAGACCCAAATCAATCAGAATCAAATAAGTCAGAGAAAGACCCCATTGAAGGAGTCACTCTCTTAAGACAACTGGCTTGTTCACTGATCTTATGTAGCTGAGTCTCAACTTCTTCAGAAGTGTCAATCCAAGTGCAACAAGTGGTGTTAGCCGTAGCACAAACACCTCCTTGCTCAGTTAAAAGGCAACCAAGGGTTATCCTATTATCAAAAACAGCGTCAGCCAGAGATTCTAGGCATTTTCGTTGGGCAGCTATTGCTTTAGCAGCAGATTCTACAGTACAAGAATTAAGGAGAGGTTCCTGATCACAGCCTCATTTGCGCTTACTCCTAACCAAGGAAGTAGCGACCTGCCAAAGGAAGTGAATTTTGAATCATAAATGCCTTCTGGTAATTCCCATTTGGGTCTGTGGCTCAGGACTGAAAAGCTGATAGCCATGGAGCTCAGTAAAATTTAAGGGTCTGTAAACTACACAGGCAGTTCTCTTAATCCATTCTGATGATCTCTGTCTTGTAATTAATGTTTTTTTCCTTTTTTTTTTTTTTTGCAGTACGCGGGCCTCTCACTGTTGTGGCCTCTCCCGCTGCGGAGCACAGGCTCCGGACATGCAGGCCCAGCGGCCATGGTCCACGGGCCCAGCCGCTCCGCGGCATGTGGGATCCTCCCGGACCGGGGCGCGAACCCGAGTCCCCTGCATCGGCAGGTGGACTCCCAACCACTAGCGCCACCAGGGAAGCCCCTGTAATTAATGTTTTAAGGCCATCCATATTTAAAGTGATTATTGAGATAGTTGGATTAATATATACCATATTTGTAACTATTTTCTATCCTTTGCCCCTGTTCTCTCTTTTTTGTCTTCCACTCTTTTAAACTATTTTTTGCCTCTGATTTTAATCAAAATGTGATTCCATTTTTTCTCTTAACATATCAGTAGTACTTCTTTTAAAATTTTTTAAACGGTTTCCCTACAATTAACAATCTAAATTTACAACTAACCTAAATTCACTTTCAAATAACACTGTATTTCTTTCTTTCTTTCTTTTTTAATATTTATTTACTTATTTGGCTGTGCTGGGTCTTAGCTGCGGCAGGCGGGATCTTCGTTGCCATGTGCGGGATCTTTGGATCTTTAGTTCAGCATGCAGGAACCCCAGTTGTGTCATATAGGATCCAGTTCCCTGACCAGGGATCGAACCCAGGCCCCCTGCATTGGGAGCATGGAGCCTTAGCCAGTGGACCACCAGGGAAGTCCCAACACTGTATTTCTTCATGGTTATGTAGGTATCTTATAACAGAGTTTTCCCAGTTCCTCCCTTCCATCCCTTATAAAATTTCTCTCATACATTTCACTTATCCGTAAACTGTTATCACCAAATGTATTTTTGCAATTATTAATTTGAAGACAGTGAATCTTTTAGATAAATTAAGAATAAGAAAAGTAAAAACTAAAAAATATTTTATTTTGGGACTTCCCTGGCGGTCCAGTGGTTAGGACTCCACACTTCCACTTCAGGGGGCACGGATTCAATCCCTGGTCGGGGAACTAAGATCCCACATAGGCGCAAGGCGCTGCCAAAAAAAAAAAAATTTTATTTTACCTTAATTTATACCTTCTCTAACACTCTTCCTTTCCTTATGTAGCCCCAAGTTCCTGACCTACATCATTTTCTTTCTCTGAAGAACTTTCTTTAACATTTCTTGCAAGGCAGGTCTACTGGAGACAAATTCAGTTTCTATTTATGTTAGAGTCTGTATTTCATCATCACTTTTGAAAGAGAAATTTGATAGATACAGAATTCTAGGTTGGTGGGACTTCCCTGGTGGCGCAGTGGTTAAGAATCCACCTGCCAATGCAGGGGACATGGGTTCAAGCCCTAGTCTGGGAAGATCCCACGTGCCACGGAGCAACTAAGCCCATGTGCCACAACTACTGAGCCTGCGCTCTAGAGCCCACAAGCCACAACTACTGAAGCCCGCACGCCTAGAGCCCATGCTCCGCAACAAAGACAAGCCACTGCAGTGAGAAGCCCGCGCACCGCTTGAAAAGTAGCTCCCGCTTGCCGCAACTAGAGAAAGCCCACGGGCAGCAACGAAAACCCAACGCAGCCAAAAATAAATAAATAAATAAATATATTAAAAAAAGAATTCTAGGTTGGTGGGGTGTTTTTTTTCTTTCAACACTTTAAATATTTCGCTCCACTCTCTGCTTGCTTGCATGGTTTCTGAAGAGAAAATCAATATATTTCTTATACTGGTTTCTCTACACGTAAGATTTTTTCCTTCTGCCTTCTTTCAGGGTTTTCTTTTTGTCTTTGATTTTCTTAAGTTTGAATACGATATACAAAGGTATTGATCACTTGGTGTTTATGCTGCTTGGTGTTCTCTGTGATTCCTGTGGTTTGATGTATGTTAAATAAAAGTTTCCAGCCATTATCAAGTATTTCTTTTCTTTCTTTCTTTCCTTCTTTATTGTTTTATTTCTTTCTTCTTGTATCCCCTTTACACAGATGTTACCCCTTTTATAATTGTCCCACAGTTCCTGGATATTCTTTTCTACTTTATTCAGTCTTTTCTCTCTCGCTCTCTTTTTTTTTAGTTTGAAAAGTTTCTATTGATATATCTTCAAGCTCACTGATTCTTTCCTCAGTCATATCTAGCCTATTCATGAGTTCATCAAAACATTCTCCATTTCTGTTAGTGCTTTTTATTTCTACCGTTTCGTCTTAGAATTTCCATCTCCTTGTTTACACTGCCCATCATGTTCTTGTATGTTGTTCAATTTTCCGTTGGAGCTCTTAGCATATGAATTACACTCATTTTATTATTTATTTTTAATTTATTTACTCATTTTTGGCTGTGTTGGGTCTTTGTTGCTGTGCATGGGCTTTCTCTAGTTGCAGTGAGCGAGGGCTACTCTTTGTTGTGGTGCACAGGCTTCTCATTGCGGTGGCTTCTCTTGTTGCGGAGCACAGGCTCTAGGCACGCAGGCTTCAGTAGTTGTGCCTCACGGGCTCTAGAGCACAGGCTTAGTAGTTGTGGTGCCCGGGCTTAGTTGCCCCGCGGCATGTGGGATCTTCCCAGACCAGGGCTGGAACCCATGTCCCCTGCATTGGCAGGCAGATTCTTAACCACTGTGTCACCAGGGAAGCCCAAATTACACTTACTTTAAATTTCCAGTCTAATATTCCAGAATCTCTATCATATTCCAGTCTGGTTCTGATGCTTGCTCTGTCCCTTCAAATTGTGGGGGGAGAGGGTGGTTGCCTTTTAGTATGCCTTGTAATTTTTGGTTGAAAGCTGGACATGATTAGTGTATTGGGTAAAAAAAAACACCAAACTGAGGTAAATAGGGCTTTAATGTAAGTTTTTTATGTTCTAGGAGTTAAACCATGTTTACTCTTTGCTGCTAGTCATAGGTGTCAGAAGCAATCATTTTCTCTGGGGTGCTTTGTTTTTTGCAGGTTTTTGTTGTTGTTGTTGTTTATTTTGTCTTCCCTGTTCTTTTTGTGATGATAGTTTGCCCCGTGACCTCATCTCTATGATGGATTTAGGAAGAATTGTTGATTTTCAGTTTGTTCAGCTTCTCTTCTTCTTGTGGTAACAGGCGTAATGATCTCTAATCTCCATACATATTGGACCACAAACTGGAAGTCTTTTAATCTTTTATAATTAAAATGAACTAATTTTAGCTTGTTTCCCCTTCATCCCTATTTTTGGAAAAGCAAAGAAATGTAATTCAGGGAGTCGTTTTACTTTTTTAAAGCAGGATGTCACAAACTGCTCAGGGATATGTCACATCCTAGAATTAAAGCTTTCCTTGCTTGTGCTGGCTGAGAAGCTCTAATGCCAGGCCCATTCCCTTTAGGTGAGATTTGTGTGTAGGTAATTTGCCTAGGCCTTTAAAAGCAAAAAAGTAAGAAAAGAAATGGCTACATTAGAAAAGAAAGACTAAACGTGTAGGGTGTGGACTCCTGGTATACACTCAGGGTGATCCAGCCCCTCCAGGTCAGAAAGTGGGGTGACAATTCCAACAGGCAACAATGAGCCTCTGTCTTTATCGCCCCCCACCCCCTGCCCCCGGCCTGTCTTATCGTGGACTTGCACTGAGCTTTAAACTCAAAGTACACTTTTTTTCTCTTCTTTTTTGGCCGCACTGCACGACCTGTGGGACCTTAGTTCCCCGACCAGGGATCAAACCTGGCTCCCCGGCAGTGGAAGCCCAGAGTCCTAACCACTGAACCACCAGGGAATTCCCAAAATGCACTTTCAATATTCAGAAGTTGGCCAGTCTTTCTAGTCATCAAGTTGTGCTACTCTCCACACCTGCTGAGCTGGGCCACAGGAAACTTTAAACAGGTCTGACTTCCCGATCACGACTCATACACGTCAGTGCTTTCCACACGATCTACAGAGTACAGACATGTGAGAATTATGCAAAGCAACAAGACTAAGGCTTAATTATAAGTTACAGAGAAGACCCAAGGGTTCTGGGAGAAAAAATGGTGAGAGGGGAGGAATCCACTGTAGGCAGTAGGAGGGATCCCGCCTGCTCCATCGCTGGAGGGGACAGGACAGGACAAGGACCTCTTACAGACAACAGCCTCAAACTACCCACCTTAGGGGAAAACTGCAGAATACGGGATGGGAATGCTGTTTCTCTGGGTGCCCAGTTTGTTCCAGGATCACAGAGGTCAGGCCTATATGTGTGTATCACATTGAAATGGGGCCCATACGACGTCCAGCCTGGGAGGAAGGAAGACACTGACTACTTCTCCAGGAAGCTATTCAGTCAGGCCAGCATTCACCTCTTAGACCCCAAGGGAGTGCCTGGATCCTGACGTGGAGGAAAATGACTTGGTTGCCCCAGTGGTTTTGTGTCCCACCCTGGACAGGTGGTAAGGGAGCCATAACAGCAAGGTTGCTCATCCCTGTGCCTACTGCAGAGACAGGGCTCCTAGGGGTTGAGACAGGGATGGACGTGCCCCTAAAGGCAGCTTTGCTGGCAGTGGTACTGGGCCCTTGGCTGGAAGGATGGCGGCTCTACTGGGGCATGCCCCTGGGAATGTGACTTAAGATGGGGGCAGTAGTGCCTCCAAACACAGGGCTATTCTTAGTGCTGGGTCCTGGGGTCACCTTGGGGTGCTCTGACCAGGGGGACCCAGGTATTCAGTCCCAGACTTCCCCCATAGCAGTGTGTTGTAGTCAGCAACCCTCCACCCCTCGCCTTGTGTCTGCTATAATGCTGAGTGCTCCAAAGGGGCAGCTTAGATCTGGGGTAAAGCCCATAGGTGCTACTGAAACCCTCAACCTGAAGGGAGCCGGGCTTGTGCTGCCAAACTCCCGGCAGGTGCTGGCCCCCTGTGCCTGGGTGGGGCTGAGGGGCAGAGTCTGCCCAGGTAATTGCCCATAGAGCACTTGGGGAAGTCAGCCCTTGGGTAGAGAGCTAGGCTTCAAGCACTCTTCTTCCGCCGTCAACCTCCAAAGCTCACACTGTCTGGCCTGCTTCTGGGACACAGCTTGGGAATGTGTGAGTCAAGAATGGGCGTGGGTTCACGGAACCCGCTGGCGCAAAAGTCCTGGAGGGATGGCTTGTGTGCAGAGGACGCGCACAGGTGCAGATTCACCTCGGACCCTCCGGCGCTTCCCAGTCCTGGGGTCTGAGGGTTGGAGGTTTTTGCCTTGAGGGTGATGAGGTTATTGGCAGGGCAGTGGCCCCTTCTCCCCTAGCTGGGAGAGCTGTCGGGGAACTAACTGTACAGGACATAGTCCCCGGTCCCCACCCAGCAGAGGGGGAACTCTGGAAAGCAGGGTTCCTGGTTCAGCAGCTCCTACACAAGGTGGCAGCTTTCGATCAGCAGCTGTGTCCTCCTGCCCTTTCCCTCGGTGCCCATACCACCCATATCCTGTTCCAGGGGGCAGCTGAAGTGGCATCCAGGGCAGTTTGGGAGGGACATATATAACATATATATTTCCCAGTGTCTGTGGGAGGGTAGGAGCCTGACTTTGATGGTTACCAAATAGCACACACAGATGTCCTAATCACAGAGAAAAACCATTGCAAACTCAGGAATAACTCAATGTGCTGGACACACCCCACAGATCAACCTCACCTCACACTTAAAACTCTCCACCTCCTGCCTTTGTGTTCAGAGAAGCTGAGCTCAGACTGAGTTCTGGTTCTCTCTTATTGCAGTAGTCTTGAATAACATCTTCCTTGCCTGTTTAACATTCTTGGGTGAATTTTTGTTTTGACAGAAGTAAAATGTAAGCCTTACAGCAATATAGATTCTTTTACTCTTTGTTTTTTTTTTGCGGTACGCGGGCCTCTCCCTGTCGTGGCCTCTCTCGTCGCGGAGCACTGACTCCGGATGCGCAGGCGCAGCGGCCATGGCTCACGGGCCCAGCCGCTCCGCGGCATGTGGGATCTTCCCGGACCGGGGCACGAACCCGTGTTCCCTGCATTGGCAGGCGGACTCTCAACCACTGCGCCACCAGGGAAGCTCTTACTCTTTGTTTTCTATGTTATAGTTGTTGTATTACATCAACACGAATTGAACCCCACCCTCTGAGATTCTCGTATAATTTTTTAATTCAGAAGTCATATGTATATTAAAAGAATTTAAGAAGAGAAAAAAAATAGACTATCTCATTTATCCAGATACTACCGCTTCTGTTGCTCTTCCTTTATCCCTGAAGTTCCAACTTCACAAACTCTTGTGTCATTTCACTTCAGCCTGAAGAAATTGCTTTCACATCATTTTATATTTAGTTAATCATCAGATATGATTAACGCTTCTAGTTTTCTTTCATGTTCATCAGCCTGTTTTGCCTTCAGTGGTAAGGATATCTTTGCCGCATATAATGTCCTGGGTTGGTAGTTTTTTCTTTCACTACTTTAAAGATATTATTCCAATCTTTCCTGGCCTCTGTTTTCTGATAAGAAATTACAGGCTTTTGAATTGATATTCTTTTATGTATAATGTGTCATTTTTCTCTGACTGCTTTCAAGATTTTTTTCTTCACCTTTGGTTTTTAGCAGATTGACTATGTGTTTGAGTGAAGGTTTTCTGAGCTTCCTAGATCTCTGTTTTACATAATTGTGAAGTTTTTGTTTGCCATTTTCCCCTCATATATTTTCTTCTGCACTAACTTCCTTCCTCCAGGAACTCCAGTGGAATGGAAATTATAACTTATTTTCTAAATGAATTAGAGTCGATTTATAGTGTTGCATCAGTTTCAGGTGTACAGCATAGTGATTCAAGTTTGGGTTAGTTTTTCTTTTTGCAGATTATATTCAATTATAGGTTATTACAAGATACTGGGTATTAATTCCCTGTGCTATACAGTAAATCCTTGTTTTTCATCTATTTTACATATAGTAGTTTGTATCTGTTAATCCCATTACTCCTAATTAGTTCTTCCCCCTGGCTTTCATAACCATAAGTTTGTTTTCTATGTCTGTAAGTCTGTTTCTGTTTTGTATATAGATTCATTTGTATTATTTTTTTAGATTCCATGTATAAGTGATATCATATAGAATCTGTCTTTGTCTGACTTATTTCATTAAGCATAATATTCTCTAGGTCCATCCATGTTGCCGCAAATGGTAATATTCATTCTTTTTTGTAGCTTTATATATATTTATGTATGCCATATAAATTTATTTATTTTATTTTTATTTTTGGCTGCATTGGGTCTTTGTTGCTGCATGTGGGCTTTCTCTCGTTGTGGAGAGCAGGGTCCACTCTTCATTGCAGTGCGTGGGCCTCTCACTGCGGTGGCTTCTCCCGTTGCAGAGCACGGGCTCCAGGCGCGCAGGCTTCAGTAGTTGCGGGATGCGGGCTCAGTAGTTGTGGCTCACAGGCTCTAGAGCACAGGCTCAGTAGTTGTGGCACAGGGGCTTGGTTGCTCCGCGGCACGTGGGATCTTCCCGGACCAGGGATCGAATCCATGTCTCCTGCATTGGCAGGTAGATTCTTAACCACTGTGCCACCAGGGAAGTCCCTGCAGTGTTTTTATAGATTCCTGTCTCCATGAGCACCTCCAGGGTGGGCACCAGACACAAACCAGGTTATTCAAAGCCCTTCCCTGGGATTTCTGAATCTGGGTCCAAACAGAGCCTGATCCCAGCCCCTCTCGGGTGGCAGAAGGTCAAGATAACGAAACCCATGAGCAGTTAAAAGCCTGTTCTTTGCTATATGGAAGAAGGCAGGCGGGAACAAGAGAGCAGAGTTGATATAAAGAAACAAGCAGAGGGGGACTTCCCTGGCGGTGCAGGGGTTAAGAATCCGCCTGCCAACAATGCAAGGGACATAGGTTCGAGCCCTGGTCCAGGAAGATCCCACATGCTGCGGAGCAACTAAGCCCATGCACCACAACTACTGAGCCTGCACTCTAGAGCCCACGAGCCACAACTACTGAGCCCGTGTGTCCCAACTACTGAAGCCTGCACGCCTAGAGCCCATGCTCCGCAACAAGAGAGGCCACTGCAATGAGAAGCCTGTGCACCACAACAGAGTAGCCCCCACTCGCCGCAAATAGAGAAAGCCTGTGCACAGCAACGAAGACCCAACGCAGCCAAAAATAAATTTATATTTAAAAAAAAAAAAAAGCAGAGGGACTTCCCTGGTGGTCCAGTGGCTAAGACTTCACGCTCCCAATGCAGGGGGCCCAAGTTTGATCCCTGGTCAGAGAACTAGATCCCACATGCTGAAACTGAGTGTTTGCATGCCGCAGCTAAGACCCGGCGCAGCCAAATAAATAAATATTAAAAAAGAAAAGAAAGAAACAAGCAGAGACCAAGAGGAGACTCATGGCGTGTGTTCCTGCTCTTCCTGAGGCTTGGAAGTTCAATTTCATTTCAATGAAGCCATTACCCTATTAAGAAGTCCCCCTTTTTGTACTTTTGTTGGGTTTCTAGCACTTGTAGTAGCTTAGGGCTTTCAAGACGACTGACTACATTCATCCCCCTGGTCCTTCAACCTGCCACTCTCTAAAATGACTATTTCATACCTTGTCTTCTCTCAGACCTCCCTCTCTGGTAAATCAACTGTTCATTGCAATAGCACTGTCAAGTTTATGAAATGTTCCGTATAAAGCTTGGAGACATGGATACATGCTGACACGAACACACACTGTGGATAAAGCAGAGTGAGGCCTGCTAGTCACAGTGATATCTGTATTAAAAGGAACCCAGAGACACTTGTCTTGGCAGAACCAAGCCTAGGAGCCTACAGGGCTGCCCTCTGTGTCCCCGGGTTCTGCCTGCCTTCTTTTTTTTTTTTTAATAAATTTATTTGTTTATTTATTTGAAGAGTAGAGCGTACAATGAAGAGTAGCCCCCGCTTGCTGCAACTAGAGAAAGCCCACGTGCACAGCAACAAAGACCCAACGCAACCAAAAATAAATAAATAAATTAATTAAAACAAAAATTGGGAACTGAAAGCCAGAGTGAAGTTCCAAGTGACACGACAGCAATCTTGGCTGGGGTCAGAGAGGTGGCATGAGGTCTGATTAGCTAGAGGCTTCAGGTTAGCCTCCAGGTGGGCTGGCCCCCTCCATAAAGCCAGGAACTTGAAAGACTGTCACGTCAGTAAAAGATAGGCTCTGCCCAGAGGCCCAGGAAGACAAGGATGCTTGTCATTATTCATGGCTCCAGGTTAAAAAAAAAAGTCTCATCTGAGGAATCAAAACCTGAAACTTGTGCCACATGTGGGTTTGAATTCAGATTTACACTGCACGTTCCATGTTGTAGGAATCCCTAAGCTGAGAAATTATTGGAAGAAGTATTCCCAGGCTATTGATACTACAGGCCTGGGAGAAGTGCAGACCCCTCTGTTAGAAACACTCCTACAAACAAACGCAGGCACATTTCCATAGTAAAAGCAGTCCCCGTTAAAGATCAAAATAATTACAAAACAAATGGAGAACAAGAACTTGAGATAACCAGTCTGAAAGAGAATATAAATTAAATATGTCTTAAGTTATGAAAGAAGAAATAGAAACCATGATGAAAGAACAAGACACTATGGAAAAAAGAACACTCTGATTTGGACCCGAGTTGAAATACATGAAATAGAAAACTGTAGTCAAATAAGAATCAGTGGACAGGGCTGGCGAGGGTGGGAATAGGGGAGGGGAAGTGACTGATAATGGTACAAGCTTCTCTTTGAAATAATGGAATGTTCTACACTTAGACTGTTGTGATGGCGTCACAGTTCTGTGAATATACTAAAGACCATTAATTTGTAAACTCTAAATGAGTGAACTTTAATGGTATGTAAATTGTACTTCAAAAAAGCTGTTAAAAAAAAACCTCTGTGGGTAATTCCCTGGCGGTCCAGTGCCCCAGGCAACTGTTTGAGGAACCAAGATCCCAGAAGCTGGTTGGGGAACTGCACGGCACAGCCAAAAAAAAAAAAAAAAAAAAAAAAAAAAAAAATCAAGAGGGAGAGAGGAGGGAGCATGGAAAGAAGGTGCAGTTAAAGTGGCAACAACTAAGAACTGCCCCAAATCACAGAGGACATGAATCCACAGGCAGAAGCAACACAATTCCCAAAGAGAGTAAATAAAACTGAATCCATTCCTAGACACCTTGTAGTTAAATTATAAAACGCAAAAAACAAGAAAGAAATCATGAAAGCAATTAGAAAAACAGATTATTTACAAAGGAACATTAAGACTGTCAGAAATCTTACCAGAAACAAATAGCATCCTCAAAGTACTCTGGAAAGTTAGTGTCTATGTAGAATATGGAATTCTACAACTACTACTCAAAATCAGGGTGAAGGACATATTCAGCCAAAGAAAGGCTGAGAATTTACTCTCGTACTCTTATTCAAAAACTACCAAAGGAGCAGCTTTGTGAAAAATAAAACTGAACCCAGGAGGAAGGGGAGATGCATAGATGCAACAATGAGCAAATACGTTGGTAAAAATGTGGATAATGGGAAAAGAATGTGAAAAAAGAATAGATACATATGTAGGTATAACTGAATCACTTTGCTATATACCTAAAACTAACACAACATTGTTAATCAACTATACTACAGTATAAAATTTAAAGTTATTTTCTGAAAAAAAAAAGCTTCCATTTTCCAGTGGGATTGCCCTAGCAACTTTATCTAAAATCATTTAATCATATACGTATGGGTCTCTTGTGGATTCTATTCTGTTCCACTGATCTATTTCTCTACCCTTTACCCATATCACTTTGTCTTGAGACTATAACCTTATAATAAATTTTAAAATCAGAAAAAAAAAGTGGATAAATCTCTGCATTGACTGTAAAACATTGTGTGTGTGTGTGTGTGTGTGTGTGTGTGTGTGTGTGTTGGGGGTAATTAAAAACAGAGTCAAACTAAAGTCCTGGACAAAAAAAAACCACTACAGCATAAAGAGAGGTGGGAGTGTGTGCTCAGGGGTGATTTGGTTGGTCCTTTATTTTTTAATTTTTATTTATTTTTAGTTTTGGCTGCATTGGGTGTTTGTTGCTGTGTGTGGGCTTTCTCTAGTTGCAGCGAGTGGGGGCTGCTCTCCGTTGCGGTGCGTGGCTTCTCATGTTGCGGAGCATGAGCTCTAGGCGCTCAGCCTTCAGTAGTTGCAGCACCCGGGCTCAGCAGTTGTGGCTCGCGGGCTCTAGAGCGCAGGCTCAGTAGTTCTGGCACATGGGCTCAGTTGCTCTGCGGCCCGTGGGATCTTCCCGGACCAGGGAGTGAACTCATGTTCCCTGCATTGGCAGGCGGATTCTTAACCACTGCGCAACCAGGGAAGACCTGATTTTGTGGTCCTTGTATTACTCAGGAGTGTAAAGACTTTAAGCAGGAAGTATGTTTTTATTTGTCCCACTGAGGCAGCACTCTGAAAGCTGGCATTCTTTGTCTCTGTATCCTCATGTGTACAGAATAGCAAGTGACACAAAGAAGT
Organism: Lagenorhynchus albirostris; assembly: GCF_949774975.1. Taxonomy (NCBI): domain Eukaryota; kingdom Metazoa; phylum Chordata; class Mammalia; order Artiodactyla; family Delphinidae; genus Lagenorhynchus; species Lagenorhynchus albirostris. The sequence continues at coordinate 115,143,492 of NC_083100.1, forward strand.
TGCTCACTACATGTAAATAGAGGGCATTCTTTTGTACATTTATTTCTTATAAATTTATTTATTTATTTTTGGCTGCATTGGGTCTTTGTTGCTGCACACAGGCTTTCTCTAGTTGCGGTGAGTGGTGGCTTCTCTTGTTGCAGAGCACGGGATTCAGTAGTTGTGGCTCGCAGGCTCGGTAGTTGTGGCTCGTGGGCTCTAGAGCATAGGCTCAGTAGTTGTGGCACACGGGCGTAGTTGCTCCGCGGCATGTGGGATCTTCCCAGACCAGGGCTTGTACCCGTGTCCCCTGCATTGGCAGGCGGATTCTTAACCACTGCGCCACCAGGGAAGCTCCTTTTGTACATTTTTAATGAGAAAAACATCACCTCATTTTAGATACCTTTGAAAACTAATTAGGGTGAACGTTTCCCCATTAATTTGGTAATTGGTAATTTAGATACCTTTGAAAACTAATTAGGGTGAACGTTTCCCCATTAATTTGGTAATGGGTAATTTGGTATGCTTTATCCTTTTTGAAATTGGGGTCCTAAGATTTTAAAATTTATTTTTAAAAGCTCTTTATAAACGTCTTCACCCTTTGCTCGTCTTCTCTGCTATAAATTTTCTCTCGATTGCCTTTCTAGTGATTTTACACAATTTAAAATTATGTAATCAAGTCTTTTTTATTTCTTCTATCATTAAGTATAGAAAGTATTGCTTGTCAAGTATCTTCTAATTTCCATTGCCTTTGAATATGGAGAACTGTTAAGTTCCCTATTAACAAGGGGAATGTATTTAGGACACATGCAGACACGGGCTGGTGTTGAAATGGCTCAGGAGGTAGAGGTTAGTCTGAATTTAAAAGGACATCAGTCTGTGAATCCGGGAGTAACCTGTGCCTGGACCATATTTATTAGTAGAATTACAAAATATAAATATCAGAAGCCTTAAAAGGTAATAAACCTTGGAGTTTTGCTTTTTTAAATTCAACGTACAAGTTATCAGCCTACTGAAAAGGCAGAATTAATTAGGAAAGAGGTTCTCACCACAAGATGAGGCATTCATCTTTTCACTATTCCCAAATGTTTCCTTAAAACAGCCTTCATAATTTTGTCCTTGAGCATAAGTACTAAAGAGGCAGATTTTTAAAAAGAGAATGTGTATTATACACAAAAATTGGATTCAGCGATACATAGAAAGTGATATACATCTTTAGACTTCCAAACTCTGGGGACCCCTTTTGGATGAATGCTCTCCCATTATTACTGCTCCTCCTGTGAGCACTGTCAGTCTTGCTGTAACGCTCAGTGGTTTGCAGGACATTTGTGTTGGGAGCTAAGAGCTGTGTTGTCCACTACAGTAGCCACTAGCTACATGTGACTATCTAAATTTTTAAATTTCAAACTTAAATAAAATTTACGGTTCATGGGACTTCCCTGGTGGTCCGCTGGTTAAGACTCCCAGTGCAGAGGGCTTGGGTTCGATCCCTGGTCAGGGAACTAGATCCCACAAGCTGCAGCAAAGAGTCCACATGCTGCAACTAAGACCTGGTGAAGCATGCATGCATAAATAAAAGCTGCTTGCAAAGAAGGCTCAAGCACAGCCAGTTCTGTAAATGCCTCTATCCCAACTGAGACAGCTAGAAAGTTGACTGAATGGAAACTAGCCTATGTGACCAATTCTTTCTGTGTTGCTGTCTACTTAAGTTCAGTTCCTCAATCCAGTGACACTAGCCTCAAGTGCTCCAGGGCTACCTGTGGCAGGCAGCCACCGCACTGGACAGTGCAGATAAGGAATATTCCTACCTTGCAGAAAGTTCTGTTGGGCAGCTCTGCCTTGTCTTCCAAAATTCCCAGGTGTCTTCTGGGCTGCTTCCCCACCTCCCCCCTGCCCCCTCACAAAGTCCTCTCCTTCAACTGTATTATTTCAGGTACATTCTCGTTCTCCCTGCACTCCAAGTCGACCTTCGGCAAACGGGGGCAGTGTATTTACTCAACACTCACTACTTAGCACCCCCTGGGAGCCACGCAAAGGGAGCGAGGCGCACAGAACCCAAGTCTGAACGTGATTCCAGTAGACAGACCTACCTTCACCTTGCTGTCGCCACTCACACTTTCTGCCTGTTTAGTCCCAAACTGCCCTCCTGCTGCTGCTGAAGGAACAGGCACGGAGAGCCACAGGCAGACACATTACCGATCACTGTTTAGGGCCTGAACTCTGTCTAGGCCCACTTTTCACCTAGGGGTTGCAAACGGGTATTTTCGTCCAGCAACTTGAGGGCAGTAGCCACATGTATTTCTTCAATATTTCAATTTCAATATTTAGATCCTTTATGACGATTGATTTTATATACTAAATTATACCAACACTGGGACTGACTACTGGCCCAGAACCCTCCTCAGGAGAAGTTTGAACTGAATATTAAGTTATCAGGAAATGCTTGTCAATATTCCTAAGTGCAACAGTTGTACTTAACAGAGGAAAGTGTATTTTTAAAATGCATGCTTAAATTTTCAATGAAGTGTCATGCTGTCTGCTTTCACATGCTTCCTAGAAAAATGTAATAAAGCAACTATGACAAACATTATTTGTTAAATGCAGCTGAAAAACATTAGGAATGATCAATGCTCTAATCTTTCGGCTTTTCTGTGCTTCAAATTTTTCACAATAAAAAATTGAAAAAATGTCACCCCACTGGCATATCCTGTGGGCTTCAATGCTTCGGGTTTTTGTTTTTTTAGTTCATTCCTTTTTATTGCTAAAAAGTATTCCACTGTATGGCTGTATCAGACTTTGCTGACCAAATCACTAACTGGTGGACACGGGAATTGTTTCCACTTTTCAGCTATTATGAATAATGCCGCAATGATTATTCACACAGAAGTCTTTGTGTAGGCTTCAATGGTTTTAGAAATAAGCTTAAAACAATAATTTTTAGTAAGAATGGCTTGTGCTCAAGCCCCATCCAGTAATGCTTTTTCAAGAGTCAAGTTTAATACATTTTTATAAAACCAAGATGACAAGAGCTTTCAGAAAAGCTTTTCTGGTTAATGTAGCTTTCTGGTGAAGTGAGGCTTTGACAACATGACATCTTTTTTTAAAAATTAATTAATTTACTTACTTATTTTTGGCTGTGTTGGGTCTTCGTTTCTGTGCAAGGGCTTTCTCCAGTTGTGGCGAGCGGGGGCTACTCTTCATCGCGGTGTGCAGGCCTCTCACTGTCGCGGCCTCTCCCCTTGTGGAGCACAGGCTCCAAACGCGCAGGCTCAGTAGTTGTGGCTCACGGGCCCAGCCGCTCCGTGGCATGTGGGATCCTCCCAGACCAGGGCTCGAACCCGTGTCCCTTCATTGGCAGGCGGATTCTCAACCACTGCGTCACCAGGGAAGCCCCTACGACATCTTTGTTTTGAATTCTGCTTTTGCAAACGGTGCAGTGAGTCTAACGATGTTTCACAGATGATTAAAGATTTTGCAGGGCCTCCTGTTCACTGGACAGTGAGCTGCTGTCCAGGACTAGACAGAACCCTGACCAGAAGGCACAGACCAGGCTTTGAGTCTGTAACATGGCATGAGGCTGCTTTTACATGTAATCCCCCAGTATGAGTTGTTGTTGTTTTAAACTGCTTCTAGTTGCCTTACTACCTGCCATTTATTAGTGCCTAACTATATGCCGGGCACTTTGCACAGTTTAATACTCCCAGGTGGCTCACAGGTGGGCACCTGGTGGAGGTGGTAGCACCGCCCTGCTCCTGCCACCGAGCACACGCGGCCTGGATTACAGCTCGGGTCTGCCATCCAGGCCTGTTCTTTTTGTTTCATTGCCTGGTGCCAACCATGGAACTGACTCTCTTAAAAGATAATTCTGCAGACTTTGAGTAGGCAGTTGGGTTTGTTTTCATAGTCTGATGCCAGTACCAGTGACCAGTGGGTATGCTACCAATTCCTTGCACTAATTTCTTTTTTTTTTTTTTTTTTTTTGGGCTGTGCCACATGGCTCGTGGGATCTTAGTTCCTTGACCAGGAATCGAACCAGGGGCCTCGGCAGTGAAGGCGCAGAGTCCTAACTACTGGACCGCCAGGGAAGTCCCCCTTGCACTAATTTCTACAAAGCAAGCTGACTATAACAGCTAACATTTACTGGGGTATAGTGTATGTCAGACACCAATAGGCTCTTTTTAATAATTTTCTCATTCAATCTTTAAAAACATCTGTGGAATAGAAACTATTATCCACATTTTACAATTGAGAACACTGAGTCTCAAAGAAGTAAAGTTGCCCAAGGATGAAAAGATTATTTCCTCAAATGCTTCTTTAATTGAGGTATGAATGACATTTCCTTCAAATAATGATCAAGAATATTGGTGACTCAGAAACCATGTCATTTCAGAAACTGAAAGACTTTATTTAAGAAATTTTATTTTTGCCTTAGTCAGCAGCTGACATAAAACCACCTTGACTTTTAAAGGCAGCTTTGTTCTTTCCCCAGCCTTTTCGCTGGACCATGAATTCACTTGGAGCCAACAAGTGCCTCAAAGAAAAATCACCAAATTGTGAAGAAAACAGGCATATTTCCCTTCAGAAAATTCAGAGCCGCAGTGTTTAGTAATTAAAGTGTTTTCTCCGCAACTAGCCTCAGATGCAGTGAGGCCACTGTAGTGGCTTGGGAAGTGGCAGGCGCCCTCCTCCCACGTCTCCTCCATCCCAGAACACCTACTGCTAAGCAGGAGGCCAGAGGTTTGGACCCGATGCCCCATATGAGGACACTATGAAGTGCTCACTCCTTCACATCTGGCCCAGGAAGGAAAAATCTGAATGTGGCAGTGACAAAGTAAGTGCTTAAAGACCACTTACTCCAAATCTATGCTGTGCAGCAATCCAAGAAGAAAGGCACAGTACTTGTCCATCTCAAGGCTGTGTGCCCCACAGCACTCAGCAGTTACCCTCAGGTGTAACTACTCTTCGCGGCAGCCTCTTCCCTGTCTCCTAGTGAAGCACAATGACGCCAAGGCGCTATCACCCTCTCTTTAAGAATTTCAAACAATGATACAGGTCTCGTTTAATTGCTCTTTTTGCATTTAGGTGAGACTGTTTCCCATACCAGTTTTACATGTTCTAGTATAGCTTCAAAAACTATGAACACACTGAAATTAAAACATGAAATAGTAGGAATCAAAAATAACACAAGGGCCAAAGACCGTGATGTGAGGCGTCCGCAGTATGGCTTAGATGCACATCACCCCACCTCACCCTTCCCAGAGGCAAGCTCAGGCAGCCACTGCAAGGCCTCTCCAAGGTTATGCTGGCCATCAGCGTCCAACGGTCGAGCCTGAAACAGCAACCTAAATCAAGACCAAGCACTGGGTTGTTCTATCCAAAGGAAGCCCAAGTGTCTTCTGCAATAGATTTTCTGTGCAAGTCAGCCCCGGATCCTGGGCCAGCGGCGCTGTGCTGGGGATGTGATGTGGCTCCCCCAGCAGCAGTGGTATCTGGAGATCAATACTGAAAGCTGCGCTTGGTCTGGATGTCATCAAGAATCTGCTGTAGCTCCTCATCTTCAAACCGCCCCTCCAGGCTACAAGAAGGAAAACAAAAAAAGTGAGCGTCGCAGCGACAGTGCTCCCCGCCCTCTTCTTTCGTGCGTGCTAATTTTCCAGCACCACTGGCCCACCTCTCCGCTTACCCCTAAACGCTGACACCTTTACATTTCAACTCTTACTTCTTTCCTTTAAAAAACATTATGAAGTATTTCAAACATATAAAAGGTATAGAAAATAAGCTCATTTAAAAAGTTATCCCCACCTGATTCCCTTTTTTTTTTGCCACACTGTGTGGCCTGCAGGATCTTAGTTCCCCGACCAGGGATTGAACCCAGACCCCCTGCAGTAGAAGCTCGGAGTCCTAACCACTGGACCGCCAGGGAATTCCCTCTCCCCTTGATTCTTTAATAAATATGACAGACACAAATCGATGGTTCTGTGTGTGCTCCCCTATTCCAATTCCTTTTCTTCCTTCCCCAGAAGTAACCATTATCCTAAATTTGGTATTCATCATCCCTACGTGTACTTTTATATTAATATTTACTATAGTATATGTAAATGTATCTACAAGCAATATGCAGTACTGGTTTTAAACTATAAGAAATGGCATCATAGGGCTTCCCTGGTGGCACAGTGGTTGAGAGTCCGCCTGCCGATGCAGGGGACACGGGTTTGTGCCCCGGTCCGGGAAGATCCCACATGCCGCGGAGCGGCTGGGCCCGTGAGCCATGGCCGCTGAGCCTGCGCGTCCGGAGCCTGTGCTGTGCAACGGGAGAGGCCACAACAGCGAGAGGCCCGCGTACCGGAAAAAAAAAAAAAAAAAAAAAAAAAAGAAATGGCATCGTATTGTATGTATCCTTCTGCAATTTTTTCACTCAAAATTCAATTTGGCATTTGTTGACATTATTCCACGTTGTCCTAGTTCACTAGTTTTTTCACTGCTATATAATAAACATTATATGATCATACAATGATTTATTTCTCCAGTCTTGACAGTTGTCCAGTTTTTGCTATCACTAACAATGCAGCAATAAACATTGGAATACATGTCTTCTTTTAAACTACGTATGCGTTGCTTTTAGGACACGTACCCAGGAATGAATTTTGGGGTCATGGGGTATATTCATCTTTAGCTTTACTGGATGTAGCCAAACTGCTCTCCAAAGTGACCATACTAATTTGCACTCCTATCATCAGTATACCAGAGTTTCAGCTGTTTCACATTTTTGCCAACAATCGGTGTGCTATAAAACCATCAATCTCATTACAAAGGCACTCATCCAAAGTTGGTGATATCTATCTAGATTTTAAATGCACACAGCTTTTAGACACAGTAATTCTACTTGTAAGAATTTATCCAATACACACAGAGCTTTTCACACCCAGTCCTAACCTTGGGATCAGAGCCTTGGACTCCTCAGCAGTCTCTGGACAAAGGTTGGCTAAACAGGCCAACTCAAACTTATGAAGCTTCTTCTGGAGCAGCAAGCTGATCACAGGGAAGAAAATCAAGACAAACAAAATCAAACAATGATGAATAGGAAAAAGGGCATCAAATGTAGCTAGCAAGGAAGAGGAAAAATAAAGCACTTGCAATCTTCCCATTATGGTTAGGTTTGCTGCAAAATCCCACTTTCAAATCACTTCCTGTTCCTCTTCCTGGAGAACAGGAAGCTACAACGAAATCAGGCAGAGACAGTGAAAGCGAGGGGAGCACACCAAGGCAGAGAATGCTTGCGATGATAACTTCTGAGAAACTGCTATGTACCTCGAGGACTATACAAGCTTTCCCCCGAGAATTTATTCTGTTGCTCTTTGCTCTTCCTACCACTGTTCTTTGCTTTCTTTGTTATTAATTTTATGTCAAACACATGATGTCAGATGTCCCCCATCTACCAGGCATCTTGACTTGAAGAAAATTCTCTTTTAAATGTATCTAAGGGCTTCCCTGGTGGCGCAGTGGTTGAGAGTCCGCCTGCCGATGCAGGGGACACGGGTTCGTGCCCCAGTCCGGGAAGATCCCACATGCTGCGGAGCGGCTGGGCCCGTGAGCCGTGGCCGCTGAGCCTGCGCGTCCGGAGCCTGTGCTCCGCAACGGGAGAGGCCGCAACAGTGAGAGGCCCGCGTACCGCAAAAAAAAAAAAAAAAAAAAAAAAAAAAAAAGTATCTAAAAAATAAACAAATACAAGCATATCTTACTTTGTACAAATCTATGTATAAACTGCATCTTATTTTAAATGTACTTCTAGTTCAAACTGTAAAAAAGAACATCATCAATACAAATCATATCCTGGATTCTCACACATCGACTTCTTAAAACAGAGGTCGTCCATGGTAAATCTGGTTTCAGAGAGGACCTTAATTATCTGTTCAGAAATAAACATTTCCTGTCCTTACCACTTGACTACAAGCCTATTAGTTATTGTTCAAAATTGAGAAAATAAAGACAGAAAAATGAAAGTCACTACCTAAACAAAGTCAATGTTACCATATTAGTATGCCATTCCAAACGTCTTTCTATGTTTTAGAATACAAACTCACTCATTTTGTTTTGTAACTTTTCGTCACCTAATAAAGCTATTTTCATTTTGTAAACAAAATACTGTAAACTTAGTTACACAGGCAGAGGTTCATAATGTAGTGTATGTATTATATGGAGGGATCTGTTGTAAAATGAACACATGTTCATTTATAAAAAATACCAAAAAACCCCCTACAAAACCCCAACATGGGAAAATAACCTGAAATTCTACCCAGAAATAACCAGTGTTAACATTTTCATGGAGAGTCCACCCGCCCTTTCCATAATTAAAAACAAATAAACAAACAAAACAAAACCAAACCCCAAAAGGAATTATAACAAATGTTATTCTGTAACTGGCCTTTTTTCACTCAACAATACAGAAGCTGTTTTCCATATTAGTACACACATAACTTTACCTTGAACATGGCATTGCACTGAAAGGTTGTGCCATAAATTTATATATCAAATTTCCTGCTGTTGAACATTTCTGTTGTTTCCAATTATTCATCATTCTAGACATCATTGTAAATGTATACTTCTTTGTGCACTTGATTGATTACTTTGTGCTTTAAAGATAAATTCCTGGAAGCAGAATTATTCAGTCAAAGGATACGATATAACTGGATGGCTTCTTTCTGAGAGACAGTGCCCTAAAAGGGCTTTACCAATATACACTCCACTGCCACCAGCAATAAAAGATGGTGCCTGTTTCCCCTACTTGTTACACTAGGTTTCCCATTCTTTTTTTTTTGGCTGCGTCAGGTCTTCGTTGTAGCACGCAGGATCTTCGTGGCAGCGTCTTTCGTTGTGGCACGTGGGCTCTTCATTGCAGCATGTGGGCTTCTCTCTAGCTGTGGCATGCTGGTTTTTCTCTCTAGTTGTGGCGCGCAGGCTCCAGGGCGCGCGGGCTCTATAGTTTGTAGCACGCAGGCTTCTCTCTAGTTGAGGCAAATGGGCTCAGTAGTTGCGGCGTGCGGGCTCAGTAGTTGTGCCGCGCGGGCTTAGCTGCCCCGTGGCATGTGGGATCTTAGTTCCCCGACCAGGGGTCGAACCCGCGTCCCCTGCATTGGAAGGCGGATTCTTTAACACTGGACCACCAGGGAAGTCCCAGGTTTCCCATTCTTTTTAAACCTACTTAGCTATTTTAGCATTTCTTTGATTTCCTAGAAGATGAACATTATTTCATTTGAATTAGATAGTCATTTGAAGTTCTGACATAAATCAAGTCATTAGAGACTAATAAATCCATTTTTTTTTTTTTTTTTTTTGCGGTACGCGGGCCTCTCACTGTTGAGGCCTCTCCCGTTGCGGAGCACAGGCTCCGGACGCACAGGCTCAGCGGCCATGGCTCACGGGCCCAGCCGCTCTGCGGCATGTGGGATCTTCCCGGACCGGGGCACGAACCCGTGTCCCCTGCATTGGCAGGCGGCCTCCCAACCACTGCGCCACCAGGGAAGCCCTTAAATCCATTTTTATAAACTGGCTGTCATCTCTTGATTATTTGTTAGAGCTCTTAACATCAAGGACATCAATCCTCTTCCCAGTTTATTCATACTTAGATTTTACTATGGCACTTTATTTCAAGATATTTATGTAAATTCATTTACTTACTCAACTAAGAATTACTTAGTGCCTACAGTGATGAATATAATCAAGTCCTCGCCCTTGCAAAGCTTACAGCCAGCTATAGTCCATCAAGTTTCCCCTCATTTAAAGTCCTGCTAACTACAGCCAAAACTGTATATTCACTCAAGTTATCACATAGCACTTCTATGCATCATAGTTTACATTTAAATCCTTAATTCCTTCAGTAATTATTTTGGTATAAGGTATACAGAGTTACAACTTCATTTAAAAATATTTTCCCAGTAACTTACAGTACCATCTTTGCCATACACTGGACTCATATAAAACATAATAGATTTGGATTTGTATCTGTTCCTGAATTTTCTATTCTGCCCCAATCATCTATCTATTCTCAGGCCAAAGTGTCACTATTTTCATTACTGTCACTTTTTAATGTATTTTAACAGCTTGTAGAGCAAACTCCCCTTCCTTTTTCTTTTTAAAAGCTTTTCTGGGGCTTCCCTGGTGGCGCAGTGGTTAAGAATCCGCCTGCCAATGTAGGGAACATGGGTTCAAGCCCTGGTCCGGGAGGATCCCACATGCCACGGAGCAACTACGCCTGTGAGCCATAACTACTGAGCCCGTGTTCCACAACTACTGAGCCTGCGTGCCTAGAGCCCAAGAGCCACAACTACTGAGCCCACGCGCCTAGAGCCCACCCGCGGCAACAAGAGAAGCCACCGCAACGAGAAGCCCGCGCACCGCAACAAAGGGTAGCCCTTGCTCGCCACGACTAGATAAAGCCTGCGCACAGCAACAAAGACCCAACACAGTCAAAAATAAATAAATAAATAAATAAATTTATTTAAAAAAAAGTTTTTCTGACCATTCTTACAAATTTTAGATCTTTGGGGGGGGCATTCGTTAATTAACTTAGTATTATTTATTTTTCACAGCAGAGGATATATTTTTCTTGGCGCCACTTAGGGAGCCTGTGCTGCTCACTGGTAGGATTCAGGTGATTGGTGCCTTCCCTCAGCCACTGGATGTTTATTTATAATGATCTATTACCACCTCATCTTAATTGAATTATACGGCAAATTATGCTTTATCAGTGGAATAACAGTAACAGCAACAAAACAAATTACAGATGTTCAAGATGGTATAACAATGAATGCACTGTCATCCAAAATCCTACTTACAAAGTTCCGAGTGTATTTGAGAATATATATCAATTACCTTGAGGCACTAAATGTATACATTAATTTGAGGAGAAATGACATTTTTACAGTATTAAGACCTCTTATTCGTGAACGTTTAAGTCCACCTTCATTTATTCAAGTCATCTTTTTGGTTCAACACTTTGCAGTTTTGTACATAATCTTTTCCCCATGCATACACCCACACTTTTCAGAACAGGCTATACTTCATATACAGCTTTATCACTTCATTTTCTGCACACCTAAATTATGTGAACATCCTTCAATTTCATTTTCTATCATAATTTTCAATGACAATATAGTAGTCCAGGGCTTCCCTGATGGCGCAGTGGTTGAGAGTCCGCCTGCCGGTGCAGGGGACACGGGTTCGTGCCCCGGTCCGGGAAGATCCCACATGCCGCGGAGCGGCTGGGCCCGTGAGCCATGGCCGCTGAGCCTGCACGTCCAGAGCCTGTGCTCCGCAACGTGAGAGGCCACAACAGTGAGAGGCCCGCGTACCGAAAAGAACAAACAAACAAACAAACAAAAAATATATAGTAGTCCATCAAATGGATTTACCACAATTTATTTAATTACTGTTGAATATTTAGTTTTTTTAAAAACTGTGACTATTATTAATAGCTCTCTGAAGAATATTTGCATATATACATCTTTTTGTCCACTTGCTTTTCCTTAGGACAGTACTTCTCAAACATTTCACCAGAGTAGAGCAAACAAGTACCCACAACCAACTCGGGGGCATAGGCACAAATGACTTTCTGCAACTGCAAGGATTTAAGTCTCATGATTTATTTCAATAATTCAGGGACTTCCCTGGTGGTCCAATGGTTAAGACTCCGAGCTCCCAGTGCAGAGGGCACGGGTTCCATCGATCCCTGGTCGGGAAACTAATATCTCGCATGCCACGTGGTGCAGCCAAAATAAATAATAAAAATAAATAAATACAACTCAAGTATTAGAAAAAAGAGATCATATATATCATTTGTTTTACTTCACAATATACTGGTATCTGTTTGCTTTAATGCAGAAATGTTTTAAACCATACCACCAAGTAACACTGATGACACCCAGTTTATAAAAACGGACTTCTCTAGTGGCTCAAATTATATCAGAACATCAAATGATTATCTAGTTCACATGAGATAATGTTCATCTTCCAAGAAATCAAAGAAATGCTAAAACAGCTCTTGTTTTCCCTGGGGCCTCCTATATACCCCAGCACCTCACTGTTTCCCAGAGCACATCCAACCAATTTGAGAAGCAATGCCTTAGGAAAAAATGCTAAAAGCCGGTCACCTTTTGAATGGTCAAGCAAAGATCCAGAAAGAATGCTCCTGATTTATATTTATTAACATAGCAAGATCTCTAGGATACATCAGGGAAATAATAAATAAATAAGCCCACTTTATTAAAAAAAAGAAAAAAAGCAAAATAAAACAATGCTGTGTGTTTATGGTGTGTATGCCAATGTATGGAACAAGCTCTGCAGGGCTAACAACAAACTTCTGACAGTAGTCACTCTGCAGGGAGGTAACTGGGATTTGGGGTACAGCAAAAGGTGGCCAAGGAGGTTTTGACCATATAAGCTATTTCAAAATTTTTTTTTTATTTATTTATTTTTTTTTTTTGCTATTTCAAAATTTTGACGAAGACATTATTTTACTTACATTAATCGTACAGATGATGCCCACGGGGTGGCGGGGAAGAGCGGGGGAGGCGGCAACAGCATGCTACGTGCAGATGTCTAATAGTCTGGATTAATAAAACTTTCTTTCAGCACTCACCTACGTACACTGGCAATGGTCTCTCTGTTTTTGAAACGACTGAAACGGGCTGTGTAGTTTAAAGTTTTCATGAAGACCTCAGAAAGTTCCTGTTCATCCTCTGCACTCTCATTTTGCTGCTTTCGATGCTCCAGAAGCATATGAACTTCTGAATTTAGAAGTGTCTCAGCTGTTTCAAACTCTATTTGTGAGAAGCATAAATGTCAGCTGAAAATATTCCTCCAAAAGTCAGTTTCTAAACGTTCCTTTTGCCTTTGAGACTATCAGCAAGTCTCTGTCCCTGCAGAAATCCAGAGGTTTCAATATCCCACAACTGTACAGTATTTTTCAGGTTTTTTTTTTTTTTTTTTTTTTTGCCATGCCGCGTGGCTTGTGGGATCTTAGTTCCCCGACCAGGGACTGAACTCGGGGCCCCCGGCAGTGAGAGCGCCGAGTCCTAGACACTGGACTGCCAGGGAATTTCTAACTGTACAGCATTTAAAAAACAAATAAACAAACAAAAACCTGAATAAAAAGTACCTAGACAAAACCTAAATATGAAAAACTGGTTTAATTTATCATGAAATTAAGAAAACCATCTCCCTCTTAGTTATTACACCATAAAAAAGAAAACAAACATATATTTCCATTATGCCCAAAACTTCCATGAAGCTATCCTATGGAAGGGAGTATTACACCTTGAGTCTATAAAATACAATACTAGAAGCAACCTATACGTCTATCAACAGATAAACAGTACTATGGTACAACCATTAAGTACTACCTAGCCCTCTGAAAGAATAGAACAGTTCTACACAATATATCATCAAATTTTTAAAAAGCTGTATGATTTCTATAGCATAATTCTATTTTTGCAAAGAATAAAGTGTATAAGTATATATTTATAAATGAGCACAGTTTGGAAGCATAAGCACTAAACTATTTACGGTCGTTTCCTCTGGGTGAAAAGGTGTGGAATTTCATGTTTTACTGTGGATATAGTAATTTTTTTTAAAAGAAGGGTACTGTTACGGCTTCCCCCACTTATTTTGTGTTTTCCAGTACCTGTAAGATATGATACTTTAAAATCTTAAGCTTTCTACTTATTTTGGGTTTTTAAATTACAAATTAAGCACATCACATTGCAAAGAGGAAGTTCTCTGATAGCAAAACGTGCTTTACTCCCAGCCATCTGACAAAGATTCTCTCCCTGACCAAACTCCAGGCTCTTTCCTGTAGCCCTCTTCTCCCCAAGGACTCAACTTTGGTCCACAGAAACTTGACGAGGGCTTCCCTGGTGGCTCAGTGGTTAAGAATCCGACTGCCAATGCAGGGGACACGGGTTCGATCCCTGGTCTGGGAAGATCCCACATGCCGCGGAGTAACTAAGCCCGTGTGCCACAGCTCTTGAGCCCACGTGCCTCAACTACTGAAGCCCGCGCGCCTAGAGCCCGTGCTCCGCAACAAGAGAAGCCAACGCAATGAGAAGCCCGCGCACCGCAACGAAGAGCAGCCCCCGCTCGCCACAGCTAGAGAAAGCCCACATGCAGCAACTTAGACCCAATGCAGCCAAAAATAAATAAAAATAAAATAAATGCATTTAAAACACTAACAAGATTTCTAATAGCTCCAGGCCGCATCCCTGGGATGACTCTAGCCCTTTACAGTGGTTGTTTATGAAAACTAAAGGCTGCCAAAATAACTGTTTGTTCCAGCCAACACTTGAAGACAGGGCCCCTGTGTCCCAGCCCAGAGCGAGGGGTGTGGGACGGTAGGAGTTAAACGCCAGTTAACAAATCCAAAAGGGTTTCAAATGGACCAACCCCCCGCTTCCCGCTTTTCGTAATTTTTCACTTCCCCGACCCTACTGAGGCCCCGCTCACTCCGCTCCTTATTCCTTCATTCTCCCTTTAATATGCCCAGTCACCTCTACAGATCGAAGTTTAGATGAGTCCACGCTTGACTCTCTGTCCCACTGCAATAGTATATTACTGATTAAAATCTGTCCTTTCTCCTTTAGTGCCAGCTTTATCTTTGACACATCCCTCCAACACTTCACAGCTTATCGGATAAAACAAACTACTTAAACAGGAGCAAGAGGCCGCCCAGGGGCAGTGTGGAGTTGGGCGCCGACGGCTCCAGGGCTGCAGGCGTGGACTCCGGCTGGCCCGCTCCCGCGGCACCTTGCCCTGCCGGCACGCATCCCCCTCCTCCCTGCCCTTCGCCGCTCCTGCCCAGGCCTGCGGCGACCACGCAGGACCACGGGGGCAGTCCGGCAGCCCCAGGCCGCACCTTTGGGAAAGATGAGCTGTGAGGCGTCCTCCTCTACGTCGCCTGCCCGCGGATCACTGCCACCGGCCGCCATCGTCTTGCCGCGCACAGCAGCCCACACCGCCGGAAGCGGAAGCGCTGAGCCGCGGCCAGGAAGGGGCGTGGTCTTGGTGACGGGGCGGGGCTCCATTGGGGATGGGCGGGTCATGGTGGTGGGCGGGGCCTCGGTGGGTGGGCGGGACCCCGACGGGGCGGGCGGAGCCGAGGGACTTGCAGCGTCCTTGCGCTTCCCTTAAGGAAGCGGAGACAGGTCAGAGCCGCGAGGTCGCGGGGGTTCCCGGAGGGCCGAGGGGCATCTTGCGCTGGTCGCTTCCGGAGAAACCGTCCTTCTCTTCTCCAGTACGCCCTTCGCCGCGCGTCGTGGAGACTGGTCACTTGACCTTTCTGAGCCTCAGCTAACTCACCGGTGAAGTGTGGATGACGATACCTGCTTCCCAGGGCGTAGGGAAGGATTAGATGAGATGCAGTAACGCGCTGACCGACCCAAGGAACTGTCGTTGATGGGAAGCTGGGTAGGTGACTCCGAAAACATACAGTGTAATTTCTTACAATGCCTTAAGCATTTAAAATGTTTGATTTGTAGTGGGATTTTTCCAATAATTCTCAACATGTGGATAGTGATATTGAGAGGCCTTGTTGGAACATTTGGATGATACTTAGAAAAGTAAGCAGGGGCTTTCCTGGTGGCGCAGTGGTTAAGAATCCGCCTGACAATGCAGGGGACACGGGTTCAATCCCTGGAATATCTGGTCCGGGAAGATCCCACATGCCGCGGAGCAACTAAGCCCGTGCGCCACAACTACTGAGCCTGCGCTCTAGAGGCCATGAGCCACAACTACTGAGCCCGCGTGCCACAACTACTGAAGCCTGCGTGCCTAGAGCCCATGCTCCGCAAGAAGAGAAGCCACCGCAGCGAGAAGCCCCGCACACCCGCAACGAAGAGTAGACCCTGCTCGCTGCAACTAGAGAAAGTCCGCCGGCAGCAACGAAGACCCAGTGGAGCCAAAAATAAATAAATAAATAAATAAATATTTAAAAAAAGAGGGGCTTCCCTGGTGGCGCAGTGGTTGAGAGTCCGCCTGCCGATGCAGGGGACACGGGTTCGTGCCCCGGTCTGGGAGGATCCCACATGCCGCGGAGCGGCTGGGCCCGTGGGCCATGGCCGCTGAGCCTGTGCGTCCAGAGCCTGTGCTCCACAACAGGAGAGGCCACAACAGTGAGAGGCCCGCGTACCGCAAAAAGAAAAAGATAAGTAAGCAAATGAAAAAGTTTCCAACCTGAGAGAAAACAGATGGCTGTACAATGAAGGAAATAATCACAGTGCGCTACTTGGCTCCGGAGTGAACCACGTTTAGGTATCATGTGAACTCTGTTAACAGTAAATGAATGAGGATATTACCAGACGAGAATATGTACTTGTATTCCTTTGATTTAAAATATAATTTTCACAAAGTTAATTTGCCTTGTATCTGTATTTCCAGAAGAAATGTATCCGGTGAATTAATGGCAGGTTCTATAGTATTGTTAGAGCTTATTACCGCCTTGAAGGGCTTTCCTACACAGTTCATTACAGCTGTGGACCGATGTCCCGAGGAGTCTGGGGACATGCAGCAGCTGGGTGTGGGAAATGGTCCTGTACTCAGCGTAGGCCCCTTTCTCTCATCTATCCATCCAACAGGGCTTCACAGAGCAACTACTACTTACTGGACTTACCATGGGCTGCCCCCAGGGCTAGCCGGATACCCAACACACACAGCAGGAGAGAAGTCAACAGGTGAAGAGAGAGGAAAGGAGAATAACAGATAACACATAGTGATGTTTCATAGGTTGGTCTGTCTACATTTTCATTCAGGAAAACCATCATAAATACTTAAGTGCAAAGCCCTGAGGTTAAAAAGATGAATCAGTCCTAGAGCTGTCCCCAAAAGGAGCTCACTAAGAGCAATTGATGCAAGATCTGGACTTATCTTCCATCATAAAAGACAGAAAGTGGCAAGGGGTATGAGAGATATGGAAGGATACAGAGAAAGAGGTCATTATGCTCCTCAAGAGCTACTATGGTTCTTTATACTGTATTGGCTCAGGGTCAAGTTCTTCAACCAGCCCAGCGAGTGCCTTTCAAAGGCAGATATTCAAGCCAAGGTCACAGACCCTAGACTGATCTGGAAGCAGCTTTACAGCACTTCCTCCACCCTCAGTCTCACAAGAACCACCGATCTCTGACCACGTGGCTTAGTTCACGTTTCAGACAACAGAATGAGTTTAAAATGGCAAATTTTGTGTTATATATATTTTACCACCACCAAAAACAAACAAAAATGGAATTCCATGCTGTTTAACTGCAAATATGGAATACTAATCTCTAGAACTATAATTTCTCTTGAAGGAACAGAATTCCTCTCACACACCCCAGAGTTATTACCAAAATCTGTGTTTAACCAGTTGTTGTGATCTATTTCCAAAATTATCATCTAACCCTGACAGCGTATACCTGTGGCCAAGTTGTAAGGGCTGCAGAACTGGGTATGTTAAAAAAAAAAAATTTTACATCCTTGCAAATAAAAATTTAAACCAAGACTGACAATATCAGCATACGGATGTTTGTAAGGTTTGAAAAATTATTCCTTGCCATTTTCTCCAAACACACCTCATCCTTTCTGGGCCACCCAAAAGCAAGAAACATTTTCCTTTAGGTCAGACCACACCAACGTCCCAGGGTCTTTGTTTAGGTTAACCTCACCCAATGACATCTTAAATTTGAGCATCCCCCCCACCCCCGAGTTCAGGTTGTAGCTTTCTAGGCAAGGTCAGTTTCACTGGAGAACCTAATGAGAACTATGAACCTTCTTTCTAGAAAAATCCGAATTTTAAAGGGTTCACAAACCTTAGTTCAGAAAAGTTGGCTCAAAAAAACCAATGGCATTTTTATGTAATGGCATTACATAAAAAAAAATAAAAGTGCAAGGTTATTGGGTATCATGAACACCACACAAAAACATGCAGGCTGAATAAATATGATCTGGTTGGCTGTCTTTAAAAATAAAATGACTAGGGGCTTCCCTGGTGGCACAGTGGTTGGGACTCTGCCTGCCAGTGCAGGGGACACGGGTTCCAGCCCTGGTCCGGGGGGATCCCACGTGCCGCGGAGCAACTAAGCCTGGGCGCCACAACTACTGAGCCTGCGCTCTGGAGCCCGCGTCCACAAGTGCTGAGGCCCACGCTCCTGGAGCCTGTGCTCCACAACGGGAGAAGCCACCGCAATGAGAAGCCCGCGTGCTGCAACTAGAGAAAAGCCCTCGCGCAGCAATGAAGACCCAATGCAGCCAAAAATAAATAAAATTAAAAAAAATTTTTTAAATGACTATTACTACTATTCAAAAAAAAAAAGAGGCAAGACAAAGAACAATTTTTACCCATTATGATTTATTCTCTACAATACTTTGTTAAAGAGTTCAATGATTTGCACTCAGAAGTTATATAGCCAAGAGGCAACCAAGTGTAATACAAAGAATTGGTCTAAAGTCTTTGCACTGAAGGCCATACAAAGTCTCTTGCTTCAGGGAAATAAGAATGAAAATAAACAAAAAGAACAAATAGCTCCCTAGGCTCCCGAATCTCAATAGAAAATAACATCAACAGTTAGTGAAATTGTAGGTGTTAACATATCATGGAAAACAGATCTTGTGCAAATATTAAAATTAACACCCAGGACTTTTGTACAGATGATATTTATTATAAACAATAAAATATATGTAATGTCTCAACTACAAACCTTTCACGTTGAAAGGGTCTCTAACATGAGTTGCTTTTTAATATCATGAAGCGAAAAAGTTTAAGAACCTCACAGTGGAAACAATCCAACACCGACGAACTCTAGTGATCAGACATTCTCTTTTAGTTAATGGAGAACAAGGACAATTCGAAATTACAGAGAATGTCCTAGCTGTGGGTATTATGAGACAAGCCAACCTTCCAGACCAAAAGGCACTCACAGCTAGGGATGAAACAAACTCCGAACCAAACCAGCCAAGGTGGAGCTGGTTCCTTGAAAACAGTGGTTACTGTTCAGCTTGAGCAGCCCAAGGACAAAGGAAACACCGAGCAGAAAAACCTTCCCTTCTCTTCAAACCCACCACTCCCACTACGTGGACTGGCCGCCCTCATCACTGCTGTGGTCAAGCACGTGGAAGGCAGGTCAGTTCCAGTTCGGAGCTGTCATCTCCCTACGCAAAGCTGCCACGTGGATGATCCAGACTTAGTATTTTTCCTGAGAGCCACCTGCCATACATCTTCAGGAGGTGACCTTGACCGTATACTTCCAGACCACTTCCTGACTAGGCTCCATTCGGGACAGACACTGCCAGTGCCATTCCTCACGGGGCCAAACAGTTTTCCTCGGTCGACTCCTGAGTCCCCTCGCCAAGGCAAGAGGACCTCGAGCATCTCCACTGCTGGGCTTGGATGGGGGCGCGAGGGAATGTGCAGGGAGTCAGGCTTCTTCACTCCAGAAAGTGGAGAGAGCCCACGGAGCCCTCGTCAGTGTGGTGCTGGGCTTCAGGAGCCCGATTCTTGTGCACTGCTATTTTTCCCCCCCATTTCCTGGGTTTTAAAATCTTCTGTTCATTTTCTTAAATGGCAGGTATCCTACCCCACCCTCAATAAAATAAAAAAACATACTATACGTTGGGGAAGACAAATAGGGCAACATTTCTACGAGAAAAAATAGGCTTGAAAGAGCATGGCACTGAAAATGCTTGCATGACCAGTCTCACTGAGCGTGCTCAGGGGTGAAAGTTTAGCACCATTTTTTTTGCTTTTTTTAAACTTTAGAAATTAAACACAACTTTCAACATAGAAGACTTGAACAGGAATGAGTGTAGCCCTATGTATCAATACTGTTGTACAAATTGGAGGTGGGCGGTTTAGTCCAGAGCTGCTGACCACCCTGACATCGATCCATGGCACCTAAGAGTAACTGCCGTCACATTTATGTGCAACAAGACATTTATTATTCTCAGCAGCAGGAAATCACGAAACAACCCCTTCCTCTTTGGGAGCCTGTTTTCACGAACACCGCGAGGGAAAGGCGGCGGCGTGCAGCAGCCCAGCCCGCGTATCCAGACGTCAGCCGGCGCTTCCCTTGCCCGTTCCACACCCTCGCCAACAGCAGAGGACTGTGCCGAGCTCACCTGCTCACCCTTACCCATCTCTTCAAGAAACGAGACAACTATGCCTAGAATGGCACGTGTGTCGTTCCTCAGATTGTGCCTCTGCTCCCCCTCCCCCGTTCCTGGCAGAAGCAAACCCCAAAGACCCTTTGACTTGAACATCTGCCCATTTTCGGAAAGCCACACCACTACCACATAAACATTAAAAATAAATTAAAACATTGTGTTCACTGGGTTGACACCCAATCCGCGTCGAGAGTTCTCTAAACACGTTGTTGAAAACCAGTGTATCACCCGTAGGGTCCTTTCTTCCAAGTGGCCACCTCTTCCTGTGAATCATTTCAGCAGTGCCTCTGCGACCATGTTTTCAAAGCGTCTTCCAAGTCCCCAGCTTCTATGAACTTTGCCACCATATGAGTGAAGAATAGGCAAGAGGGAGGAGAAACTTGCTGACAGGTATTTGGAATCAGCAACAACGAGAAAGGGAAATATGCCACACGAAAGGATGAATGACCTAGAATAAAATGAGCTATTTGGAACTCTGCCATGGTGGGGTAAAGATTCCCGGCATGTTAGGCAAGATAAAGATTCACCTTGTTTAATGACACAGCTTTGTTCTAAAGTCCTGTAAGGACTGTAACAGCAACAGTTTTCCCACTTCTACAGGCAAACTAGAAAAAGGAACTCCTCTGCTTAAAGGTCTCTCAGGATGTTTGCCGGAACAGAAAAACAGCTTAGAGACCCTGGATTCTCTCCTATGCCGACGTGCCCTTCTAGAGCCCGACCCAAGTGCTTGTCTGAACACCTCTGCCCTCTGAGAACCTAGATCCAGCTATAGGCACTGCCACCAGTAGAGGAGTGAGGTAGCCGGGTGGTAAGGAAGAGGTCTCTCCCTCGACACTGCATGCAGCGATGCCGTCAGGACCTCCCGCGGGCATCCCAGTCCATTCCTCTGCAGGCTACACCACAGCGCTCTGTTCGATACCAGGAGACTCAATGCAGGAAGAGTGCCAGAAAATCCAACTGATAGTGGGATGAGAATTAAAACCTTTGAGGCTAACTGAGCAATGAGATCTGCAACGCCATCCAAAGGGCTTCCGATCTTGAGGTGGGTCTCTGTCCAGGAGCCGCAAACGACTCATGGTGCCCACGTTCGACCCTAACATGGCGTCCACTTACGAAGCATGGAGGTTGAGATCAACTCGTGGTATGCTATACACTGGAAGTTTAAAAAAAGGAATTTAAAACAACCTAAAAACGTTTCTTGTTGGTCTCCGTTGCCCAGACTGCCAGGGGAATACACCTACTCGATCTGGGGAGGCTGCAGGGGTGTGTGTGGGCTAAGCCTTCACGGACCATCAATTCCAGCTTCCACTGAGTGGCCAACACACAGGCAGCGAATCACCAGCGGCACCTGCAGCCAAGGTCTTCTGAACCCACACGGAATTCTCACTAGTCATGGAGGAGCCCCAATCCAACGGAACCCCATACTGAGGAAAGGCTGAGATAAGGCTTGGGCCCCTCAAGTTCTGTTTCATTCGATGTAACCCCGCCCCCCTCAGTCAGCTGGAGGCAGACTTGGCAACGGAAGCTAGCATCATAAAATGGTGCAGTAATAAAAGTAACTGGACCAGGAAGAGGAGGCATCTGCTCCAATGATGTCATAGCCATTGGTGGCCACGGGGGGGTGGGACTGGTCATGCAGCCGTGTGTCAGGAGTAATGATTGTAGAGGGGCGGGGCATGAAGAGCGCCATTCTGGAAACAGTGCTGTCGAGAAGCAATATATTCTGCATAACTGATTGTCACCTTCTCACTTCGGTACCTGTGTAAGGAAACAGGACAGGGTATTAGGAACCCCAGATACTTCATTTTGTAGTCACGCGGCAGAGAAAACCAAAAGCTTATTCCACATTTTGAAAGAATAAAATGGAAGACCAAGAGCAATCTTACTTACAGAGAATGAAAGACGACAGCACAAGAGAACAGTGTTGTTATTACAAATGAACGAGATGGAAAAGCACACTCACAATTCACCCCTGAGAATCTGTTTTCTGCACATCCCACCTTTAAACACTTCATATGCTTATCACCAGGCTGCTCTTAAGCAATCTGCTACTAGGGTCTGGGTGAAGAATTTCAAGGTCAAATTACATGGGTAGCAGACTGGAAGATGGCTGCACCAATGCCCAGTGTAAAACGCATATCTACTTTCAGGTTAAAATGTGATAAATTTGACAGAAATGCAACCTCAACTTGCAGAAAAGCAACAAACAAGTTATTTATAAACTAAAAGGGGCACAGATACCTAATTCTGGGTCAAATTCTGACGAAGCAGGTTAAAAGATCCTGGGGCTATAGAGGATGGGTCTCACTTTCCAGATGAATATGCCATATCATATCACAGGGTCATCAGAACAGAATTCATAGCACTTTGGCCTTGCTCTGGAAAGAGCCATGAGTCAGGATGCGAAGCATGGGGTGTTACAAACCTATGGAGCCTACTACAGACCACAGGAGCTGGGTGTGACAATCCTTACCCAGAGCCATCTCTTTCCCACTGTAATCACTCCTCCACTGCAAGGTGATTATTCCTGAATTTTGACAGGGAAATGGCTGTTCAAATAAATTATAATAATAATGATAATAATAATGCTTTGTATTTGAAGATTTTTCTTTTTTTTGGAATCCAAAGCATTTCAAAAACACGGGGTTATCTTCCAGATAGACCTGTGAGGTTACGATATTGATTATTCAGCATTTCACAGATGAATGGGCCAACGGAGGTCCACAGAAACCCCACAGAAGCTAAACCTTTCAGTGTTTCCGAGTTCAGTAGGGATGGGAAGAGGACTGACATCTACTGACCACCTACTACAATGTTGCCTGGCCCTGGACTAGAACTTCTTCATACATTACCTTACCACACCCTGAAATGACCCCAAGGCATTACCATTCACCTCTTGCAGACAGGAAATTTTTTTTTTCTGCTCTGAGAGGTGGAAAAACTGGCCCAGGTCACACAGCTAGGAAGTGGTGGAGCTGGGACTCAGAGTCCAGTCCATGCATATTCTCCTACACTAGGCAGCCTCCCTGTAGAAGTATTAGCCGCAAACAGGCAGAGGCGTTTCCTTGGAACTATTCCATCAACAGGCCACCTGACTACATGTGATGACTTCAACTGACCCTGGACTTCTGTACTGAGAGCCTTTTCTCCTGCCTTCAGCCTTCCCGCTCAGCCTCCCAGCAAGTGGGTCTGACAAAGACACCCACGACCTGCTCAGCGGCTACTCTGCTCCCGCTGTGCTGGCAGCTTAGCCGTGGACACGCCCAGGATGCTGGGGAGTCTCTGCCTTTGCTGCCACTGCTTCCTCAGAGCTTCAACCTCACCCATACGTCTTCGGTTTAGAGACATTAACAGAGAAAATTTTTCTCTTCCCCTGTCTGTCAAAAGTATCCTCCATCCAACCCCAAGTGAATTAAAATGACAAGGAAAATAAGACAGTGGCTTACCTGGTGAGTTTGATGGTTTTTCTGAATTCACTGGTAATGGGAGCCTTAAAGCCACCTTTCCTGAGCAAGGAGTCTATCGTCTGGATCTGATCCCAGTCTGAGGAGAAGGCAGGCACACTGAGGTCAGCGCACAGCGACACAAGAACGGGGCCGTGCTCTGACACCACAGTGACAGAACAGAAGCAGCCCGGTCTGCTGCGGGCGGAGCAAGCCTGGGCACTGCCCCACGTCCCTGGAGCCCCGTCTGCCTCACTGGCAGTCCAAGGAGAATCCGAGATGTGAGATGACGCCCGACACACGTCACTAACGGCTGTCCCCAGGCCCCCTGCTTCTGAGTCTTTCCTGTCAGATATGATCCCAGTATAACTACCTAGGAGCAAACATGGTCCCAGCGTAGACCAGCCTGTAGGCCCAGTGCTGTAACCAGGGCTGTTCTGGGAGAAGAGAGAATTCATACTCTGCGCTTGTATTCCTTCGTGCGGCCTTCCTTCGTTGCGATGATTTCTAGGAGTCGTTTTCTACTACAGAGACTTGACAGCAGGAAGGAAACTATTCCTTTAGGAAGGCTGGGAAGGTGTTCACATGTCTACTGCTGTGTTGTTCTTGAAACATTTTCAACAGATATAACCAAATATATCAAACTGAAAACCAAAGAGAACCCCCTAAATTACTGCAGTAGGTGCCTTGCTTTTTAAATTTTCCCAACCAGTTTTCAAACGGCAAAAGTGCTTGCTTATTTACCTATATTATCATCACATCTCACTCTCAGGAAGTAACTCCTGGTGTGCCTCCTTGGACAGAAATGCCAGATTTAGGATCTCAATGAAGCGGTTAAAAGGCTTCCTCCTTTTTATGTCGTATCCTCACTGCTTTTAAAAAGTTTAAACACAACGACGACGGGAACCAACAAGGCAAGCCCTCTCCACAACATCAGTTCGCTGATACACTGAACCGGATATTTTTCTCTATTCCAGGTTCACACCTAACAGATACATATTATTTTCAAAACACAGACCAGCTCCAAGAAAGAAAGAAAACTGGGTCATACACCAGACTGCACGAGCAGCATTTTAAGGTATTCTTCTAACTATGCTTTGAAAGAGAAAACCTGCCTGACCCATTTCCTACCTTTCATGTCCCACTGTAAGAACTAAGTAGCTACTGAGTTCTTTCAAAACACAGGAGAGATTATGTTCTGCATTCTTCCAATTATCACACTGTGTAGTAGCTCACGACCAGAAGGTCAAAACCCACTAATACGGGCAACCTCCCTTTACAATGAACTCCAGAATATGACCAAGTTGACTGCTGGAATTTCCCTACAGTTAACCACTGCAGTTTTGGGGGCCAAGAAATACCACTACTCACTGAAAGTACGTGAAACGAGCAGCTGGGCGTGGGAAGTCTTTACCCCTCTTCTCTTCCCAGCTCCTACATCTTTGGGGGAGTTTCTCGTTCTTTAAGAACTTGACAGATATGGGGAGAGGAAGAAAGGCACTCATCCTTAGTTACAGTTAGGCTGAAAGGCAACACACTCCACTCTCCTGCCCTTTACTTGGCAGCACTGTGAACTGTATCATTCACAGAAATTCCATGTGTCCAACTCACCTTGTTCCTTTGCAACCTCAGGTAAATATGTGGCTGTACGTTTGACGCCTTTTTCATTGACGAATTCAATTCGAATCCCATGGACCCCAACCTACAAAAACACACAACCGGTAAATGGCATTTACTCACTCTAGTGGAACTTCAATTATCCTCATATAAATCGACACTGCCCCCTGACCAGCTTGACCCAGGGCTGAGAAAAGGGGAGGCTCTTGCCTTTCATGACTTACTCTCTCTCTCTCAGGCATGGAAGCCAAAGAAACTGCTGCTTTAGGGAAAGTAAGAGTCTACGTGCAGCCACCTCTCTGAGAGTACGGAGGCTACAGAAATAAATTCTCTCAGCAGTTCATCCAAAGATCTTGAATATTCCACCTTTAATCTACTCCATTAAGAGAACATGCCACAGGGTTTTGATCTGGGCCCCTGACTCTGCACACATGGCTCCTGATAAGGGCTTACCACAAAGAATCAGGAATGTTCTCCTTTATCCCCATTCCTATTTCTTATTAGACATGGGAAAAGGATGTGCAACGGAGTAGACTGGGAAGAATGGGAGAAGGAAGCCTTCCCATTTCTTCCTACTTCTGATACCGCAGCACCTTTTCTGTCACCCAAGTTGCCTGCAATTCCTCCCAAGCTCAGCTTTCACATCCTCAGACCCTCGCTCAATGAAGGAGACACGTTACCATGTACTAACCCGAACCCAAATGCAACGAGAGACGCAGAGTTCCAAATGCGGCTGCTCTCACCTCCCAGTCCAGGTAATCACCGGCATCCTCAAAGTTAGTAAGGAGGGAGACAGAGCAGAAAAGCTTAGGCAGCTCCTCTCGGGTCAGGGGGGGGAATCGGCTGTCCTTAAGTGCACTGGAGGGGACAGAAAACACAAGTGAGGCTGCTCCAGGGTTGGGAGCCAACATCATGTGCCGAACGCTTATGGCTCTTGAGCTCTGCAGAAAACATCCACTATCCATCAGCCCGAGCATGCTGCCAACAACCTGACGACACAAACTGCCTGCACTTGGACTGGAAGTGACTCACCGGATTAAGTCCCCTACATTTCCTGATTAGCCAAAAGAGAACACTCGGACTTCACCACTCAGAAGAGACAGGCAGTTTTTTTTTCCATTCTTGCCAATCATCTACCAGTCTTACGTGCGGTTGCCATTACCTGGTTAGCGTGTATTCCCTGAGTCCTGAATGAAGATTCATGGCTGAGAAGGTCCCAATGCAGCCACGAAGCCGCTTGTCCCGCCCCGTCTTCCACGTCACAAAGAGCGGACTGAAAGAGCAAGCACACATCAATCAGGGAAGAAGAAAGCCTCGGCTCCATCCCCGTTCATCTGTTCTTCCCCTCAAGGATGGTTTCCTGACGCGGGCTGTCTGAAAGGCTCTGCCCTCTCTGCCCTCTCCGAGCCGCGCAGCCCCAGGGTGTAAATGGAGAGGAAATCGCCGCGAGGCACGAGAAGAAAGGCCCCTGCTCACAGCCTCACTCCACTCTACCACCACGTGGACGTGCCGTTTTCTTCTTCCTCTGCCCAGGACTCAACTCTTTCTTTCTTCTTCTAGTTCTCCATGTCTTTCTCCTCTTGTTTACTCTCTTTCCAGGTGTCTATGCTCCCAGTTCCACCTTCATGAAGACACACGGGGCCTGCACACCTTCTCCGCTCAACCCCACATCGTGCCCATCATTATTTCTGCCTCTCCTGCTCATAAATTCCAGAAAAAAAGAAAAAGTCTCCTCAAGAAAGCTTGTTCTCGGGGAATTCCGCGGCAGTCCAGGGGTTAGGACTCTGCGCTTTCACTGCCGAGGGCTCGGGTCCGATCCCTGGTGGGGAAACGAGGATCCTGCAAGCCAAGTGGCGCCGCTAAGATAAAATAAAAAGCTTATTCTTAGCAGAAGTTAACCACTTTCTAGGCCCAAGTCATGCTGCATTAGGCTACATCC
The DNA here is from genome assembly GCF_949774975.1 of Lagenorhynchus albirostris. Taxonomy (NCBI): domain Eukaryota; kingdom Metazoa; phylum Chordata; class Mammalia; order Artiodactyla; family Delphinidae; genus Lagenorhynchus; species Lagenorhynchus albirostris. The sequence continues at coordinate 115,170,648 of NC_083100.1, forward strand.
GATTGACGCTGACAGATGTTTTAGGCAGAGGTTACAGGGCTGTCCCCTCTTCCTGAAATTCCTCCATATTCCTATGCCCTTACCTCTTTGATTCTTGAGTTAACACTTCTCAAAAGCAACTTAAATTTTTAAAGTTATCTAACTTTGATCATTATTACAAAGAGGATCTCCCACCTACCCATCTTTTCCTTCCAGGAAAACACCTGAACACCACCAGCCAAAGTTAATGTTCCAAAACCTGCTCAGAAACCCTTCAAGAATTCCACTGTCTCCACACCCTACACTGCTGCGGCCACCACCTACTCTTCCAAACCCACGTCCCTCTCCTGCAAGGGACACACCTGACCCCACTCAGATCAAGGCTTAGCCTCTCCACCGACTCAGTCAGGATTTTTCTGTTCACGGTATCGCATGGCAATACTTCCCTAAAGAGTGAGCACATTTTTCTCTGCATTTCTTCTCCTCTGACACAATCACAGGAGTAACTTCCTCTCCACCTCTGCCCAGACGGTGTGTGAACACTATTTAGCTTCTGTGTGTGATCTGCCAACTCAAGTCTTCCGAGAGCAAGGACTGTTTCTTCATACTCCTCCATTCCCTGCCCAGTGGGGCTATGCACCGCCTCAGTATGGCATTAACAGTCGAGGAATGATGATCAGTCAGTGAATGCTCTAAAAGCATCTCCTAAAAAAATAAAAATAAAAAAGCAGCAGTGCTCTTTAAAGCCACCTCAAAGCTGCTTCCAATTGAGAAAGAAAGCATTGGCATGAGCATCTTCACTTAACTTTACCCTTTACACATATTCCTTATTAAAGTCATTGACACCTCGAGGGGACTTGGGACAAATAACAGAGTCTTGAACTAAAAACAGTAAAGCAAATTCTGACATTCTTGGTGGGGTGCCGGCAGCCCCATGGGACTGACAATGAACCAAGTGAGGGGACCCTTGTTAAGAGCATCTCAGCTCCCACTAAATGAGCTCCTAGTCTCCCACCTGGCACCCAGACACTGGCAGGTCACTTGGGCTTCAACGGTGCTCGGGTCCACAATGGTGTGATGGTGTGACTTCTCCACGTGAGGTTAAATGACCTACCCACTGCCATTTGAACCAACAGAAGACCAAGAACGAAACCCTCCTGATTCCCGGAACGTTACTTTGACAAGCCAACCACTCCTGCAAACACAGCCTAGTGCCCTTCCATTACTGAGCCCAGTGAGTGTTCTAGACATCGGCTGCACGTTTCTCATCATCCTATTCCCAACAACCTTTGCCCAAATCATGTTAAGCTTTTTGTAAGTAGCAGACTCCCTCAAGAGAATGCCCCCGACAGAGGCGTCATGCCTTTCTCACCATCCCCGACACGCGACCGCTTTACTCACTAGGGGTCATTGGTGAATCTAGGAAGGCGTGGCTGTGGGAAGCCGTAGAGGTGACAGTAGAGGACGTCGAAGCAGTAGCAGCACATCTCTGCGGTCACCACCAGATTCTTGGTGGTGCTGGCAGTTCCATTGGGCCTGGGGAGAGGGCTCAGCGCTCCCGATGCGGGGTTCATCCGTGTAATGGGAGGGTTTCCAGGTCCCAGAGTTAAGTCCGACACGTTCTCGCGACCACCGCCGCCGTCCACATGCTGGTGGTTCTGAAGAGGCCCCGCGCTGGAGCCGGGGACGGCTGTGGACTGGCTCCCGTGACCGTGCGTCCCACCTGCAGACAGCTTAGGCTTCTTAACCCCACAACAGCCTGCTGCCAGCTTGGGCTCCAGTGGGGGGACGCAGCGTCTTTTTCCCATCCTGAACCAGTGCTTGAGGTCTGGAATGCTGCGGAACCCTAACCCAGAAGAGAACATGCAAGCATTAACTCAAATGGTTAGCCGCAAGGAGAACACAAAATTCAAAGAGAAAGGGTCTCCATGGAGAGGGTAGGAGCCATCAAATTCTTTCTTGCCCAGGTCACATTGGTTGCAAAGGGTGGCAGACCAGTGGGCTAGAAGAGACCCTGAGTTCCAGACTGAAGGCGCCTAACCTCTTCCTCAGGGGGAGCTGTTTTCCACTTTCCATAAAGGTTATCATTGCCACGGACGGAGGCAGGCCACAAGCAGCTCCCTCTTGCCCAGGACTCCCTGGGCAGAAAGAAGGGTGGGGTGGCAGCCAGCATGCAGCTGAATGGGGACGCTTCAAGACCTACTGGAAGACTGCACTTGACCTGTCAGGTGCCTCATCAGGACGCTTTCTCTACCTTTTTAGAGGCTCCAAACTGAACCACCCTATTTTTAAAGAACCCCAGAGGAACTTTCATGCTTTTCCTTGTTTTTTTTTTTTTTTTTTGGTACGCGGGCCTCTCACTGCTGTGGCCTCTCCCGTTGCGGAGCACAGGCTCCGGACGCGCAGGCTCAGCGGCTGTGGCTCATGGGCCCAGCCGCTCCGCGGCACGTGGGATCCTCCCGGACCGGGGCACGAACCCGCGTCCCCTGCATGGGCAGGCGGACGCTCAACCACTGCGCCACCAGGGAAGCCCTGCTTTTCCTTGTTAACCACATCCTTTCCTCATTTTCCTCATCACTAACCTCAATTTCTCTGTGTAATTTTAGCCCCGGACCTCTGTGAAGATGAAAGGCAGCAGCTGTTCTGACGAG